>NW_028145193.1:627645-1015837 GCF_050947405.1 Trichoderma evansii | reverse complement strand
TACCTCTACTACCTCTACTACCTCTACTACCTCTACTACCTCTACTACCTCTACTACCTCTACTACCTCTACTACCTCTACTACCTCTACTACCTATTTTTAAGCGTTGAATATTTCTTAAATGTATATATGAGTGGACTGATGGGGTTACTAAGTTACGGCTGGGTGCTGGGTAATAAAAGTGGAACGTTGAAAACAATTCCTTAAATAAACAATGAGGAGTGAAATTTACTTGTTTGTAGTGCTGAATTTTGCTCTACGTGGATTGCTTGGTGTTTTGGGTTGACGATTGAGCAACTGTGAATTGGATACATTACGAATAAAGACGCTATCTCAATGTGATGGATCATGTATGTGCTTCTCAATAAGCTTGACTACTATTACGTTTAGGGCTGAACACTGTTTAAAATGCGGATAAGAGAAGCTATTGAAGTTGTATTTGCTATAATTGCACCATTCGAGCTTCTTTAGTTTCGGGGATTCATATGGCAAACGTCCCATGTAAGTCGCCAATAGCGCCCAGCAAGCCGTGCTCGGCGCCATGGTGCCATTTTAACAGCCACTAGTTTTGGCTGGTACGAGATGTTGCCAGTTTAGTTCCCCATTGAGCAAGCCCGTGGGCTGCAAAAGTCCTCTATAGCGCGTGGAGAACTCCGTTTAGTGCCACCATCTCCACGTTCTTCACATGGGGATGTGTGCAGGGAACCATCTGAATTGCATAATGTTGACTTGATGTTATAATTATCATCATTATTTTTGAACATGAGAATATTGCTGTCTTAAGAATAAACAAAATACAGGCAGTCAAAGACTCTGCAAAATCCCAGATGCAACCTCGTGTATAGATGCCAAAACAGGCAACACAAAAACTAAACACCCACTGTGGAGAGCTGAACCGCTACACATAAAAATTGGGTGAGCCAGGGGCCCGATTGCGATATCAGTGCTAAGACCACTGCACTAGGCCGCGTGTGGTGAGGGGAAAAAGATAACGAGCTTGGAAGCTTGCCTTCCGTTTTCTTAATTAATTAACAGCACTATGTACCGTTGTAGCAGTAAGACCTTGTTAGTGCCGAGGTGCTTACGGGCTGTTGATTTTTTTCTTTCCTTTTAGGATGTGGGAGACGAACTCTCTTCTCTTCTTTTTCATGAGTTGGATGCAGTAGAAGATTGTCTCTGTGTGAGACATACTGACGAAGAGGAGGCCCGTGTGTGTAACTTGACTTACATGCAGTTGGTAAAGCAGAGCTGAGGATTTTGGGAATCCCTCTCTTTATCTTGCTTCAACTACTTTGCACGACTCAAGCTGAGTAGAAAAGAAGCTTGAAGCAGCTGCTGAAGACATACTACGAAGCAACTGAAGAATAACAAGAGCCACCAACCTCACCAGGGTATGACGAGTGGAAATCGAGCATCTGCTTCCAAAGCTTCAACACCAAACGAAATGTCGCCACTCATCAACCGATCTGAAGGAGGAGGAGAAGGAGGAGGCTACAACACAGCATCAAACTACACCTACGGCAAAGACAATGCAGATATTAAAATCACATCTTCGCCTGTTCAAGGCATCGACATCGAGCAGCAAGCCTCGAACCCCCTCATGGACGACCCCGTAAAGGACTTTGGCGATCTCGACGGCGACCTCGTCACCGCAACCGAAGAGCGCGATCTCAAGCGCGGCCTCAAGGAGCGCCACTTGACAATGCTGGGTATTGCTGGCGCTATTGGCACAGGATTGTTCTTGGGTCTTGGTAGTGCTGTTCAGACAGGAGGACCTTTGGGAGCGCTGCTAGGTTATGGAACCGTTGGAATGGTGGTTAGTGCTGTGCAGTTTGCGCTGGGAGAGGTTTCGGCGCTGCTGCCTGTGACGGGATCGTTTGTGAGACATGCCGAGGTGTTGGTTGATCCGGCGCTGGGATTTGCGGTTGGTTGGAATCTGGTGTATGGAAATCTGCTGTCGATTCCGAGCGAGATTACGGCTATTTGCGTCTTGTTTCAGTACTGGTTGCCAGATCTCAACCCAAGCGTGTGGATCATCATCTTTATTATTCTTACGGCCATCGTGGGCTTCTCCGGCATTCGCTGGTTCGGCGAGGTCGAGGCCTTTTTCGCAACACTCAAGATCCTCATGGTGGTGTTCCTCATCATCTTCGGCCTGGTCATCGACCTCGGCGGCATCCCAGGCGTCAAGCCAACCTACTTTCACTTCTGGAAGGACCCAGGCCCCTTTGTCGAGTACATTGCAACGGGCAACTGGGGAAAGTTTCTGGGCTACTGGAGCGTTATGACGGGCGCAGTCTTTTCCTTTGCGGGCGTGGAGTCGCTGGCCATGGCCGGTGCCGAGACGGCGAATCCCCGCAAGGCGATTCCGAAAGCTTGTCGCAACGTCTTTATTCGAATCATCCTCTTCTACATGCTGGCCATTCTGATTGTCGGCATGATTGTCAGCTCTGACGATGACAGACTCAACGACGAATCCGGCACCGCTGCGCAAAGCCCCTTCGTCATTGCCGTTTCAGCTGCCGGATATCCAGCCGTGCCATCAGTCATCAACGCCATCGTCATCACGTCAGCCTGGTCATCGTCAAATCAGGCTTTGCTCTCTGGAACCCGAGTGCTGTACGGTCTGGCGCTGAAGAGACAGGCTCCGAGAATATTTCTGCGCACGACGTCGTGGGGAGTTCCGTACGTGGCCACTGCGTTGTACATTTTGTTCTCGTTCCTGGCGTTTATGAGCCTGAGCAATGGCGCTTTGACGGCGTTTTACTGGCTGATGGACTTGGTGGGCGCGGGTGTCTTGGTGAGCTGGATTTGCATTGTGCTGAACCATGTGCGGTTGAGGATGGCGTTGAAGGTGCAGGGGATTCCGTATACGCGGCTGCCGTGGCATAATAGCTGGACATGTAAGTGTTTCCATCCAATATCTGAATTACATCTATACGGCAGTACTAACGGAATGATTCCATCACAGTGTACAGCTCGTGGGCTGCGCTCTTCATGTGCAGCATCATCCTGCTTACCAACGGCTTCTATGTCTTTACAGAGGGCAACTGGAGCGCCAGTGGCTTCGTGTCTGCGTACTTGTGAGTTTTCTACTTCTTACCCTACTTCTTCTATAGTAGCTAATATTGGTTATAAAAAGGGACATTCCGCTTGTGCTTGTAGCATACCTCTCATGGAAATTCTTCAAAAAGACAAAGCTTGTCTCCCTCAAGGAGATTCCTCTCGAGGAGGCGCTAATGCAGGCTGAATTAAAGGATCCGCTGGATAACAAGTCATGATTTTGTTTATTTGTTTTCATCTAGATATGTTGATACCATAATGTGCATACAGGTAGAGAAAGTGTGACGGTTCAACATGAAGCGAGCGTCATTCAGATATATGCTTTCAAACGAATAACATTACAATATATATGTCTATATTCCCTCTCGTGACCATTTTTTGGTATCTCGTCTTAATATTCTAGTGTATCCAGGCGTTCAATCGTCATATTGCATCATCTCGTCCTCTCCCATCGTCCTCAGCGTATTCTCCAGCACCTGTCTGCATCGCTCCCTATACTCTAGGGCCAACCGTTGATTCGGTGACAGCAGTTCCACGTCCTCTCCCACAACCTCCATGTCAGTCTCATTCAATCTTTCCAACTCTTGCAGTACCTTGTGCTGGATAATGGCCACGGTCTGTTCCAGGTACTCCTGACACTCGTCGTTGACGTGGCCGGAAAAGAATCTCTCTTGGCGCTGCCTCACTGCCTCCTCTTCCGTTGGGAAGGTGTTGGAGTTGAGAGGAATGAGCTTGATGAGCGGTATGGACGAGTGCTGAAGGAGCGTCATGAGGATATCCCAGACCATGTCGTGCTGCACATGCTTAAAGGCTCCGAGGAGTCCAAGCGCCGGAGGGTTGATGAGAAGAGCCTGTTTGGAGACGGCCAACAAGGACGACGGATCAAATATAGGCCGTAGAGAGATGAGATACTCCTCAGGCACGCTGCTGCCGGATTGAGGGTTTGCAGGCGAAGGAGCTGAAGGGGCAGTGCGTTTTCGAACGTGGATATAGTCGTTGTGCAGCTCGTCTGTGACGGGGAGCATGAAGCCGTATCCCAAGAGCAGCTCAGCATTGGTTTTGGGGCTGTAGTTGTTGAAGATTTGCTGTCCCGGCTTGTGCTCCCTTCCAACCTTGAGTTGACACGCAGCCCCTGAATTTTTATCCTTTGCGTTATCCGCAGCCGCAAGCTCCCATTTCACGTCTACCGTCATGTCATGGTTTCCAATGTCAAATAGCGGAAGTAGCACCGAAAAGTCGTCGACCGATACGTCTTCCGGAAGGGAATGCTGCTGTTCCTCTGACATCACAAGTGAGGCTCTGAAAGAGCGACTTGAAAAGATGCAGTAAGCCCAGTTGTACAGCTCCTTTGTCAAAAGTTCGCTAAAATCGTCCTCGGCATCCTTTTGCGATGCGAGCAACTGGGCCTTGGCATCCCGAAACTCTCTCTTCAGATCATTGCGAATCTTATCCAGTCCAATCTCTACGTTTGTGCCCTCTAGCAATTCCGCCTCTTCCTCTGGCCAGAATGGCGGTAGCGCCCAGTCGTCCACGTCTTCCGGCTGCGGTAGTGCCTGGATATAGGGGAACCAGAAGGACTCTTCGCCCCTGAGCAGCTCCTTGATGAGAAACAGCCGTCCAATCACATGAGGCTTCGTTTTTGAGATGAAATCCTTGGGGAAGGCGGGAGTTGGCTGAAGGGCGTTGAGATAGGAGAGGGAGAGATTCGTCGGTAAGCTGACGATGGGCTCGTAGGGCGAGATGGACGATTGTGAGGATGGCTTGACGCGAAACGAGAGGCCGGTTTCAGGGTCGTCATAGACTTCGGCTGAGGGATGCAGAGTTGCGCGGTGAGAAGCTGCCCAGTCCAGGAGGATGGAGATGCGGTCCTGGATAGAGTCCATGGCGGCGATGAAGGCGTGAGATGCGATGAGGTGAGATGAGATGAGTCGAAATGAATGAAAGTGTCCTGTCCTCTACGAGGTGACTGAGAGATTCATTCGCCACTCGCACAATCACCAGCCAGCAACGAAGGGCCTCATGAAATGAAGCAGCTACAATATGAAGCGCACAAACAAAAAGAAATCGATGAAGCGAATCTCTATATTGCAGAGCCACGTGAAAGAATCGCTAAGCACTCGTTCTCATATTTTCGGGGAAAAGTGTCGCCTTGAAAAAATCCCCCGCACTAAGAAAATTGTCCTGCCGTGTTAGTGCATCGCGTCCCTTTTTGGCAGAGTGCGCCGAGGTTTAGCAGCCACTAATGGCGCCATGTTTGTTTCAGTGAAGCTTCATTGCAAGCTTGTATTGACGAGAGGATTCTTGTGTGTAAAAACAACTCGGTTTTCAAGTGATGGGTGTATTTGTGAATCTATCTGCCTTGGGGAATCTCACTGCTATATATGTGTGCTGCTAGCTGTAATGTGACACATGTCTGAGATGGTTCGCATGAAACCCGCTTAAGAGATGCATGCCAATTAATATATTTGGTCTCACTCAGCGTTATAATTAAAAACTGGCCGGACGCGAGTATTTCGTACAGTAGCAGCAGCATCAATTTCAGCTCAAACACCATCCGCTGTTGGTTCCCGCCCCAGTTGTTCAGCCTACGCCTCGTATTATTCACAACTACAGTAATAGGGAGCATGCCGTAATTCCTTTATTTTATTTCCGAATTATCCCCCCACGACAAATCACTAGCTCGCTCCGACTTAATCTGCTCACCGCCAAGCCCAATCTGGGACCCACGCAACATAATATGGACGACTAATGCTCACACGAATTCGACATGAGCAGGGAGAGAGAACGAAATGTACATGTTAGGTAAATCTCGGAAGACAAGGCCGGCTGAAGGTTGGCACACCCTTTCGGGAAAGTTTCTTGATACTGTACAAGGATTATCTGAAAAATTCTGTGGGCAATTCCTTCAAGGACATTGCAAGGACTAGGTAACCTGAGAATACTAGAAGTATTGCTGTAGCTTGCAGCGTTCCAACTCATTGGACTTGATTCATCATATTGATCGACTAGTGTCTCATCTGGCTGTCGATATAGCATGAATATGACTTGAGAGGGCAACGCATCAAAATGTGTGATGTACTTGAGCTGCTGGGTATCCGATTGAGCCAGCTTAAACACCGAACTCTTGGGTCATTTTCGGATATTATACATATATCAAGATCTCAGCGCCGATTTGTTTCAGATGTACGTATTAATTACATTTAGCTTTTCTCTCATTTAGCTTTTCTCATTTATATGTTAATATATTAAATGATACATCATTAAACGAGGTTTTCATGTTATTCTACTTGACTATAAATAATATTATATAATAAAAGGTTAATACAGACTTATTTATTAATATAATATGACGCAAGATAAAATGTTTATTCATTTTATAATAAAATATGTAAAAATCAGAACCAGACAATTTATATTAAATAAAACAACTAGTATAATATTTTCAATAGCCCTTTTCAGTCAGTAGTACGGAGATTTTTCGCTAATTTATAAATATACCAATTGCAGCCTAGTTATTAAATAAAAAATAGCGCTAAAATAATTAGCCTTAATTCTTGGCCATCTTGCTCATATGGCCCACTACTGACTTGGCAATACGCAATGCAACTCTAGCACAGTGAGAGTAAAGTATCAGTAGATGACAGTCCAAGAAGAATAGTCTACAAGTAATAGATCAATTACAATAGGAAGAGAACTTTACAAAGGCATAAGTGATACTAGATCAAAGTAAAAAGGCATATACACATAGAAATGCATAGAGATACAAGGATAAGTGGTATATAAGACGTTGTATATGAAGCAGACCACTCTGCGATAGTATCTGATGTACTTGTTAAATCTACTAAGCCGTTGATTATAAATACACGTATTAGTATATCAAGTGGCGTTAGGTCGAGACCTTTTTACTACCTAACAGACTACTCCCCATCAAGCCTAGCAATTGCCTGATACGCAATGTCAAAGTGTTCCGGATCCCGGCACCAACAGCTCCAGATAAAGCCAGATTAAGCATGTGAACAAGCAGACGGCTAAGCGTTAATTGCCGAATTGGAGGCATGAGAAAGTTTCTCTGTCTATGATTCGTGTTAATCCCCTCTTCCGATCGGGAGTACGGCTGGACATGGAATGGAATTGCGAGATACAGAAGGAAGATGACGGTGTAAGACAAATCCAACTTTTCGGTGTTGGATAGAGTCCCACGAAAATCCATCGCCGTTTTCAAAACAGAAAACGAAGAAAAGAAACGAAAAACACAAGGCTGCAATGAGAGTGGAAATAACACTGATGAGCCCTAACTCCCTCACTACGAGTGTCGACAGGAAATAGGAAGGGGAATATCGGGATATTTCGTGCAACTATTCCGTTGATCCTCGCTCCACAAATCAACCGTACTTTAGTTTTCATCTACTGCCGGAGTTTGTACTAGCAGCATTGAGCGTGGCCAATGGGTCCGCGGTGGCTTGGTTTAGCTTGGAAAACCAACGCCCTAATTTTAAGTCTCAGATACGCTCGCCTTGGCCAGATAGAAGGACGACGAAACAATAGAGAGTGATAAAAACGGCAAAAGACGAAACAGGAATTACAAAAATCTCACGATGCAACCTCATATCAGATCGCTGCCGAAAGGAACTCTCAGATTGACACTTGCCTCCTTCAGCTCTTATTCCATGCTGCTAGTACCTTGCCAAGGTAGATGGGACGGAACAAGGTGCCTGTAAAACTGCCACTAGTAAGACAACGTGCAGATGCATCTATACCCGCCTTTACAAAAAGAGTCAGCCCCCAACAAACAACCAACAGCCAATTATTCCACCACCAACAAGATAAAAAATTAATAAAATAAATAAATCATGCTAATGCCAAGCACCACGCCATAAATACAGTCAAATATACAAAACCAACAAGCCCACCTCTTTCCCCCCTTGTCCAAAAACTTCCATTAACAGCTTAGACAAAACCTGCAACCGGTCAGCTCAAAGAATGCAACCCGCCCTCGAAGAAGGCCTAGCCTCCCGCAAAACATCCCTGGTTCGGAAATACAGCTCTTTTGCATATAACATTTTTGAGCCGTTACAGGGGGTTCTTACTAATTCCGACGAGAGGAACGTCTTTTTTAGAGATGCCGAGAGAAAAAAAAAAGATGCGTATTCGGGAGCTGAGCTGGTTTGACGCACGTTGTGTAGCATTTCATTTTTTTTTTTTTTTTGTGACATTTGGTTAATAAAAGGGACGTGCCGCTGTCCGAAAGATTCATGATTTTCGAAAGGAAAGACTGGACTCTTGTTTCACGCCTTGGCATTGGAGCGAGTGTTGCTCTCAATATATTGTATATAAGACATATATATACTTGACAATCGCAGTCAATATTTTTTCAATTAGCTTTCTCTTTTAGAGCAGCTGCTCCCTCATATATATACCACACATACACACTCTATATACAAACGCAGAGTATATAGTATAAGTGGTATATCAAGACTCAACTCAGGAGAACTCCTCCTCCTCCTCTTCCTCCTCCTCATCCCGACATCCTCATCCCGACATCCTCAGCACAAACACCACCCATCATGATGGACGAAAAAGAAACCGCCATCACTGCCCCCTCCTCCTCCATCATGGGCCTCGAAACCCCCTCCTCCGAAAAAGAAACCGCCGTCGCAACAACCTCCGACGAAGAATCCGCCCAGCCCTCAACGCCTCCCCCCTCAAAGCCCGTCCGCTCCATCACCGGCATGCGCTGGCTGCTTGTCTGCTTCGCCCTCTACGTCGGCACCTTCATCTACGGCCTCGACACCACCATCGCCGCCGACGTCCAGGGCGCCGTCGTTGAGAAATTCGGCCACGTCGAGCAGCTCGCCTGGATCGGCGCCGGCTTTCCCTTGGGTTCGGTCGTCGTCATCACCCTCTGGGGCAAATTATATGGCACCTTCAACATGAAGTGGAACTTTGCCGTTGCCATGGTGCTCTTCCAGATTGGATCTGCGCTGTGCGGTGCTGCTCCTACCATGACGGCCCTGATTGTCGGCCGAGTCATTGCGGGTTCTGGCGGCGCAGGCATCTTCATGGGCACACTGCAGTACTTTACTGCTCTGTCACTGCCCAAGGAGCGAGGCACGTACCTCTCCGGTACGGCCTTTTGGTGGGGAATCGGCGCCGTGCTGGGGCCCCTCGTCGGCGGTGGCTTCACCCAGTCCAGTGCGACTTGGCGATGGGCCTTTTACATCAACCTCGTGCTGGGCGCTGCCTTTGCCCCTGTCTATGTCTTTTGCCTGCCGGATGTTCATCCCGTCGTGGGCAAGACCGTCATGGAGCGCATCAAGACGTTTGACTACCTGGGCCTGTTGCTGGGTGCTGCGGCGTGGGTGACTTACACGATGGGCTTCACCATGGCGGGTGGCCAGTGGCCCTGGAATGATGGCCGCACCATTGCCACGCTGGTGGTGTTTGGTGTCCTCACTGTTCTGTATCTCTCGCAGCAGAACTTTTGCTGGTTCACGACCCCTGAGAACCGATCGCTGCCCGTCCATCTCTTCCGGTCTCGCACCCAGATTCTGCTCGCCCTCTCCACGCTGTCGTGCATCGCCTCGCTCTTCGTCATCACCTATTTCATCCCCATCTACTTCCAGTTCGTCCACGGAGACTCTGCCGTCGATGCTGCTGTACGTCTGTTGCCCTTTGTCATCATTACCGTCAGCTTCAATCTCGCGTCTGGGCATTTCCTCTCCAGAATCCAGTACTACATGCCCATGTATGTGATTTCCGGCGTCATCGTCTCTCTCGGCTCGGCTCTCCTCACAGCTTACCTCGACCCCTCAACGCCCACGAGCTACATCTATGGCTTCACCGTCCTCACCGGTGCGGGAACTGGTCTGACTATCCAGATTGGTTTTGCCGTTGCCTCTCTCAAGTGCGACCCCAAGGACCAGGGCAACG
This sequence comes from Trichoderma evansii, assembly GCF_050947405.1. Lineage (NCBI taxonomy): Eukaryota > Fungi > Ascomycota > Sordariomycetes > Hypocreales > Hypocreaceae > Trichoderma > Trichoderma evansii. The sequence goes on along the minus strand of NW_028145193.1, from coordinate 1,005,844 downwards.
CCCTTTCTATCCAGAACATTTTCCAGGTCGGCGGTCAGGCTGTTTGGCTTGTCATTGCTGGCCAAGTCTTCCAATCCACCGCCATCAAGAACCTGACAAAAGTGCTCGCCGGCACAGACTTCACGCAAGCTGACATCCAGGCTGCCATTGCCGGGGCCCAGAGTGTCATCTTTGAGGAGATTACTGGCGATCTCCGAGCGCAGGCCATTTTGGCAATCACAAAAGCCATGCAACGGACTTTTATCCTTGTCTGTGCCGGAGGCGGTGGCATGATAGTGACCGGTCTGTTGATGAAGCGCGAGAAGCTGTTTGGCGAGATTATCGTCACAGGTGCCTAAAAAGGAGGAGTAGCGATGGAAAAAGAAAAAGAAAGGGGTTATAAGCAGTAGAGGAAATTGTATGAATGGTATTAAAGGCGTAAATGATGTATAGACAAGATGGCAATCTCCCTTATTTAGCCTACTTTATGTTATAATAGACAGGAAGGAAGAATATGTTTTTGTGGTTTGGATCTGAAATAAATATGAATAATCTCTTTTCCATTATCTTACCAGATGTAATTAGACTAAAGTATCAGCATAGCGCCCAGAAGCTCCCAATAAACACCCAAACGCATTACCTATATGCATATATCATTTTAAAACCTCATGTGAAGCACGGCGTTACTCGATTCCGCCCAATTATCATCTCATAGAGCGTAAACGGCTGTATCGGTACCTCTCGAAGGTCTCGCTGAGTCCACGCATCCGGCACCATCCTCTTCACAAGGTTCATAGATCCCAGGGGTCGACGCTTCACAGAGTTTTCCAATACTTTTAGCATACGCGTGCGGTGCTCCTCTGTCCGAGATTCAAGCCCAATGATGAATAGGGGCCAGGGCCGATCGCAGTATTCAATCTCGTTGAGAATCTTGAATGCCATATCCATGGCGTTGGCAAGACATTTTGAGTTTTCGGGTTCGCCTTTGGCCATGCGAAGGAGATAGATGATGGCGCCTAGGCGGAATAGCTCGGCGGTTTGGGTTTCCTGTGATACTTCCTTGGTATCGCTTTGTAATACGGCGGCTTGCCGCTGCTCTAGATACTTTAGGCGGATTTCCAATGACCGCACTGTCTTGAGGTGCGATTCGGATAGATAGTCGGGGTGTCCAGGCTCGTGAACATTGTCGACCACTTGGCATAAAAGATCTAACAGTTCCAAAGAGCAGCCAAGGATCGGTACAATCTTAATCACGTAAGTTAGCAACACGCCCCCACTCTCATCGAGACAACACTTACAGTCTGCCTCTCAGGCGAAAACACCGCCTTGGAAAGAACCTTTCTCTGTCCCGCCAGATGAATCTGATCATGATTCCTTTTCCTCCAGTGCCGAATACTAAACTTGTACATGGCGTCGTGATAAAAGATCCAATCAATAATCATTGCCTCGTCTCCAAAATAGGTATCATGTTGCTTGGTAATCATATTTGCAAGCCTCTTTGTGCCGCAGAAGAAGATTGCCCAGTTGAGATCCGAAGTATCAAAGTTCATTGTCTAATCCTGATGATTAATGATTTGCTTAGATAATATTTCTGCAGAATTTAACAAACCTCGTATATGTTTAGCAGCATACTCGCCGCCATCATCTGCATACACTCCGCGGGCGACGCCGTCTCAATGGCCGTCTGAAGAGCGCGTATCGCCGCCATCTGATGCATCACCGCCGCCTTCTCCATGGACAGGTGCTGATATGAGAGGGCACTGATGGCATACCTTGAGGCCAGCGATGGCAAGCTGTCGTCCTGAAATGCCATCCTGACCAGCAAGCCGTATAGTTCGTCGTTGCGATTGCTGGACGACAATATCCGTGCAACGGGGCTCCAGGCTGCCATCACATATTAGCACAAGCCCTTTACAAAACGATTGAATGTTTTCTTGTCTGCAACTTACTATTTGTAGCAAGAAAGGGATCCAGCTTGGCCATGTTAAAGTTTGGCTGCCTTACACACCAGCGCTCGCCCACCATGGACCTTTCATATCGAGCCAATGCTTCTAAATCGAACCAATTCATTAGCCAATCGACAAATCGTCAAATTCCAAAGCTCCAAGGATGTCCTCAATACCATTTTCCTGCGACGCCCTCACATCCTCGCTCGTCGCATGAATAAAAATCGCCTCCTTAGACCGCACAGGAATGATAAAGTGCTTCTTATGCAGCGACGCGCTGCGTCGCTCATCGCCCTGACGCGGCCACGACAGCTTCAACCCGTAGCCCAGACATTTTCGGCCCTTCTTGACGCAATTGTTGCAGTGCGGCTGAGTCTTGTCACATGCAATCTTCTGTTCTGTGAATGCCAATTGCTAGCAGTCAGCGGCTGAGTCGGAGATGGAAAAAGGAGGGGGCTGCTATGTAAGCTTATAGGGAGCTTTCAAGAGGAAGTCCTACGACGACAGTTCCAGCAGCGCTTCTGCGTTTGAGTCATAGAGAAGTTAGACGAGAAATTAGGCCGTGTCGATTGCGGTTGCGAAGAGGGTTTATCCAGATACAGACAGGTTGTTGCGAGCCCTGTAACTAAGTAGTTGCAGACAATTTGCCTGATGACAAATGAAGTGAAAAAGAGGTAATGCTTTGCCAGCAGCTTAAAAGAGCAATGGAGTCCGGGAGCATTAAACTATAGAAAATCTGGGGACAAATTATGTCAGCGCTGCCCAGCCTGACTCGGCAATTATTAGAGCCTGCTTTTATAATACATAATACATATTGACGTAATTGAAAGCAGCCATCAGCTGCCCGATTACTATTGCATTGTTCTTGGGCAATGCTTTGTCGCCTATTGGCGGCTTCGTAACTGTAAGTCTCTCACGGCCCAGTTGACTCTTTTCCGTCTTGATAGCATGTATACAGTTTAGAAAAACACCCGTCAGATCCCAAACATCCTTCTATTTGGTATATGTACGTCCATATGCGCTTTGACAACACTAACACCAACACCAAGCATACAGCCGTCATCTTGACTTATTAATGAAATTCTGCTTCCACTCGTCCATATCTCACACCATCCACCTTAAGCTCAAATCCCAAACCCGCACTATCCACAATCATCTCCAGCGTGAAATCGAGATTGTCGAATTCCACGCCTCTAGTCGTGGTTAATCTTGTAAATAAGCTCCTCGGCACCGCGTTCAGGTCCGTTGTTAATGTGCACACGTTGACCAGTTCCCTCGTGTATGCTGCAGGAGGGTCATCAGCATCGCACGCAATCAGGTCGTCTGTAACGATGAGCGACTGGCCGGGACGAAAGTTGCGAGTATAATGAAACGCAATTGGAGATAGAGGAGAGAGCGATTCACCCTATATCGAATTGGTTAGATAAAAAGGACTCTAAACAGAAACACCCAAGACGTACCTTGGCAATATGCCACTGCATCCGATCTGATACCATCCACCGCTCCCACAGCGGTGACCAGTATCGCTCGCTCACAGAGTGCTTTTCCTCATCATATACCGTCGCAAAAGACGTTCCATAGTGCATCCTAGATTTTCTAGAAATGACCATGTTGCCCTCAAGGCCTCTCAGTACTGCTCCACGCACAACGGCTGTCCAGGCATACACTGGCTGCATCACCTCGATGGATCCGGGATCCTGCGAAGAATTTGCATTCGCATGTGTTGGCCGCTCGCTGTACGGAGGCGGTGCGGCGCTTGAGAAATGTGACTTGAGCCGTCGGTAGAGATAGTCGCTCTGGCCGAAACCACCTACTAATACAATGCCGGAGACGATGCCTCCTTTGGCACGGAGGCCTTCTACTTGGCCTTGTACCAGATCGCATACCTCTTTGACGACGGGCTCAAAGATGTCCTTGATCTGCTCGGCGCTCATGACCATGAATCCCGAGTCAAGTCCTGCTTCCTCATCATCTGGAAGGCCAGGGAAACTGGAAAAGTAGGTTAGCAAATAATCCCATAAAGAATCATGGTGTGCATGTGAGAAACATACGGAACATTAATCTCCTGATGTTCATCCTCGTTAAAGTTGCGCTTGACAAACTCTTCAAAGTACCGCAAGCCCATCTGCCATGTCTTGCCCTTTTTCGTCTTCATCTCATCAAAACGAGCCTGACCCAGCCTAGTCCGGACATGCTCCTCAAATCTGTAATTCAAGAACGCACTTCCACACAGCCCTCCTGTTCCCACGGCAGATTCCTCGACTCTCAAGGGTTTCAGGGATATTATTTTGTACGCAATTAAGCTAGAATTAGTTAGCTCCCAGGTCACTTATAACGATTGCAACAGAGGACAAATGTAATACTCACTCTACAGTTCCACCACCCGCGTCACAAACGATGAAATTATCACCAATGTTCAAGTGGTTAGGCTGAATCGCCTTGAGCGTATAAACAGCCGCCGCTTCAGGCTCACTAATCATCTGAATCTCAGACCGGCTGCCCATACCCGCCCGCTCAGCCGCCTGCAGCGTCGTATTCTTCGCCGCATCGCTCCAGACGGCGGGACAAGTCAGCACAAACTCGACCTTTGTCGAGGCCATAAAAGACTCTCCATAACGCCGCGTCAGGGTATCCATGGTGTGTCGGTAAATCTGAGTAAGGTAGTCGCTGACTGCATCCACGACATTCTTGTTAAACTTCTTAAGCTGTGCCGCCGTGTCCAGTGGGCTGACATAAAAGGGGAGCTTTTGAGAGCGATCAAGAAACAGCTTGATGCATCGCAGCCTGGACTCGTCTGGCTTGAACTGGAAACCCCATTTTACAGTGGGCTCAGCGCCAGTTGTGTCGCCAGCAGGAAAGCTGTATGCAATCTCCGTGGGAACTTTGTCCGAGGTGATTCCATTGCCGCCTGGCCATGTCTTGATGATTTCAACGTCATCAGGCGTTGATGTGTATACTGCAGCGACACTGAGACAATGTTAGCATACGGATTCACCACATTCTCATCTCATCTCATCTCATCTCATCTCATCTTCATCTCATTTCCTCCCCTCAAACCAGATAACAGAAGAGGACGTCTACTCACCCTGAAAATGTCGTTCCAAAGTCCACTCCCACAATCAACCGATCAGTCATCGGCGGCTGCTCCCTCACCGGCTCCCTCACCGGCCCATTGATCGCCTCCGTAGAGCTCGGCGGCGTATAACTGGTAAAGTAACTTCTGCTCTCCTGATTCCGCCGACTCGGCGTCGACCGCACCGGTAAACTGAGGTTCTGCATCTCTCTTCAATGACGGCTCCAAAACGCCGCAATATCCACTCGGGTATTTTTCAATCCTCAATGAACACAACCAGAACTCATTCCAGGCGTCTGGCCCCCTCTCCTCTCTCACTCTCCAACCCTTCCTCCGTCTCTTGCGTTGTTGTACAAGAGAGAGACCACGCTCAGATAGCTGCCCAAATGAGAAGTAAAAAATAGTAATGAAATCCGCTGATGAGAAAATGTCCAATGGTCGCCAAGAAAAATGTCCCAAGGGGTGAGTTGAAACGCCAGTCCGTGGATTCGCACAAACTTTGGTCTATTCCCGTCTTATCTTACCGCTAATTCACTGACAAGCCCGGGCAGAAATATCGCTGTCGCTATTGTCGTCGCCGTCCAAATTAAAGACACCCTATCTTTGTCTCCTGATATCCCCCTCGAACTCAAGTCAAGTTGAAATGTAGCAAGACAAGACCCGCAGCACCTCGGAAAAGCCTCTCAAAACCGTGGCCTCTTGGCGGGCAATATCTCGTATAATCTCCTTCTCTATCACACAATAAACAATGAGACGAAAAACACCAGCAACTTGGAGAGAAACCGAGCATATAAAAGGCCAAAAGTCCCCTGGCCGTCTCAAGATTATCCTGTTGCCTGGTGTCCTTTTTTATAACGTCCAAGGCTGCCTTCAGCTCCCTCTAGCGGTGTTTTCCCCAATCTATAGCGCTGGGCGCCCCCCAGTTTGCCTTGGAGGGGCTTAGCGCGCTCACGTGACCATTTGTCGTATGCTTCTTTTGCCTTCCTTTTGACATGTACTTTTGTATACTTGTCGCCTCAACTCTTGGGTACTGTATAACTCACTGAGTGCATTGCACATGTGTAATTGACAATATTCATCAACGACATCTCTTTAACCATGCCTAACCAAAACATTACAAGTGATATCAGCGGTGCTCCAAAACAAGAAAAAAAGGGTTGACGTGGCAGTGCATATCAGTCCAAGTAACAGACCAGGTTCCGCAAGGCTCCCAGATTTCGCCTGTGGATCTTCTCATCGGCACACCTCACTCATCTTATATCAGGTATAAAGAATCGTTCATTCCCTCGCGTAAGCTAGGCACCGACAAAACAAAACAGCCGAATCACTGTCTTCCTTCATTCGCCTACTATTAGCCAGCCCAACCGAGGCATCGAATAAACGAAATAAAGAGGAGTAATTCGCATCGTCGCTGAACCGAATACCGAATACGCTTACATAGTGCCCACTCACATATCCCTACAACTACGGGCGCACACATACCGCTTAGGCATCAAGATACAGCCACAGCGGGTATAATGAGCGGGAACCGGAGATTTCTTCATATAAGATATCCCCTTGGTTCCCTCCTTCTCATTGGATGGTCATCCTCACATCAAAGCCATTCTCAACTGTAAAGTCACTCAAAATGTATATAAAATGGTAAAATATATACACGTAAAGAAAATTATAGAACAAGATAGAAAGAGTAGATAAATTATGCTTCATTGCTTTTAACAAATTGTGTGAGGGGTGTGTAGAGTAGGTTCGCAATATAAAGAACCAGGCTTACATCAAATAAAAACTCCAGTCTCCAATGAGTATAGCAATAAAAAATGCACCTATATTGCCTCTGCCACAAAATCTGGGAGATTTTTGTCTGCCAAAAAAAAAAAGTTGGTAAAACGACCGTAAAGAAGAGATATACTATAGATATATATATATATGTATTCCAACCACAACAAAAACAAGGAAAAAACGCCACAGACTCCAGTCCCTAGTCTTCAGTCTTTCTTTCTTCTTCTCATTCTTCTCGTCTTCTCCCCTCCATCTTGGTATAAAAGAAAGCAAAAATCGATTTTAACAAAGGAAATAATATAATATGGTGTACTATGTGAGGTATGTTGATTCAAGCGAGGCGAGAGCCAAGCTCGACCTTCTTTTTTTTTTCAGTCTATAATGGGGGTATTTCGGGTGCTATGAGAGCGCGCTCAAATATTTCAAATGTTGAAAGAAGCGAAAAATCCAAAAGGTATAATAAATAATTCGAAGGCTGCCTCGAGCTGCGGCTCCGATTTGTGTTGTCGAAAACCTTCCCGAGGGTGATATATCGTGTGTAGATGGATGTGTGTAGGTTGAGTATGTGTTTGTGCCAGCCGAAATACGCAGAATAAACCAAAAGAATTTGATACCCCAATCGAAAATATCGGAAAATAAAAAATCAATGATATGATGGTCGACCCGGCGACTCAAGATCCAAGGAGTGAGAGAAAATGTGTCGCACACCAACACCAAAACACCATTTATCATGCGAAGAAAAAATAGTACACGCCATATTAATAATAAAAAAGAACCCAACTTTTTTTTGTTGCCTCACCACTGAACATGAACATGTCCGAGAGAAGAAAAAACAAAAGAGACCCCCTCCAACGCTCGACAAATGAATTATTAATGGGATCTCTTAGATGCGGTTTCCAGCAGCCCAAATGCTGGCGGAAGCCGAAGCACTCCACTCACCACCCTCGTATGGGGGAGTGGGCCACTTGTATTGGTTAGAGTTTTTTTTGCTGAGATCCAGAGGCTTCGGTGCCATGGCCTCAGCGCCATCTGCGTAGAGCAGTTGATTGCTGTTGGCAGATGGTGATGGACTAGGGTATGGTTGAGAGCTGGACAGGCCCAGGTTGCTCGCAGACTGTCGCAGCGGCTTGGTGTTGTTTTCTAGGCGCTTCATTGCCCGCTGAGTCGCCGTAAGAGCCTCATCGAGGAGCTCGTCCTCCTCGGCGGGCGTCTCGTACTGCTGGACATCGTGAACCGCCTGGGCACGTCGAGTACGGCTCGAGATAGGACCGTTTCGGGCGGCGCCAATCAGGTTGTCGACAGATCTGGGCTGTTGATACGGCAGCGAGTGGTGGCGCTTAAGCTTTCCGGCGGCGGCAAGCTGATGTGAAGGGGGGACGGGAGCTCGAGGCTCAGCGCCCTGGACATCGTGAAGGGCTTTATCCAAGGACTCATATCCTCCTTCAACTTTTGGGACGACGCTCACTTGCTGGTCAACAAGCATAGATGATCGGTTGCTCTGCCAAGGGCTGCATCCTACTTGCGCTTCCATGTCGTCGTATGCTGGTGAAACAGGAGTCTGGTGGCGACCAGAGAAGCGTCTTGCTCGCTTCCGAAGGTGCGAGAAGAAGCTCTCCTTGTGAGCGCTGGGAGGTGATGCAAGGCCCGTCTGTCCGTTCAGAGCGCGTTCGGCCTGAGCGCGGTGCAGCTCGGTGTAGTTGTTGGTGCTCGAGTTCACAGAGAGCTGTCGGCCAAGCTTCTTGCTCTTGTCGGCGCTGTCGGTGTTGGCACGCGCCGTCACGGCGTCGGACAAGGGCGAAATCGGCTTGATAGAAGGCAGAATTGGCATTGGCGCCGCGCTGGAGAGACCGTTTGCCCAAGTAGTCCGCTTAGACTTGCTAGCAAGCTGCTGCTTAGTATTGGTAGTATCGACAGTGCTGGAGGTTTGCACAGGAGATGGCTGGACGGGGGCAACAACCACAGTTTCGGGAATGTCGCTACGACCGATGAGAGACTTGCGGAACCAAGAAGGCTTTGAGACGGAGTTTGAAGGAGCCAGGCCCTCTTTGGAGGCGCGGCTCAGATCGGACTGCTTGCGGCCCAAAATCTTGGAAGCGGATGACTTGGGTCTTGATGGATCCGTAGCATCGGCAAAGTACTCGTGGTTCAAAGACTGCGTAGACGTAGGACGGTTCTTGGGGTCCCACATCAGACACCAGGTAACAAAGTGGCTCAACGCAGGAGGCCACTGAGGAGTCTGCAGAATGGTGTCCATGGCGTGAGGCGCCATCTTGGGGAAAGAGAAGCCCAGCTTAGAGGCCAATCTAGTACCTTCGCGCCATTCACCTCCTCCAACGCGGGCGCCGGCCTTGTTGTACCAGTTTCCAGGGCTGCCCATGATTTCGCAAACTCTCCACACCTGGTCAACCTCGTTTCCACCAGGGAACAGCGGCTTCAGCGTAGCAATCTCCACGGCCATGGCACCGACGGCCCAGATATCGACGGGCGCCGAATACTCACCGGCGCGCAAAAGGACCTCGGGCGCTCGGTACCATCTTGTGGAAACGTAGGTGGTGTATGGGAGCTTGGAGTGAGTCTCACGAGCGAGACCGAAATCAGCCAACTTGACGGTGTAAGTAGGGGGAGTCGAGGGTGGTGTAACCAGGGCAGAGTATCTTCGGAATGAATTTGAGGTGTCCTGGTGGGCTGACGTTGAAACGAGAATGTTCTCGGGCTTGATGTCGCGGTGGAAGAAGTTGTGGGAGTGGATGTGCTCGAGACCCTGCATAATCTGGAACAAGATGCTCTTGACACTTGCGTTGTCGAGATATTTGTGGTCTCTGGCCTTCATCAGCTGGTACAGATTGCCCTCCATGTACTCCATGGCAATGTGTAGCTTTTTCGTAAAGGGATCTAAAAAGATGTCGAGAGCGGGAACGAGATGGGGGTGAGGAGGGAGGGTTCGGAGAAAGACGACTTCTCGAAGCTCAAGGCATGGCGACAGAGACTCAAAAGTCTTCTTCATGGACTTGATTGCGACCTGCAGTGAACGTGTTAACCAATGGTTGAGGCGGGCATGCATTTTAGGTGTCTTACAAGAGTGCCTCGGCGGGCAACAACTGCGCCCGCCGTCCGGGTTCGAGCCAGGACGACGCTACCGAAACTTCCATCGCCAATCTCCTTGATGACCTCGAAGCGGTCCTCGAGCGCCATGGTGCCGTGAGGCTGTTGCCGCAGCGTCATTTCCACGGTGGCCATGATGCTGTGTGGTTGGATCTGACTAAGACAGGCTCGTGTCTGGGGATGGCGCTATCAAGAAGTTGCAGAGCAGCTTCAAGCAAGACGCCTTGAGATGGGAGAGGGGCGGTCAGGAATAAAAAGGAATAAAGTCGAGCGATAACAAGACAACACCTAATGGCCCGCAAGAGATGAGCTCTATCGTAGAGCTGCAGATCGTTTATCGTAGCATTCAGGGAAAGCAAACGGGGGGAGAGGTAGATCGAAACTCAGATAGCTAGCTTGCTCGCAGGAGAAAAGGGAAAAAGGATGATGTTGAACGATGCAGTCGAACAGAGCGGTCGGGTTGATGTTTGGAGGAAGGGCGGGTCGCTTACACAGACAAACAAGAGAGGTGAGAAAGAATCGAAATTGTGAAAATTCCAAAAAAACGGATGAGAAAAAAGGCCGAAAGGAGGTCAAGTGTAAGGAGTGACTGAGGTGAGGATTGATTTCAAAGTGGATAAGGCTTGGAGGTTTATGAAAAAGGGGAGCTCAAATGTCAACGGCCCAGCCCAGGGGTGGTTGGAGGTACTTTGCGGCACCACCACAGGCCCCTACAATAGAGGCTAGACCCAGCTGATCGCGGACCGCTAATTAGTAGGTCGTTGGGCCTGTCTGTATTTGGGAGCAGAGCCCACTGTACTTTTCTGGACGGGTTTAAGCTTGGCAAGACGAGCAGGGGATGCAAGATGAGCAGCAGTAGTGCGAGTAGTTGTAGCAGTACTTGTCGAGATGAGCGATGAGATGAGATGACAGGAAACTGAGATGTGTTGGGACAGGCTGCGGCTTACAGGGGGTCGTGATTCCGGGCAGAGCGAGAGAGGTGAGCAGCAAGTGAGTGCTGAGAGAAGAGCAGCAAAAGCGAGAGTGAGAGCGACAGAATGTAGGGAAAAGGAGGGTCCTTTTTCGCGGGGGTGATGGCCTTGGGTCGGTCGATATGTATGCATCGAGCGACGCTGGAGAGAGAAGTGTGTGGACAACAGCGCAGAGCCAGGCGACCAGCGCTCTCCAAGGCCTTTGGAAACAGCCAGTAGCAGCAAATCTGCGGGTACCAGCGAACGAGCGAGCGAGCGAGCGCAGAGGCAGCGAGAGGCCTGCAGCGAGTAGTATCTTGACTTGAGTGACCGCCGTCAGCCACCGCGCATTTCGATCCAGGACTGGCTGGCGTTTAGCCGGGGGGTGCTTTTTGCTGCTGGAGCGCGTGTCGCAGAGACGAGCCAAAGAATGAGCAGCGGCAGAAACACGCCAACAGGGGGTCGGTCATTCACGGCCCGTGCTTTTGCGCCGTGAAAATGCTGGTGTTGCATGCCATTCAGTGTGATTCTGGTTCACGAGATGTACCGGTACGAGCACGATGCCGAGCAGAGCAGAGGCAGCGGCTGTACAATTGGAATACGGGTAAGCAGAGGCGAGTGCGGTATGTACCTGTACCGACTGATAAGCTGAAGAGCAGCGGTACAGCGACGACGGCTGCGAAAAAGGAAAAAACGAGTGGTCTAGAAGCCTTCTCTAACCCCCAGCTCGATTTTACTATGGGGTGACAAAGGACTGCGCTGTATGTACAGTAGTGGTAGCGAGCGAGTTGGTCATGCCATGGGGGCTTCGACAAGGTCAGGGAAAAAAATGAGAGAGACCAGGCAGGGGTTTGGCTCCGCCGTCGCCGCCGTTCGCATGAATGGGTTGAGATTTTGGTGAGGAGGAGAAAAAAGAGCGTCGTGATTGATCGATTTGAGGGGAGCCCGCGACGGTACATGCAGGCATTTGCTGGTAGCAGTACCTGGTGTTGCCATCGGACGTTGCACGCCGAGCGAGATGCAGAGGGAAACGGCTGCTCGCAAACAGCAGGTACATGCAGCTGCCAGCTCGCGCAAGTCACGGTTGGATTGACCGCACTTTGGCTGGGCTGCAGTAGCTTCAGGTAGCAACAGGCCATTGATTGTGCTGTATTGTACTCCCAACCCGGCCGAGCTCCAGGTACCTTTCCTAGTTCGAGGTGCTGTGCTACCGCCCGCCACTCCGCAGCCCGCAGCCACGTTCAGGTAGCTTCGTATCTGGGCGTAGTATCTGTACCCAGCCTAGCGCCAGCCATGCACTAATCCGCACTCGTCTGGGCTGGAATAGGGACCTCCGTCTCTTAATTTATCAAGTGGGCCGTGGAATCTACCATAGAACTTCTTTTTGTCACGCTCAAATTGGGCAATTTGCGTAGCGGGCAAGGGATCCTAGATGGAAGGGGAAGCGTAGTCATGCCTAGCTGGCGATGCTGGAGCTGGAGAGCATTCATCGGAGATACACATGGGCCTTGGTGAATTGCTGTAGTATGCTTAGTCACGGAGGCAGCACCGCGGGCATGCAAAATGCTCGAATACCTAGTGCCAACACGTGCAGGCTCAATGCTGCGATGTGCTTAATCGGGCATAAATGAGAAAACTCTTCGATTCTGTATATGTACTTTGTAATGCTGGTACAGTACTCTACTCTTCACCGCAAGAAGACGAAATGTCACTGCTACTACATACTACTGCTCCTACTAGTATAGCACTACCAGATAGTAGCAGTACTACGGTACTGTACGTAGTAGCATCGTGAGCGAGCATCGGAGAATACACACAGATACAGCATGTACACGACATGCAATATCAGACTCGAGGGCCACACGTCGCGCTGCCAGCACAGCAGCACCAGTTGGCCGCCCACCCAAATGTCCCGGGGCACGTTTTGCAGCGCTCCTATTCGACGATAATGAGCCCGCTCCCAGCCTTTTACTGGATCAATAATGGGCCAGTCAGAAAGTGCCGGGGGCCGCGGCCAGTTGATACTGGAGCGCGTCGGCTGGAATACGGAGTACTGATACACGGCGTAATGAGAAGGGTACTTTAACCGCTGACACATTTTGTGCCGCGGATTGAGGTATAATAGCCTATTCTGTGCGTATGGAGTACTAATCTCTTTCATTTCGGCTGCTTCACAATTTGCTTTTTCTCTCTCTATCTATTATTTGTTTATTTCTTCTGTTTTAATCGCTTTCCAGCTGCATAAGCGAAGGCGCTCACACGCGACGTCGGCTGGAACGCCAAAAGGGTCGCTCCCCACTGCAGCTAGTCTGCTATGAGCAGCGAATATAAGATTTCTAGCTTGCTTGGGATTAGGACGCATGGATGGGGGGGCATCTGCCATGTTTCAATTCCGGCCATAAAAAGTACCCCGAGGCTACCGAGTGTGCGCTGTAAATGTTGAATTTTGACAGTGCTGGAAGGCGCTTCTGGTTGGCCGCTATTCTGGGGAGCGAGATTTGGTGATTTCGATCTGCCCCAGCGAGGTCCTTGATCTTATTTACTCTGTTTATTCTTAGAATATATAATGGCATGCTACGGAGTACTAATATCATTGCTATATTAGCTCTAAAATAACTGGCTCTACCTAATCTACTAATCTACCTATAGGCAGCGGTGGCGGCAGCTCTTTGTCAGTGTTTTTGAAGCTTCACGGCTGGCCTTAATCTTACAGTGCGATTGGGCTCCCTCAGACACCACCAGCACGACCTGACACCCATTATCAGGCCCTACAGCTGGCCTAGCCTGTTTGTGAGTCCCAGTGTAGCAGGGATGTGCAGGAACAGCTGTTCAGGCTTCCAGCCATCCGGATCGCGACGGCTCGCTGCCGCGGCGTGGTACTTTGACAGCCATCACACTTTATACTAGGCAGCGTCGTTTGTTTTCGTATTTCTTTTTTCTTTGCCTCCGTGTGCTTGTAGTGATACATTGGTCACATGAAACGCCACTTACAAAGGCATGGAGACATGAGGTTTTTTTCGCTTGCATGAAATATGCTAGGCAGTAAGCCTACGAGCACCGGTAGCTTTACAAATATTTACAAATGCTGCGAGTCGCATTACGCGTCAGATCGAGCGTGTATACAGTTATCTTGACGGATTTTGCCTCCACTGGGGAATATCACTAATACTACCTTCAGGCATACATGTAGACAGTTACTAAGAGAAGCTATCCACAGAAAGGGGCCGATTGTTTGAACCGGGCTATGCTTTATAGCTTCCATCAGTGGTATCCAGTGAAATCCGCCCAAAAGAAATGCAGGGAGGCTCACACACGATACCAATAGATCCTGACAGAGGGTGGCGGCTATCAGAAACAAACAGGCGACTCATGCAACGTCAAGTGTAGTGGCGTCACCCGTTCCAGCCTGTTGGCCGCTGCTGCGCCGAGACGAATTACTGCACGTACCGCATGCACGGTAACCTGTCAAGCTAGAGTGTCTCAAGCATGTGAAGGCACAGAGCGTGATGCGACGCTACAGTATCAGAAGCGGTCGTTTTATGGACTGTTCCAAATATTTTTGCGGGCTCAGGTTGCCTTCTTCTACACTTCTTCCCGATGAGCTCCACACGGATGGACAGGATTCCAGTCGCATAGCCTTCGGCCAGAGCCGGACTGCCTGTTCGATGTGTTTTGTCATGAGCTCGTTACGGAAGTACGATACGTTTTAGGTCTTGCATACGCCGCCAATGTTTGGCCACTAGTAACACTTACTGCTTTGTAGGTAGGAGACATAAGCGATATACGGCCGATCTATACAAGATCCAATAGCGCTCTATACCGAATACATGCCCGCATGTCTCGAAATCGTTGACACCAAAGTATTGGTAGCTGAAAACTCCAGCCCTGGCAGCGTATGCAAGGGGGAGAGAAACCAAGACAGGCCAGACCCTTGCCTGTGATACCGCCCATGCGGAACTACTAACAGTGCATCCGGGCTGCAGGCAGGCGGCTGCTGCAACTCTAGCAAACGTTTGTCTTAATTGACCGTCCATCATCCCCTGGCAGCTAATTTTCCTTTTTATTTTCCCCGCAGCGAGAGAAAAAGAAAGCTATGGTCAAAGAGCCCCTCCTGTTTCTGCTAGCACTTAAGGAAATGCAAGAAAGAAAGGGAGGATATGAGGAGAAAAAGCTGTCGGTGCGTAAGAGACTCCGGGAACGATCCCGCAAGATGTCTCAGCTGCATGTCAGGCCTGGTGAGCATCCAGGCTGACAAGGCATACCACAGTTGCACATAAAGGAGCTATAATAGTAGTGTTTATGCTACAAGTACGAGTAGTGCGAATGTTTCTTTGCTTTTCCAGAAAATACCGGTGCGTCTACTAGTGTGTTGATCGATGGCCGCAAGGGATATGGGATATACACTGCCATCCTTTGTGTACCTGAAATGGTGGCGACGCTCCTTGAGATGGAGGAGTGGAGCTGACTGGCTTAGGAGCAGCCTCACCAGCCAGATGAGAGACAGGAGCAGCTTTGCTTGGTACCACTGCCGACAAGGCTAAAATTTAACTCTCCCTTTCATCGTTTACTGGCCAGGTCGAGACTCTGGTTGATGGAACATTCTCATGGGGAGTAACCGCTAATAGCAAGACCTAGAACCACCAGTATGCCTAGCATATACCCGTATCGTGGCACAAGCACGCGCAGCAGCAGCATCTTGGCTTCCATGAACCATCCATGAGCAGCACCATCATGTAACCGTTAGACAGACGTCGGGCGCCGCTCTGCGTTTGACGCTGCTATGCTACCTGCCAATTCGTCATTTTGCCTCCAGCCAGTAGCGGCCGGTCCCAGGTCAGCGTGGCGATATTGAACCTCGTCTCCCAGACTCATCGCAATGGGGGCGACGCGGGAATCCGGAACGGCCAGCCGACCTGGAACACGGGATTTACTCCTAACAGTCATTCTAGCCAGCTTCCAATGGCAGCCCCTATCCGATTCTAGGCTCCGTCGCAGATCTGGTGCCTTGTGGCCTGAGCATTGGACGGCGCGAAAAGAAAATGGCCAATGGGTTGGCCCATCCGTTTCTTCATGTTTCAAGGTCTTTTTCGCCCAGCGGGAAGGATTGGCCTGTCACACAATGGAAAAATCAGAACACGGTCTGGCCGCTCATCTCGCGCGTCGCATGGGTGTCTTTTGGAGTGATGCATCTTCTGAAGACATGTAGCCAGCAAAAGGCCCCTTCTTGGCGAGCCGGGCCGCAAAAGTCCTGTATATACGAGCGTTATCGCACGATGCACGTGTGAATCAATCTCGGTATCGGGGATATAACCACGTTCGCGTGCCTGTAAATTGTTCACGAGACCACTCGATAGGTTTTAGTCGAACCTTGTCTTGAGTAGCGGCATGTCCAGCCCTGGCTCGTTTGCGGATATATCTGTACGACATACATGTACCCCAGCGAAACAGGCCCATGGCACTTTGTAAAATTGGTTGAACCACCTGTTGCAGCGGCACTGGGGACGTGCTCTGCGCATAATCGTGGAAGACGTGCATAAACAAGGTCGCGTAGCGCGGAGACTCCGTATTATGTGAGTTGAGATCAGCGTCAATGTCCGGAATAGATTGTGCCGATCACCGAGGACATTTATATAGGGTAAACGGTAAAATGCACGGCCAGATCTTGAATCTGCGAAATGGAGCTTGTTGAGTTGTTGCGCAGTTATATATCTTGTCTAAAAAGCAGCCAATAAATTTGTTTTTCTTGTCCTTTCTTGTATTACCTGTAGAGGCTAATTACATGTAGTCTTTGGTACGTGTGATTGGCGTAGTATGGTTGGTTGATGAAAGTCTCACAATCTCATATAAACTCTAGTGATTATCATGTTGGCCAGATCTGAAAATAAAACACAAAATCTCAAAAAAAGCCCAGAGTTGATTCATGGTTTTGCCTATAAGAAGGGGAAATAGCCGTTTGTAACAACTATATAATTTATTTAATTTCAAGTACCCATAATTCATGTAGTGGATGTAGTAGATGTAGTAGATGTAGTAGATGTAGTAGATGTAGTAGATGTAGTAGATGTAGTAGATGTAGTAGATGTAGTAGATGTAGTAGAGTTTTGCATTAAAGGGAATACCACATGGGCATTTTTCACTTTTCCATAGTAAAAGTATAAGGAATATTACGTGGTCCTCTTTTGACTTTCCGCAGTAATATAAACTCCCCATGTTTGCTTTCAGATGATAATTTTTTTCTCCATCTCTTCATCATCTCAACTTTCTTTATCCGACAGAACGCAAAGAGCTACTGCCCGGTCTCACATGGAATTATCAGCCCTGGATACCCCTTGGCTATAAGAATACAACTCTCTACCGCCTGCTTCCATCCATCCACAACTTGGCGCCGCAAAAAAAGTATCCTATAACAAACTATGACGTCCTAGACACTGCATTTCTCGGCATAAATACTATAGCGCAGCCTCTTGAGCTATCTCTACCGCTTAATCGCCGCGCCCTTAATCTACCAGAGCAGTCTACATCTGCCCAGTCAGCAGAGTCAGATGACTCAGAGGCCCCGGAATTTGTTTTCCACGAGCTTGGCAAGCTGCAGTGTTTAGAATGCGAGACTGAGGATGATATGTCAACAACATTAGAAGAAGGCGATAGTTGTGAAGGAGACTGGGAGGAGACTGATTTTTCTATTATAGCCCGGCTTCGTAATTCAGGTCGTATTTAAGAACGGCTGGGGCAAGCAGGAACAAGTTACACACAACTTATAGGGTATCCCACCTAGCTCACCTGGAGAGCAATTCTCATGTGCACGGATTGGCAGCACTATGCGAGATTTCGGATTCAAGACCGAGCTGGCATGGAATGATCAGATTCAGCATCCAGTCGAGTTGGTGTGGGCAGTGAGATCGCCAATGGGAGGTGCGATGCGTGTAACGGTGGATAGTAGCTACAAGATTGGAGAATGAAGACTTAGAAAATCTAGAATAATACTACAATCTTTCAGTTGTTTCTTACTTTGACTTGTGATGCACTGCCTCTACTGCCTCTACTACCCCCCTTCGCCGAAGCAAGAGACTTGCGCAGCCCGTTGTTGAAGAGCCCATCGGAATTTCAGCCAACGAGGAAGATGAGGACTACAAAGAAGACAGCGTGGCTGAGGAAATGGACGAGGATGAAGAAGTGGATAAGGCCGAAGGAGAAGAAGAAAAAGAAGAAGAAGCCAGCAGTGGATAGCAACTCTCGCCAAGCAATTCTCGAAAGGCGCCAAAAGATTCTACAACAAATGAATCTTCCATCCAATCTCTTCGACCAGGCAGACGTTAATTGGCTTGGCATTTTGGTACCTGGTAACTATTCTAGGTGATGATAGGCCATCAGTCTTCCGAATTCTGGAATGGAAATTAGCGACGGAAGTATATTCTAACGTTTGACTAAGAGAAGGAGAATATCCTCATTTGTGTGCTGAAGGGGAGGCACGGCTGCAGAGCATGGGGTTAGAGTAGGAAGAAGAAGATTGTATTTATAGTTTTCCTCCCATAGAAAAGATGAATGGGGTTGTTTGATGGAATGGGGTTGGATGAAAAGTAGTGGGAGTGTGTAGACACAAGCACTCTTGACTGGCGATTTAAATTCAGGCTCGACAAAAGGCTGACTTTCACGCAGGCAATGAAGATCGCAGTCAAACATCAGAACCCTGACCCAGCCTTTGGATTGTCCGGTATTTTCTGATTAAAAAATCAAGATTCAGTTTGAAACTAGAAGTATAGTGCTTGTATATATTCGTGGAACGTAACCCAACTTCTTTCTCGCGGCAAAGGAAACAGAGGGGAATTTTTCTGCCAAGGCATATATGCAGTACGTCGTACGTATTTAATTGTCAAATCTAACTAAGATATAATTGGCTTTGTTGCCCAGTGAATGCAATTATATGTGTGTAGCTCAAAAATATACCCAGATGCACTCTCCTACTTTAGATGAAAATGATACGCGCATCTCCTGCTTTATTGACCCGAATTCCCCCCTATTTATTTCGGCTTCTTGCAGTCAAACAGGGACCAATAGCAGAACTTGCTCAGCTGAAGATTTGCAAAGTGGATGCCTGAATTTGCTGGCTCTATTGTCAAACAAAGAAGCGAAGAACAATAGAAGGGGCGGCGGCGGCCTTGACAGACGTTGGCACCTGCTGTGATTCAGAGCAGATCACCTGCAAATGCCTATAAAACCACTTTCAGCTTCCATCTCTCTCTCTCCTTTTCTCTCTTCCTTCCAAATATTCACTCTTTCATCATCTTCTCCACGTCGACACACGCTGCTCCAGTCACGACATCGTTTGCATCCCTGCGCCATGGCTAGCAAGAAAGCCGACTCCAAGTTCAACTTGTAAGTTCCTCACAGCAGCTGATGAACTCCACTCGTTACTGCAAGATATTGACTGAATGGTTCTAGGGCGACGCAACCAAGCATCCCGGTCAAGTACGAGTGAACCTCTATTCCCCAAACTGTCATTTGTTCCATCACCAACTGACTGGCTGCTGCTAGATATCGATGCAAGGTTGGCGGAGAATGGAAGCCTCTCGATGCATTCTCCAAGAACCAACAGAGGTTCATTCAGTTCCAGATAGACCGTCGACAGCCCATCGATGCAGCAAACTCAGGAATGACGTGCAAAGAGCATA
This sequence comes from Trichoderma evansii, assembly GCF_050947405.1. Lineage (NCBI taxonomy): Eukaryota > Fungi > Ascomycota > Sordariomycetes > Hypocreales > Hypocreaceae > Trichoderma > Trichoderma evansii. The sequence goes on along the minus strand of NW_028145193.1, from coordinate 986,349 downwards.
CGTCTGGCCAACGTACAGAGAGGACTTGTGAGTTGTGCGGACTCGTCAAGCCCTTGAGTGAGTTCAGTGGCAATAGCAAGAAGGATGAGTTTCCGGTAGGTCTTCTCCTATGTACTGCTCTCATCTAACTCTAGTTGACCATTTCGAAGCACTGCAAAAGATGCACAGCCTGGATGGAAACCCAAGAACCAGATGTTGTCCCTGCGCCACTTGAGACTGGCCACATCTCTGTCGAAGAGGAGCGTGGAGAAATGTGGCCTGCTACTTTCGTAGACGACACCGATTTCTTTTCCGACAATCTCTTGCCCCAGGTGTGTATATCCATAGCCTCAATATGATGCGCACGCGTATACTAACTGCGGATTGGGCTCCGGTTACTGGTCTATCGTCCCTTGGCTTGGGAGACATTGATCCTTCTCGTCTCGACATATCTTCCATCCCCAGTAGCCGTCCGGCTCATTCCACTTCTGGAACGGCTGCCAAACCAGCACCAAAATACATCTCGCCTCACTTGAAAGTCAATATGACCAAATCACAGACCACATTCATCTCTTCGGTCGAGAAACCGAAGGATGCAGAGACGAGCAGCCAAGCTTCGCTCCGGAAGCAGCTGCCCCCGCATCTCCGTGGCACCATGATGCAACAACCGGCGCCTTGTCAGCATGCGAATGATACTTCTGACTATGCAGCCAGTGAAAGCGATTTCCACCCAAGCAGCATTTCGACCGCTACGACGGCGAGAGAGATGATGGACGCCAGCAAGCCTCGTCGAATATCTTTCAACGCTTGGGATCCGACAGGAATACAGCACCGAAACGTCAAGTCACTTACGGCAAGCTCGGTTGCAAGCAGCTCGATCAAAGCTCCTAGCGACGCTGGTCGAGAGCAAGGCTCTTCGCCGTATGCCGGAGTCTCAGGCAAGGGCAAATGGGTGAAAAGCAAGGATGTAGGTTTCTTTCCCTTCCTTTGTATTTGTCTCTTATTCTGTCAACAACTCGACGCTAACAGTTTCTCCAGACGCGAATGACCCAAACGGAATTACGCCAATTTGGAACGAACCACCACGTCGCGGCTCGACAAATTGCTCCTCCGAAGCATCGCCCGGTGCAGCATAACTTTGCTTCCTTTTGTGAACCAGACGATGATGAAGAGAGTTACTGGGAGTAACTCAGGAATTAGGAAAGGCATATTTGCCGCAGACGCGTTTTGTCTCTTTGCTTTTTATTTATATTGATTGACAGCACCCTGAGCAGAAGCTGGGTCGCCAGGAAGATTCACAGATATGCAAGGATGGTTTTCGATTTGGTCTAAAATCGATGATGCTACAGATGATATATTTGTACATCTTTCTCCTATCCTAGTAGTAGCATTTAAAGCAAATTGAAATCTCCAACAAAAGCATCTGCCGTCGCTGGTTGAAAAAGCACCTGCTCGTAGGACGTGGTGGTAGTAGACTGCCAACGCCAACGCGACCCAGTCCTCGTCGCCAACATATGCTCATACACTGCAAATCCTCCATTGTAATTTACACCTTTATACAAGCCCCCTCAAGAAATCACTCCATCATGCATCCAATTTCTTCTCTTTCCTCTCTTCCCGCTCCCCCTCTTCTCCGTACTCTGCGTACAGAGTCAATCAAACTGCCTGACGTGTCAGATATATATTGCTTTGGCCGGGCTACTCGAGCCAAAACAAGATTGAACAACTTAGTGCGGGATAAATCAATAATAAACATCATAACATTGGTTTCTTTTAGGTTGTCCTGTCCTGCCCTATCCTTTCCTATCCTATCCTATTCAAGTATATATTCAAGTAGTATTTCGTTACATGGTTTGCTTCCCCTCCTTTTGTTTTTGGGGAAAGAGGTGGTATAAAATTTGATTCGATATAACTTTGACAGCTGCCTTTTTGCAATAGGCGAGTAGTTATACATATGTGTGTGTGCGTGTTTGTAGGACTGCTATAGTAGATAAAATGGCGTGCTGCTCGATCTACAATGCTTGCGAAAATGCAATGCAGGCTTTGGGTAGTGTTTTTTTTCCCTTTTTCACACAATTGTTGAAGCGGTTCGCATTGTGTGTACGTTAGTGGGCGTGTGTGTATGTGTTTGTGGGTGTGCGTGAGAGAGAGATAGAGATAATGATGCCTGGTATCATCATTATCTTCATTGGGTGTTATTTATTCCAATTCTTACAGCTGCTTATCGTCCTTGTTAAGAAAGCTGCTTGGAGGGGCATTCACCACCGCCTCGGCGTCCCCCACCTGCCGACGTTCAGTCACTTCGCGCGGGCTGCTCTTGAGTCTGCTGCGAATGCTGAGGGCTGAGGAGGTTCTAGCGTGGGCGGTGCTTAATTGCTATTGGAGAGGTTCTGACGACGAGGACAGGCGGTTAAGGTGGAGGTAGACGTCGGTGCCATAACTAAAAAGGGGAGATGGGTCAGTATACGCATATTCTTTTGTCAAAACTAGCGGTGAAGAGGACCTGCATGTCATGCAAGTCATAGGACTAGTAAGCGGAACTTACCCTTCCATGCTGATGAGCTTCAAATCGCCGCCAAAATACCGGGCATACAGTCGTGAGATGGGTAAGCCGTATCCAAAGCCCGCCATGGGGGCCTTGAAGTCGCTCTTGTCGAAATCGGGGTCGAGATTGGGTGTGCGATCAACGGTGGTGTACATGTAGGTCCATACGAGGGGAATGGCGCTTCTCGCGATGCCGCCGCCCTCGTCGGAGATCTTGATGGTGATGTCCTCTTTGCCTTCGGCAACAATGACCTTGGTGACGGGGAACTCTTGCTTATCCATGCCGTGGGTCTCGACAACGGCGCGCAGGGAGTTCTTCAGGGTCTCGAAGAGCATGTGCGACAGATGGCCGGGAACGTACATGAAATCCAGGTTGGGGTTGCAAACTAGCTGAATGCGCGGGGCTTCGAACAGGCCATAGTGGTCCTCGCAGACGAAACGGGCGTTCTCAATGGCCTCTTGCGCAAGCTCTTTGACGTTGGTCTTGGTGCAGATGACGCCGACGTAGGTGGGGTCGCGGTGGTGGCTCTGGTCAGTCAGGGCAATGTGTTGGCCGATGAGCATGCGGATACCAATGCGGGACATGTAGAAGCGGTCGAGGAAGGACTGGATATTGGAATCGATTTGCATGCGCTGGCGGCGGCGCTTATATTCCAGGATACCCTGGGCCATTGTGGTGACGACGCTATCGTGCCGCCTCTTGATCTTGTGCAGGCATTGGGCAAACTTTTGGTTGTAGAGCTGCAGCTCGGGGGGCCAGTCGCCGTTGTCGTCGACGGTCGCAAAGTATCTCCGCGCAACGGATCGGGCCTTTCCATGGCCGTTTCCATTGCCATTGACATGGCCGTTGCCGTTGCCATTCACGTGGAGGTTACCCCAGCCCGAGGCCTCACCCTCGTCGATGGATGGATTCGGCGTTGATTCGGATAGCTGTGCAAAGCCGCGGGAGCCATATTTGGCCGGCTTCATGAGTCGATCTTTTGTGTCTTTGGCGAGCTTCGGTCGAGGTAGCTGGGTAATTTCCTATTCGTAGGGGAATCGGACTGGGGTTAACCTCGGCATAGCCAAAGCAAGACATACACATTGCGCAGACGTACCTCGAAGGATTGGGCATACCATTCCTTGACCTTTTGCACCGAGGGCATATCGTTGAGCCCGTCGGGCAGGGTTTCCAACTCCTCGACGCGATGCGCCAGGCGGATGGGCAGCTCCTCGGCAAGAAACTGCGAGGCGCGGAAGAGGGTTCCTGAGGCGATGATGTCAGCACGGCTGATGGTTGAAGCGGCGCAACGACTCAATCAGGGCAATGGATCAAGTATCGCGAAGGAGAAGGAGCACAACGCACCTGTGGACGGCTTATCGCCAAACTGCACCATCTGGCGCAGACTCACGCCGGTTGCCGGAAATCTGGCATAGTGGCGGATGGTGTCCATCAGGGTCTCGGACGCCCGCCATGACATGATGGGCGCTGGCGGGGGAGCAGCGGCGCGCGCGCGTTCCCCCAGAGATAGAAGAGAGAATTGGTTATTTCAGAGATGAGAGACACGCCGTAGGCGGGTAGTGTCGAGAGAAGCAATCAATGGAGCCGAGCGTGAGGAGGGAGAGTAGTAAGCGGTAGAAGAAGAGGTTTAGAAGGGCGAGACAAGATGAGGGGCGCCGCTTAGAGAAGGATTGCAGGACAGGCCGGGGTGAAGCTGCTGCTGTGGTGGCACTGCTGGGGAAACCGTAAGACGCGGCGCATAAGAAAATGGACAATTCCAACAGACACGCAGATGGAAGCGTGTCTTTGTCTCTGACTTGAAAGCCTCGTCTGACTCTTAAGTTGTGGCGACGAGCGATTGCGGCCCCGCGGAAGCTACTAAGGTTAAAACAGTAGCTGGACGGTAGCCGAGGATGTGCGGGACAAGGCCGGAGGATCGTCTTTTTGCTGCTGGGCAGGGGAGGGCAGCTGATGCGGGTGGCTATATATATGTGCAATGTACAATATTTACAGTATATATAGAGCTGCAAAGGAAAAAAAGGAAAAAGAAAATTCAAAAATAGCAACGGGATAAGCAGCAGAGAGCGAGGTTGAAAAAGGAGAAAAGGTTATGCACATGGAAGAGTCCATGGACGAGGCTACAGGTGACAGTGGCTGCTGTTATGAGTGACGTCGAGGTTGGCGGTCGTCAGTCATGCGAGCCGTTTCGTCCCCCCAAAGATAGGCCTACCAGGCACTGAACGCTGACGCTAGCGGTGCGCCGTGGCGGTCGCAGCGGCTAATGCAGGTGGAGCAGCGGCCGGCACAGTGGCCCAAGAGCCCCCAAGGACCGTGCTGGGATATTCATCGTCGACCTGCCAAGTTCGCTGCGAGCCACTTGCTGGCCAAGATCACTTGATCCCATCAGCCAATGCCGTCTTTTTCTTGACCGCCAACTCAAGCTGAATCGTATCGGTATCGCATCTCGGCTCGTCTCATCCAGATCCCCTTCTCTTGGCCGCTTGGCCCCCCTTTTAATTTGCTGCTACCATGTATGATGCTACTGCTGCTAGAACTAGCATTGTCTGATGGTACTTGTATAGGACAAGTCCTAACAATATATTTGCTAAAGAGACGATTCCCGTTGCTTGCGTGCATCTCTGCATAGCCTTGTACCACACCCACGCGTTCATTCGTCCATCTGCCTACCGCCTCATCTATCCGTCGGTCTGAAGGAATCTGCACAATCGTCGAGTCAATCAACACCGCAAACACTAGAAACACAGTGCGGCCACTGGTACTAAACAAGGTAGCACCACGGACAAACGGGAATATCAGCAACAAGGACATGCACCATCTCACCATCTCACCATGCTCCGCCAGGTACGCCTATCTCCCGGTGTTACTCTATGAGATGAAGAATTAATTTGATTTGCCCCCCCTTTACTTGTTTCCTGGTTATTGGGAAACCCAACCATTGGCCGTAGCAATCTATAATAAGGAAGAAAAGAAAATAAGAGGGCCAAAAACGCATGACGTGAGAGATAAAAAACTTACCACGGATCTGGTCAGCCCACCAGCTTTCGGCGTCAAATCTGAGCAACATCTGGGTGGCCTTACCTCAGCTTCCGCCACCGCTAGGGGGCAACTTTAATGTAGATTTCCTCGGAGATTTTCAGTAGCAGTAATACGACCCAATACTCCGATTACGTTTTATAATTCAGGGTAAATTTTCATCTGTCGTACATGAATCTAGAATATCGGTAGAGACTCGGTAGTCGGGGTCTTTAAGGGTCTCTCCCCGGCAGACACATGATTGTCACATGGAAAGTGGTATGGAATAGAAGACAGAATCTGCTTCAGATATCCAGGGTTGCCAGTTTCGAACCAGGTTTGGTTGGTAATATCGAGATTTTCACATCTTTTGCATGCTCAACAATTTTCATGGTCATTGGCTGTTTCAAATGGATTGAGAGCTGGTGTTGCAATCTAGCTCTTTTTCTCAAGTACGAATAACCAGCCAATGAGGGAAGCTTACAGCCATAAGCAAACAGCTCTATTACTATTACGCACACTATTGCTCTACTACTTCTATTGCCCTCTGCTACTTCTATTGCCCTCTACTGCCTCTACTGCCTCTACTGCCTCTACTAATTCTACTGCTTCTATTACTTCTACTAAGAATCCATGACTTTTTAGTGGCTTTTGTGCTTGTGTTTCTATTTGTGTGTGCATTTCCATCACCGATTTTGTCTCTCCTTGGATGCTTCTTTGGCAGCTGATGAGCTACTAGAGGCAATCCAGCTTAGCTTGTCCATTTGGCGGATCATCCATTACCCGAATAAGTCGCAGCACGAAGGGCATCTGCATTGGCATCAGCATCACCAGCATCCGCCTCTGCCGCAGCAAAACAGCGGTGTTGCGTTTTGCTAAGCTGCTGTACTGGAAGCTAGAAGAGCCCCCATTCGTGCTTGTACGTGCTACCGCTACTCCTGCATCGTTATTCCCCACGCCTGGCTGGGGCAGGCAGCACTAATACTGCTACTACGGTATTAGCCGTCTGCAAAAGCTTCGCTTCTATATGTAAGTGCATAGGGGCTTGTGCCTCATGCGGCCGCCCCTTGCTGCAGAAATCTCTGATTATCTTATTCGATAGAGGGGTACTGCGTACGAAGCAGGGCATCTACTAATACGCATTTTGAGAATACGGTGTGCTGGTCTCTGATATACAACACTTGCATGTGGAAGCGCCATTGCCGAAAGCACGAATATCGTCCTTTGTAAGTCAAAGCACTACTAGGAGGAGCTTTTGATCCCGTAAATGCTGCACGTCAAAATGCCCATTTAATTGAAAAAAATTGGGCACCGCTTCAGCCCCACCGTAGCAGTTGGCAATTCCAGCTCCGTTTTCTTGTTGGAGATTGCTGATGAAAAGCTGTGTGCTGTGCAGTAGAGTGCATGTGGCTTAGGTGAGGGCGTATCGCCGCCCCGTCCAGTTACAGATACGATACGGTATGATGTGATGCCAGCAAAACGTGGCTGGGCCACTGCATGCTTTGTCTGCGACCTCACCTCACCTACAGCACGCTGCATACAATTCAGAGCATCACGGCCGGAAGTCTCTGGGCCGCAATGGGTGCAAGTATACGGAGTGGTTGGGACACCTCCTTGGAGGGGAGCCCGGCATTAACGAAATTGGGTGGTTGGCAGAGCGTGAATAGCTAGCAATGTATAGCGCCAGCAGCATTAACGCGTGTATCTGCCTAAGCACTGTTTTCTCTTCTCTCTGTTCCTTCTTCTCCTTTCATCGTCTTTTCATCGCGTCTTTCTTTCACTAGAAAATGGCGTTTCTTCTTCTCACCTCGTTTCTCTGGCCCCTCATCTCTTCATCTTTCACGTCATAGCACGATATATCGAACCAGCGACGCCACGCAGCTTGAATGCATACAGACATGCGCCTACATACACGTATGTGGCAACGGCGGCCAAAACCATCACATGGCTGTCTGCATTGAGTTGCCCGTCCAACCGCATACATTCTGATGGGACAGAGCCCGTCTGCCAATGACAGCCTCCTCCCAGCCCAGGCAGTCTGGCTGACGCAGGATTTGACTCTCATTGCTGGTGCCAGCTAATGCGCGATAATGGGCGGCTGGCCTCTCATGGTCGAACGTGTGGCGCGCTTCTCATGCACGCAGCGAGAGGGTGTGGCGGTGCGAACGGTTTGCGAACCAGTCCGAGCACGAAACCTGGCAGACAAATGGATTGATTAATTTAATTAATTTTTTTGTGTCTGCCGGCGCTCTGCTTATCTATCCCTGCACTCGGTTTTGCGTGTGGTGCGTGATGACTTGTCAAATCCCTGTTTGTGAGCACGGAGCTCCGGGGCCCCATTGATCCGCCACCAGGCCTGGCTGTACCCGTGCCTTGTACCTGAGCCAACTCGTCTCCCAAAATCCTGCCAACCCGCCAAACGGCCTTAATTAGGGAGAGGCGACTAAGAGTGTCACTTTTAGTCACAAACCTCCCCAGAGGCCAATGGGCATTTTCTTCCGCATCGCCATCCTCGACATCGCCAGCGACCTTCGATTCCGACGACAAGCCTCCGCAGCTGCGCCCGTCTGGCGTTTCGGTGACGCGTGCTGAGGGGAGCCGACAATTGACAACAACAAGGAGACACAAGAGAGGGGGCTTCGACACACACGACGAGAGGCTGGCTGGACAGCGACGCCCAACCATATCCCGGCAATTCATTGTGCCTTATTTGTCGGGGCGCTGCTGCGACACCACAAATTTCGGAGTCAGTGAGGCAGTCTCTCGAGTTCTCGACGCCGCCTGACAGACAAGACATCGCAATGGGTCGACGGGATAGCGATGAGCGGCCAAATGTGCTCGAGTCGATGAAGCGCCGCACCAGCTCGGGCACCAGCACTGGCAGCCGGACCAGCCCTAGCGCATTCCACCGCCGAGTCAGCAACCAGAGCCAGAGCACTCGCAGCACCACCAGCACCACCAGACGAGAGAGCCTCGCCGGATCTGAGACGCCGCCACCGCTGATGCGGTCAAGTCCCAGCGTCGGGTCTTCCAGCTATGCATTCTCGGGGAGCAGCGTTTTGAGCCCCCTGCGAAGGGAGATGGACGTCTCCCGCAGCCGCGAGGGCGATGTGCGGGCCGGCAAGCTGGAGCTGGCCAGACGTCTTAGCATGCTGGCACAGCGTCTGACGTACGGCGACAGCATGGAGGAGCTCATGGCGCTGGACAGCCAGGTCAACCAGATTGAGCAGGCCCTTGGCGGCGGCATCAACACTGGTAGCATTTATGGGAGCCCGCCAATGTCGCGAAAATCCCGCCCGCTGAATATCGAGACACCCACCCGCAAGAACAGAAGCAGCGACATGGACAGCAGCGCCATTTTCAGCTCACCGTCATCTCTGTTCCGCAGTCGCTTTCCCGACCAAATGTCACCCACTCCCTCGTCATCCATGATGTATCATGATCGCCATGACCGCCATGACGAGTCTGAGGAAGAGGAAGCCCCGCCACCCAAAAACGGAATGACGGCGGCGCAGTCCAACAAGGTCATTGGAGAGTTGATAAAACTGAATGAAGAGCTCGAAATCTTGGTGGCCAATCTCTCAGCCCGTCAAGAAGAGTCTGCAGTGAGTATTTTCCATTTGCACTCTCATTTTATCTCACTCTATTTTATTTCATCTCATTTTCCTCATTCGGCTCCGTCATCACTCTCATTTCCGCACACACACATGTAAACATGTATGCTAACTAGACTGTCGCAGCACATTCAGAAGTTGTTGGTTGAACGGGCTGAGCGTGCTGCCCAACGTATCATTTTCCTCCAGAACCGCATTACTTATTTGTAAGCCAACCTTTTTATTCCCACTTTTCACTTACCGCCATGCATTTTCATATTTTTCATTTCATTTCATTTTATTCATGAGCTTACACATTTCATAGGGAAGAGGAACTGCAGGAAAATGACAACGAATTAACAAATCTCCGCGTCTGTCTCAAAGCTGTCGAGATTCAGTTACCGCCTCATCCAGACAAAGAATTGCTGCGATCCTTTTCCGTCTTCAAGGAAGGCTATAGGGCCTATAAGAGAAAGCGTGCCCTTCGTTCTGCAATGGTTAGCAATCTAGGTTACGATTCTTCAATTGCTTCCTCTTCATCCGCAAGGTGACCACCGCCTATAATTCCACGATAATGATTTCTAGAATAAGATTGCCGCCGCCACCATCAATCAGCGGCGCTCTCACAATATTCGAAACTGTCTACCATCAGAGAAATATGGGAAGCGATTTCGACCAAGACTGACTCACGATGATGACGCAAAGCAACGGTGTTTCCTTTGTTTGGATGGGGCGAAAATGATAAAACGGGCGACGACGATTATGCTTTTCTTTTTCCCGATATGATTCACGAGACATCGATTTTATCAACCCTCCCCCAGCACTTGCTACGACCTATTTCATTTCGGTTGACGCATTTTTGATTCTCTGACAATTTGAGTGCATCCCCCGTCTCTTTTTTCATTGTGGGCTGGGGCAACTTTTGGAACACGACAGACTGATTATATTTGTCCCCCCCTTTCCTTTCTGCACCTGCATCAATACATTTTGTTCCATGACCGAAGCAAAAGCAAAAGCAAAAGCAAAAGCAAAAGCAAAAGCAAAAGAAAAAAAAAGCAAAGCAAGCGAGCATAACAGATTGAATTGCGACTTTCGTTCTTTGATCCAATTTGTCCTTTTCACTTTTCTTTTTTTTTTTCCAGCATTTTTTCCCTTCTCCCTGAAAACATGCAAAAATCGATGGAGTCTATGTAATGGACGAACAGAAGCTACTATGATGTGGCCGACCTTCATTAATCCCCTCATTGTTTTCCACCCATTTTCATTTCTTATCACTGAAGTACACTACTCTGTGACACACTCTTTATTCCCCCAATTTCCTTTTTTGGGTCACCCTTTGAAGAGTGATTTTATGTGTAAATCTTTTTATTACCACTTTTACAATCCTTTTCGGCTGAGCTGGGACGACGAAAAAATTATCTTAGGCTCTGTGAGAGGATGCACATGATGATTGATTCTGTTCACCACTCAGCCTCAGCGAAAAGTAAAACAAATCGGGCAGGCATAGTGATGGGCGCAAGGCTGTTTTTATTCCCACGGATCGTTTTTGCTGTCATTTCCATATCTATATTATTTGCTTCTTTTTGTATTTAGTGTATGCGTTGTCTTTTGATTTGTTTTACAGCTACAATTTGGGCATCGCATTAACAAAGTGTTTGTGTCTTGCGAGCGGAATATGACATTATTGCTTTGATTTCTTGTTTTTTTTTTTTTTTAGTGGCAGATTGATATACGCCCAACCCTTTTTTATGTTTATACCTTTCACGTATAAATGTTAATGGAATTCTTTCCAGCTTTAAATTAGTAGTGGAGGGCAGGAAACTTGCCGAGAGCAATGGAGATGGATATTAATGATGTGGCTTTGGAAGTATTAGACGTTAGAAAAGAGATTGTTATTATGAGGAGGAGATGAGATGGAGAGAATGAGGAGTCTTGGTGGGAAAAGAAAATGAAAAATGAAAAATGAAAAAAAAAAAAGAGAAACATATACACAAAGCTTCCCAACCTTGGACATCTTTTCTTTCTTCATTTCAATTATTTTTTTCAATTCATTATTAATATCCTAGGTATAAAAAAGCTATCGCTATTGCTTATGCTATTCCAATCTTTTTGATCCAGTGCAACGCCCCAATATCCTTTGCCTGTAAACCAATTCAATCTTCTCTCCCAGGCAAAACATAAAATACATGTAAAACTCCCATCTGGGATGTAAACAAATGAAATAAATATAAGTCAAGGCTAGCATCACCTTTCAGCTACACTTCCTCTCCTCTCCCTCTCTCTTCGTCGCTCATCGCTTCTTCCAGAGCTATATCTCTGCTCTACAGATGCGCTGGGGCTAGAGTCCCTATATCGTCTACTTCTATGACTGCGCCGTCCACTGCCGCTGCTACTCGACGGCGGAGGCGACCTCTCGCGCGGGCGGGAAGATCGGTCTGAAGTAGTACGATGACGGGAGTCTCGTTCTTTGGAACGGGATGTGCGGTGGTGATGCTTGGAGGAGGAGCTTGAGCTTGAGCTGGAAGGCTGTGGTTCGGAGTGGGGTTTGACATCTACGGGTATGGAGGAGGATGTTGAGAAGGAAGATGAGGATGGTGATGTAGGGGATGCAGATGAGGGGTAGATGATGGAAGATGGACGCAGACGTGTCTGGTCAATGTAGCAGGCGTCTTTGTGGCGGCGCGTATCTTCCTTGAGGGCCTTGCTGGCAGCTGGAGGAAGCTTCTGCAGCGAAGCCGGGATATTAGAGCTGAGGGAATAAGCAAGAGGATGAGGAGGTGGTACTTCAGGGGGTGCAACAGGCACAGTAGTGATTCTGTTCCACTCTGAGAAGGACGATTCCAACAAGGCGAAAGCTCTGGCATGTCCCCTTTCCGGGAAGAGCTGCCGAGGGAGTCCCCTAGGAAGAAGCCTCTCGGCAGAGCTGCCCCTTACGGGACTCCTACTGTGTCTGTCATCCGCCAATAGGGGGATATCAGCGAGGACCATGTCCAGCCTCTTTGCCTCGCGGTCGGGAAACGCGCGAATCAGCAACGTCATCCAGTCCTCGAAGCCGGCGGGCGTGAGGGAGGGGATGACGGGCTTTGTGGTGATGGATCCCTGGACGAGGTGGTGCTCGCAGCGGAGGTCGGTGAAGAGGAATGAGAGGCCGCGGAGGGATTTGTGGTAGCGGGTGTCGAAGACTCCTGTGATGAAGACATTAGTATGAGTATATATATATAAGATGATAAGGGGGAAAGGGGCAACGTACGTTGAAAGGGAAAGAATTCATTGTCGAGCTTGTAGCGGGTGTAGAACTTGAAGAGTTTGTCGGGGGTGATGACGAGGGAGTCTGTGGGGGAGTATTCCGCAATCTGAAGAGTTCTCATGTTAGTTTACATGTCCAAGGATATATGTGTGAGAGAACTAGAGGCTTATGACTTACAATGTAGTTTGCCAAACCACGGAGGAATCTGCCCAATGCAGGAGTGGGCTCATCCCTATCATTGAACAGTGCTCCCCAAGCAGGAGTCTGTCTCTCAACCACAACAGGGGGCTTTAGCTGAGAAGGCAGTGACTGAGTTCGGTATAATTCAGGTTCACGCTCAGGCTCAGGCTCGTGCTCGGGCTCAGGCGGGGGGTCGGAGATGTAGTGTATAACAGGAGGGGAGAAGTGAACTGTCGGACGAGGAGACAGGCGAGGGTCCTTTGGCTCGGTGGGAGGAGGTGAAGAAGCGGTGGTGGAGTATGAAGACTGGCTGTCGGGGGAGGACATGGCCGAGTCTGCGGAGGAGTTTGATGAGAGTGAGGAGGAGCGGCTGAGTGGCTGGGAAGTGCCGTCTTGAGCGGCGGCTTGAGATTCAGACTCTGATTCTGAGCCCTCGTCCTCATCGTAGTCTTCAACGGTGGGCTGATAGCGCTTCATGGACTCCTTGGAATCATCATCGTCGCTGGACTGAGAAGATGGCGTGTCAGGACAGTCATCTGAGACGCTGTGATCTGAGGCGACATCATTGTGCTCAACTCCGTTGACTGTATAAGTAAGTTAGTATTTGAAAAAAGACTCTCATCTCATGTATTCAACTTACGCTCTCCTTTGACCTTGGCCACAAGCTCATCCAGCCACCGTGCGTTCCACTCTTCCATGGCAAGGCCCCTGACGACATCTTCGACTTTCTTGTCCTTCATATCGGACTTTTCTTTGCCGTGTGAAGAAGAGGGCCGAGAAGAAGAGGGAGATGATGTGGAAGTCTCGTCCTTGGTCATAACGTGAGATAGAACAGACTTGATGATGTCTCTGTACGGAAAAGGTGACCGCCTTGAGGATGTCCTTCGGTCAGACCTGATAGAAGCATCATCGTCTGAGGACGCCTCTTTATCTTCGTCTTCATATCTCTTCCGCTCTCGCCTTTCTCTTTGTCTTGAAACGGCGGTATGGCTCAAAGGCCGGTCGTCCAGCTTCCCGTTCGGCGTTGGCGAGGTTGTGCTCCCATCTGCCGCCGACGGCAGAGGTCCGTGTAAGACCGTCGCCTCGGTAGCCATTTGATGTGGGTTACGGGGCACGGCAGAAATTCTGGCACCACGAGAAAAAAGTGAAGAGATTTTGCGGCAGTCGAGCCAGGCGGAATGGCAAGAAATTTGTTATCGGGAGTTGATGGTTGGCTTATAGTGTTTTGATATGCTTGTCTTTCTCCAATAAGATGTGGAGATGACAGCAGAGGGTGGCAATATAGGAGGAGGACACAACGTTGGAGGTCCAAGGAGAGGGGTGGTTAAAATAAAGAAGGGTTGTTTGTGTAAAGAAGAGAGTGAGAGATGTGTATGAGATGTGATTTTTATTTTTGTTGAGTCTGGGTCGGAGGTTTGATTGCAGCTTTCGGGATTCACAAGGACGGGAAGCACAAAGAAATAAGAGGGAGGGCGATGGGGAAGCACACGGGAAATTATAGAAATTGATCAAGTGTCAAAAGAAGGAATTCCCAAAAAAGTCAGGCCAGATCAGGTACCTAAAAGGTAGGGGCAGTGAAACCGGCGGCTAAGAGGAATAAAAAAAAATTTATACAAAAAAAGGAGGCACACGGCGAGAGAAGTGAGTGAGAGTGGTGGGAAGCACAACATGATGACATCGCGGCCACTCTTTTGATCAGGAAGCTAAAACTAAGATGTAACTTTTTCCTTTTTTTTTGTCAACCCCCCCTCGGCGCGCCGAAAAGAGCTGCGCGTGTGCCTTCTTGGGAGAAACAAGTGGACGAACAACCTTGTTTGCCTTGGCCAAGGGTATCAGGTACTGCGAGCAACATACGTGGTCGAGCAGGGTACTCGAGGTATACTCGTAGACAAAGAGTGCCGTGCTTGGAGGGGACGCCCTTTGAGGCGAAACAGTCACCAAAGAAGAAGAGCCAAAAAAAGATGGTCACGGCCCCCTCCCTCGTGGAGACTGGCTTTACGAAAGGTATGTACTTGTAAGTGGTACAGGGCATTTACAGGGGTCTTTCTTTTGCTATTCCGGCAAGGCCTCTCTCTCTCTTTTCGCTCTGTTTTGGCAGGGGACAGGGGACAAGGGGCGAGTTTTGGGAGACGACGACGACGACGAATGCGCTTCGGCAGCGTCAAGAGGGCTGGGTCTGGTGAGACAGGGGGGATCCAGGGAAAAGAAAGGAAGCGATTTGCATCATTGATGGGGTCCTTGGAAGAATGGGGCCGTGCTTTTTTGATATGTGTAGGAGTTGGGTTGGTTGGGCTGCTGTGGCGGGAGTTGGGCAGGGCTCCGCTCCAGATGATGTAAGTGGGCGATGGGCGATGAAGAGAGCGCCAGTGCCTGTGTGTATGACCTGTATGTAAGGGAGGCTGATGGTACCTGCGGGATGGCTGGTGAATGGTGTGCTTGTACGTGTACCTCTGAAGAAGCAGTTGCTAAATGCGTACCCATGCTGTGGGTGGTGTCTGTCTCGTAGATGGGTGTAGAAACTCGTGATGTGTATTTTTTGCCTTCACTTACACCCATCGCTACCACTTACACCATCTCGAACATTCATTCCGGCCCAACTCAATCCTTCCCCTCAATAATCCCCTCTTCAACCCAAACCCAAGAAATCAAAACAAAACAAAAAGAGCATCACAAGACTGCCCAAGTGCCAGGATAATCCCTCTTCTCTCGCTCTCCATCTCCTCCCAGCGCAGCACCACTTAGAACGTAGAAGAAACGCCAGCCAAGCAGTCCACTCACGGGCCTCGCCACAACCCGCAAGCCTCAACGCTCAAATCGCCCCTTGTTCCCTGTCCATTGATTCGCTGGCCTGAGCCCAGCATGATTAGTCCCCCAGGGCCGGCTAGGCCTAGTCTATAATGGTACTAACGCAAGCAAAGGCCTTGTTGGCCCTGTTTTTTGGCTTGCTTTTTCTTGCTGTAGGGATGACTATTGCAGTGTAACGATGAGGTAAGTCGGGGATTGGCCCAAAGGCTGCTGGGCTGCCGTGACACGTCCAAGGTAGCAAATCTCACGATTACTGCTGCTTTGCTGCGTATTACTGCGGTAAGTCGTATTTCTCTCAGCTGCGGTGGGCTTGTGTCGTCATACCCTCTCGGATTCGGCTCTTTGCTTCTTTGTGCATTATGCTTAATGCAATGTATTATTCCGCGTTCCTCCCTATGCCTTCATACGATATCATTGCTAGCCATAGGTCATTTTGATATACACTCTTGCATAGAGACTTACACTCACAACACATCATGCTCTACATACTGCACAGGCAAATGACTTACACAACGCATATCATTACACTCTGCATCCTCCAATTTCATAAAGATCATCCCCATCTCTTCATCCTACACACAAATCACCCACCAGAAGAGCTGAAAATCTTCCCCTCTCAGCCAGCCACTGGCCCACAAACCCAGCTATCACTTTGTGGTATTAGTCCCCTTCAATCCATAAACCATCATCATAGGGGCCCCTCCATCCGCATCATCAACTTCAACCCTGTACCTTGTCCAGCGCCGATCGCCTCGCCCAAAAGGCGACAACCACAGACGACCACGTATCCTCCCTTATTTCCCGTTATCTCTACATTTTACCCAAAAGTAAGGCGGAAGATGGCGAATGGCAATGGGCAAACGATCAAAAAGCCATGGCGTGCAGCCACCCGTTTACCCATCGTTCGCCCGGCCCGATGCAGCTAAACCAAGATGAAAAACTTGGATAAAACAAACTAGTAGACTCCCTTACATGCGTGCGTTAATATGTACCTGAGTGTAATATGTATGAAAATGGGTACTCGTAGAAGTATGCCGGAGGTGAAATATCCGCAGGATATACGTGCGCATCACCAAAACAGACCAACATCATGCAGAACCTCTTCTCTTGCTGCTTCCCCCTTCCCCTCCCCCCTCTCTTAGAAGATAGTCGCGAGAGAGGCGAAAATTGAAAAGAGGATAGCTGCATTCGTCTAGCCAAGACTAGAATCAACTCGGACACTCTCCGCATGATGCCAGTTCATGCATCGCGTAGTTTGGTCTTCCTTTTGCCACTAGTGACTGGGCGAACGCAGGTGCCAGCTCGGATATATCTAAAACATGCCAAAATGTATTATTACCAAGTCCAAAGCTGGCATAATATATGCTTATTACTACTGCTAATGGCTTAGACGGACTCAAAATACAGAGTCCGAGAGAGCGAGAAAGCGAGTGGAGATGGTGACAACAAACCACAAAGAGGAGTAAAACAAAGTGAGGCTGTCTAATCTTCCAACTCAATTGCGTCTAATTGGACCACACGCCGTGCTGTAATTCGTGTTTTGCCTCCTCCTCTCATCTCCTCAATTCCCGAAGACTCCATTATTTTGCATATACGGAGTTTGGAAGTAAAAATAAACCACGGTAGAAAAAAAAGACACCTGCATGTATGCATGTGCAGGTTACAGCAAGGCGAGAATGGATGCCATGCTGTCCCTATTTTTCCTTGCAAGACCGCCTGAAACCGAATGATCAATCGATCAAGGACCCGGTTTTACCAAGGATTCGCAACATGCCTTAAACTTGTTGGACCGGTTTCCTGCAGGGTTCAGACAAGACCCGGCAACGCCAGGATGGAGATGGAGAAAGACATGGAGATTGAAATCGGTCGAATCATCGACGTGGATACAGCGCATGTATGTACGTGTTCATGTATGTTATGTAGGTGATCGAGAACATGCAAGACATGAATCGTAGGCAGCGGTTGTGCAACTTGACAGGACTCATCGTGAAGCGTGATAGATGAGGTTACATGGGAGTCTTGTGTGGTTGCACCTTGGATCAGTTTTTTTCTTCCTAGCTTCGTCTGCTATCTATGGCCTAATAGCTAGCTATCCAAGAGTAAACCCATAAAAAAAGGAATCAAAAAAAGAGACAAAAATAATGCTACAAGTTTGCACTCCCATAGTAGTAGTGGTAACTCCCGTCATTCACATGTCTAAACACAGACAGACACACAAGCAGACAGACTGACGCGAACAAAAACTCCGAACTCACACACGTGCACTCATACTCACACTCACACTCGCCCTCTCGCTCTCATCATACCTTGTACAGCAAGTCGAGGAACCCTGTCGCCAGATCAACAACCACCCCCTTGTTCGGCAGTGATCCCGCCACGCCGTACAGCGCCGCCGAGTCGCCCATCGCCTTGCCCTTGACTCCCTTACCCTCCACCAGTCTGACTCTCTCCTTCTCGCGCTCCTCCTCCACCACCGCCTCCAAGTCAGTGACCAGCCGCTCCCACACCTTTACTATGGGCATGGTCACTGCGACGTGGATGGCTGGTGGGCTCTGCAGCGCATTGAGGTGCCAGCCCTTGGACGACATGCCGTCTGCGATATCGTACACGTTGAGCGTCTTGGTTGAAAAGGCGACAACCGACACCAGAGGCTTGCCGATGAGCTCCAGCTCGCCGCCGAGCACGGGGCCGTTCTGAATAGCCTCGGCAATCTTCTTGGTGGCCCCCACAATCTTGACGCAGGCGTCCACGTAGCCAGCCTCACCCAGACGCATCATGCTGGCCCAGCAGCCGGCAATCAAGGCTCCAGGCCGTGATCCTGCCATACCGGGCGAAGCGTAGACGCCGCCTGCCCAGTCAGGAGACACAAAGTACTGGTATGATCGCAGCTCGGCGTTGCGGTAGAGCACCGTGGAGCTACCCTTGGGGGCGAAGCCGTACTTGTGCGTGTCGCAGCTGATACTGGTGACGCCTTTGAGGCGGAAATCGAATAGTGTCGATTCGAAGCCAGCCTTTTCGAGATTGGCAATGACAAAGGAGCCGAGGCAGCAGTCCACGTGGAGGCATAGCTTCTTGCGCAAGGCGAGCTTGCTCAGGGCTGCAATGTCATCGATGATGCCGTGGGGAAAGTTGGGCGCAGAACCAACAAGCAGGATAGTGTTGCGGTTAATGAGGCGCGAGACGCGGCGAACATCTACCTGATAAGAGGGGGCAGGGCAGTCTACGTAGTGAATCTTGATCTTGAAGTACTCGCCAGCCTTGCGGAAAGCCGTATGTGCGGTTGCCGGCAGGATCCTACACAATCATTAGTACACTATGCATGCCATACTATACTTGCAGATGGCACTTACATCTCAGGCTCCGTAACTCCACGCTCGTTGTAGGCCTTTTGGCGTGCAGAGAGCACAGCCATCAGGATACTCTCAGTACCACCGGAAGTAGTCACTCCAGCAGCTCCGGCCGGGGCATGGAACATGTTGAGCACCATGCTGACAACCTCAGCCTCCATTTTGCGCACACCAGGGAAGACATCCGGGTGGATTGGATTAGCCACGGTAAACTTGCCAAAAGCTTCGGTCTGTAGCTTGAGCAGATCGTCCTCGCCGTGATACACGGCACCAGAAACAAATCCATCTTCCCAGCGCGTATGGTCCATGTTTGCCAGGGCGTCGAGCTCTGCGCGCACAGCGTCGTCCGTCATGCCCTCCTTTGGCAGCGTCAGGTATTTCGTCTGGCCGGGAGGCACCAGCTTGTTGGACATTTTCTCGAGCGATTCCTTGACCTTCTTCTGCACCTGGCCGCGCACGCCCGGCGCCCGCAAAAAGTAGCCATAGAGGGTTCGTTCAATGTCGCGGTACAGCTCGAGGATGGCGCCGATGATGCCTCGGCCCTTGAGCTTCCACCATAGCCGCCGGGTATACCGGAGCACGAAGAAGAAGAAGAGGATGTTCTTGAGGCTGCGGCAGAGGAAAAAGAAGACGTCAGCAAAAAACGAATCCATCTCAATTGATCTGCTCCAGTGGCCGAGCATCTCGCAGAACTCACAGGTCCAGGTTGATCATGGTGAGGGAGAGCGCCTGTCTTCGACGCTTGACGCTCTCCAGACTGCCGCGGAGGCTCTGAGGAATGCGCGAGCTCCCTGGCATCGTGGCGGCGTAGTTTTTCTTTCTTTCTGTCTATGCTTCGAACAAGATGCTGGAGCAGCAGAGAGACCAATTCAACAGGCCGGCATTGCACAAGAAAAAAGGAACTATTATTACACAGCTCGCCCAAGGAGGGGAGAGACACACTGCAATAAGAAAGAGAGGAGGACAAGCTTTGCTGGCTACAAACAGTTGAAGCAACTTGCCACTAACACGAGCTACCTGATGTACATACGACCGCGGCACAGGTACCCCCGCCGCCAGATTACCGCTGCAGAGTACATGTTTTCCCGCAACCGATTCGTCCCAGCAGTCCATGATGCGCGTGTTCCGTGTTCCGGGAAAGAGCAAGTGGTCTTCGTCTCGAACCTGCCCAATCCCGCGCCTCGGCTGGCATGTACTGGCCCCGCAAAATACCCAGCAAGGGATAGCGCCCTGATGTGACGCCCGCCTTCACATGTTCCAGCGGGACGGGCGCTAAGCCGAGACGGGACTGAAGCGCAGTATGGAAAAACCCGCGGACGCCGTGAGACGGAAAACCAGTCAAGATGTTTGAACAGGTGATAGTTGAACTGTTGAACGGAGTTGATTGTCAATAATTTGTCCTTTTTCCCCTCCAATAGGATTCAGAATCTTGCAAAGTTAGTATATATTGATGGCTGATTATGAATAAAATACCGCAATGTTGGGAACTTTTACAGAGCAGCATGTACTTACAAGTTCTGCAACCGTGTAAGTTGCCCGGGCTGGGGATTGAGTTTGCAGTTTACCCACTTTGGCATCATATCATGGCAAATCAATATGAATCCCAAGGCCGAATGCGGTCGACTATTTACGTGTCACCAAGTACTAGGCCATTAAATACAAGGTAACGTTGACTGTCAAAATTTCCAAATACTGGGCAATGCCCACCAGCAAATGCTATATGCGTCGTGTCCTCAGTCCTTGTTTACTACTTTATACATCAGGCGTATTATCACATGTTAATTAACAACATGCCACTTCATCTTAAAAGACAAGCATATCTGTCTCGTGTCAATCGCTACTACGACAAAGCACTGATATCCAGTAGTATTCAAATAGAGTATTATCAAAAGTAGCCAAGCAGCTATAAGTAAAGTACCCGCCCTTCCCCAATATCAACTCATCCTCCACGCTGGACGAGTCCAATCAAAAAAAGTAAAAAGACATAATTCATCAGCGTAATACCGTTTGCTTTATATAATTTGCCTCTCTCCACTCCCATTCTCCCTCTCCCTCTCCCTCCTGTAGTTAGAAACCATCCTCATTCTCTTTAAATACCCCAACTTTGTTATTTCCACCCACCCCCTGTATCGTCCCTTTTTCGAATATTTTACCAAATCTCTTTCTTCCAAAGCTATCAACGATACAATACGTTACCAACCAAGATAAAACGCCGTGGATGTACAGATTCCAAGAAGGATATATGCTCCGAACGAACGCCGGGTTATTACGCAAGAGTATCTTTTGTTTTTTGGTTGATTTTGTGTTCCATGCCGCCGCAGTCGCCCGCCTTCCATATTTTCCCAAGTGTTTGTTTGTTCGATATTTCTTTTATACCCATTATTTGCCTTCCAAACCTTCTCTACCTTTGTCTTTTTTTCGTCCGGTAAGTAATTAGAATGCTTGCTCTCCTTCTAGTTGCCAAAAGCTGAGCTCCATTTCTTGTAGTAGCTTGTCGATTCGGATTCGCAACTGCCCTGGCCTGACTTGGTACAGCCCCAGAAATAGACCACAAAGTCGCCGTCTTGGTAGCCATCGCCTTGGTCGGTGCGCGTGTATGGGCCGAGTGTGCGCTGAGGCACAAGCGCCAGCTTCGAGAGGATGGTGGGGTGCCATTGAACAATGTGTTCCTGCATTTCTTGCATTAGTTTTGCTTTCTTCTCTTCTCCCCATTTGCTTCTTCTCAAATCGACTTACCAGAGCGTGTCTCTCTGCCTTTTGGAAGTTGTAGCTTCGGTACAGAGGGTCCATCCAAGTCTCAATGAAGAATTTGCTCCATTCGCTGTTCCTCACAATCACGCTTCCAGCCACCAGACCTGAAGTGTCCTGGCTGACGATGAAATCAACATTATCAGCCCTCAAGTGCGAAAACGTTCTGATGATGCTGTCCGGAGGAACAACGGGGTAGTTCTTGATCATTAAGCTCTCGAGCTTCCTCTGGCCCAGGATCTGCTCCTCCAACGACTTGTTCACATCCATAATGTAGGCATCCTGGTCAAGATACCAGATGTACTTGCATTCCGGGAATTTGGTCAATGCGTGTCGCATAGCCATGAGCTTCGACCAGCTCTGTGGCGCTCCTTGAGTATCGTAGTCGTAGGCCTTGACGATGAATGCCTCGTAGCCTGTATTTATCTGCGTGTCAGTAATTTCTGCGCATCTTGGAACCATGGCTTATTTCGTCCTGAGACAAGAAGAGACAGAGGAATGAAGAAGAGGGGCAACCCACCATGCTTGGCCGCATACTGCTCTCGGTTGTCTTTGATTGTTTTTAGATAGGCGTTAGTGTATGAAGTCGGATCAATGACTGTCACAATGACAACTGGCGGCTGGCCTGAAGGCACACGCTCGTGATCGGGGCGAGGGACCCTTGGATTTGAAAAGAGCCAAAGCAGCGCAAATATCGCAAACGCAACAATGCCAAAGGTCCTGAGACGACTCCTTCGCAAGCCGGGCAGTCTCGTAGATCTGGGTCGGAAGGGAGGCGGGTTGGAGCTCTTGCGAGCAGGATAGGCGTAATGCATCTTGTCGGTTCGAGGGGTATCTCGTATCTCGTATCCCCAACGCAGTAGCCGGTTTGAGTAAGGATATCGATTGAAGCGGTTTCTGTCAAGTCTGTCTTGTTTCGTTTCGTCGCAGTGTATTAAATCAGATTATGCAGTCGATTCGCTAAATTCCAGAGGTGGCAGGATGCGAGAGTTGCAGAATGGCGTCTTGTATCGTCCTGAGGCCAGTTGTGCGACAGCCGATAAGGAGAGCGGGCGGAAGCAGGTCCGTGAAAGCCACAGGCTGCAGCGTCCGTCGACAGAAGCTGGTGCGAATAAAAATCACTAAAATCAAGAACCCAAATCGAATCGAATTAAACGAGTGGCGGGATGAATGTTACGGGCCGCTGCGAAAAAGGCGATTCGCGCGCGGTGAGGCGATGGCGAACGACGATCCCTTATGACATTTGTACGGTGCTGCTATATTAGGGGTCTCTTTTTTTTCGGTCAGTGCTAGCTGGCCTGGAACACGAGGCGTCGGCGCCGGCAGTACGAATCGCCGGCCTAGCAACAGCTTGCAAACGGCGCCTTATCCTTGCGGCTTCGCCTCGTATTCTATGCCAGTAGCGCTGCATACGGACTCAAGCGCCGAAGCTGACGGGCTAGTACCAAGCAGGAGATGTGATTCAGGTGTTATCGCAGAGCTGTGATGAGGCTGATAAGGGCGAGGCTTTTTTCAAGTTGTAAATTGTACTTTGTACCTCGTATTAGGCGTAGGTAAATGTACAAGTCAAAGTAGAGTTTACAACGACATGATTGACTGCCCAATATTTACAAGAGAAGATAGGTAAATAGTTGAATTGGCTCAATAGTTGAATCGAAAACAAGAATTATGATAAAATATATATTATACAGTTAACGTTCTATGTTAAAAATGTGCCGGGCTGTCCAAATGATACTGCTTAAAGGTAGGTGTACTGGGGCGTACGGAGCAGATACTTGCTGGAATCGCCATGTCTTCAGTCCCCAAAGAGGGGCTTCCAGAGCACGCAAAAACGCACCGGCAAATCTCATACCATGCCAGCGGACAAAGAACCAAGACGGCCTTTGCCCATAGCAATGGTAGAGCGTCGCTATCTGCACGCAGACTAGTTGGCTTGACACGGAAGAGCGAGTTCGAGACAACTTAAGAGTGTGCAAAACGTTGGGATATCGTCAAATAAGAGGGAAAAGCAATGGTAGATCCGCATGGAGAGACGGAAAAGTTCGTCATTGATCCTTCCTTTCGTCCTCATCAAGGTCACCGTCATCGTCATCAGTGCCGACATCCAAGACTCTCTCACTCACATTCTTCAGCACGCGCTCGCTGAGCTTCTTCACTCCTTTCCATATTCCCATCAGGGCGGTAAAGGCCCCAATAACGACAAACAAAAGGCTGATGTTTTCAACTCTGGCTCTTCCACCTTCCTGGCGTCGTCCCGTCATGCTGCGTAGGTTCCACCAATGCCACGGCGAGACGGCGAGCATGGATTTGAAGATGCCCACGAGGCCAAGGGAGAAGAAGCCCTTGATAAAATGCTCCGACCAAGTCGTTGGCGGTTCCCAGTCTGGCTCTTGTAGCGCTTCAATGTCCGTCACCACACTCGAAACGGTTTCGCTGATTGTACCAACGGGATCAACCCAAAGATTGATGAGCGGGTCTGCCATAAATCCTAGGAAGAATATGCTCACAACAAGTATCGCCACCGTCAGCCCGGCTTGAGCCCATTTGCTGCTTAGCATCGAGGCCCAATGAAGGCGTACCAGTCGATAGGAGAACTTGCATGTTGGGCATTGCCAGTAGTTTCTTTGAGCAGTGGGGTTTGATAGCCGCCAAGAATTGAGACATCCCTCATGCACATATTTTTGCGATCCCTTGCACTTGCAGGGGGACAAGAGTCTTCCTAGCTCGGCGTCATCGGACACGTATACCGGCTTGCTCGAATTTGAAGGGTATCTTGGTTCCACGACATCTAGGCAAATACGACACGTTCGTGGCTTGTATCGCCTCTGCTTGTGCGAAGCGTCTGGTGGCGGCTGACTCTGAGCTTGTGGAGATGTATGCTCCCTCTCGTTTTCAGATGCCGTCCACTCATCTGGATAAGTGGTAAAAGTCTTGTCGTGAACCGACGACTGATACGGCGCTCGGGCTCGCTCGCCAAACCACTCCATCACGGCAATTTCTCTCGAAGCAGCAATAAGCAGTTTCGGGTCAGCTTTCGACGCGTCCACAAAGACGAAAAGTTGAAATAGCTTCTCAGCCAGCTGGTAAAGCAATAAGTAGTCTCAATAAGAAGAAGGATAACAAAGGGATAGCAGTTGGTAGCTTCACATGGTACAGAGTAGTACCTGGCAAAATGTCTGGTCAGGCAGTAATGCGGGAAAGGAAGAAAAGCGACGCGTCAAGTCTTCACGTTGAAAGTAATAGAAGAGGCCACTTCATCGATTTCCGCCTCACATTCCATGTAGCTCAGCTAGCCGAATTCTCCGGCTGTGCGACTGCGGAAAATGGTTTTTTTCTCTGGCGGAGTTTGGTCAACGAGAAAAGCTCAAGTACCAAAAGTGGTAGTGCTGGAAATTCCATGAAGCTCCCCCCACCGGAACTCGGCAAAATAAAAGCTCCGCAGCCAACCCACTGCCTGGGCCAAGCTTGACGCGCAGCTCAGTGTGCCTGCTGCCGCAAGTGGGATTCCACTGTGTTGTAGCAGAGCAGCTCGGGTCAGAATAGCTTCATCAACACTCGAGAAGAAGCATTTGGCGCACCGCATATCACAGCAATTGACCTGATAGATTCTCGACCAGCATCCAGACATGGCTGACAGATACTCCTTCTCTCTGACCACATTCTCGCCCAGGTACGCAGGCTGATGTCATCTCCATCTCCATCTCCCAAAGACCCCTCTACTGACCTTGTTCCCTCGATAGCGGCAAGCTGGTACAAATCGGTACGCATAGCTCTTGGCAACCGGACCCATCACTCGGACTATTCAGATGGTTATACAGTTGGAATGGTGTAGAATGAGGCTGACATGTTGATTTCTGTCTTGCAGAGTATGCGCTGAATGCGGTCAACCAGGGCATCACTGCTCTTGGTATTAAAGGTATGGGTTGCTTGAACTGCCAGTATCGCGGCAGATGACCAGCGAGCTGACCGAATAATCTTACAGCCACGAATGGCATCGTCCTTGCTACCGAAAAGAAATCGTCCTCCCCCCTCGCCGACCAGAGCAGTCTGTCCAAGATTAGCCACATCACTCCCAACATCGGTACCGTCTACTCCGGCATGGGACCCGACTACAGAGTACTAGTCGACAGAGCGCGCAAGGTTGCACACACAGGCTACAAGCGTATCTACAACGAATACCCTCCTACCAGAATACTCGTGCAGGATGTGGCCAGAGTCATGCAAGAGGCCACCCAGTCAGCTGGTGTCCGACCATATGGTGTCAGTATGCTGGTTGCCGGCTGGGACGAGGGCATCGACCCCGAAGAGGAGGAGACTGAGATCAAGGAGGGCGAGGAGGTGAAGAAGACAAAAAAGACTGGAGGAATTCACAAAGGAGGTCCCATGCTGTACCAGGTTGACCCCACGGGCAGCTATTTCCCCTGGAAGGCCACGGCCATTGGCAAGAGTGCGACCAAGGCCAAGACCTTTTTGGAGAAGAGATATTCCGAGGAGCTGGAGCTGGAAGATGCCATTCACATTGCCCTGTTGACGCTCAAGGACAACATTGAGGGTGAGATGAACGGTGATTCTATCGAAATCGGTAAGCTTTCCTTTCCACTTACATGACATACGAGTGGTACTTGTGTGTTTCTAACATTTATTACTTTTTAGGTATTGTTGGACCCCCGGCTCATCATCTGCTGGGCGTTGAAGGCGTTGAGGGTGCCACTGGTCCCCGGTTTAGAAAGTTGACTCCCCAGGAGATTGAGGATTACTTGTCAAGTCTATGATAGACATACCCATGCTCTGAATAATGATAAAGCAGGCTTTGATGTATACCAATGAGGCATAAAAGCTTAATAAACAAAAAGAATTTGGCACGATAGAGGCTTACTTCAGGCTGAATGCCCCTTGTAGTTGAAGCCACTAGCCAATGCTAAAGCAAAGAAAGCGTAAAAGCGTAAATGCTTCTGGCAATGTAAAATGACGTACACTCGAATGCTCGTAGAGGAGACAAAAAAAAATTCATCTTTTTCCCTTTCATCCTTGATTTGGGATCCCTGCCAGCCGGCCCCAGTGAGCGCCTTTTAGTAGCGAAGAGATTTCATACCGCCATCAAATACAAATACCGGGTATCTGCCTTGACTGGCATTTCTCCATCGTGAAGGGTGCTGAGGAGAAGCTGCGCAGTCTACAGGATGAGCTGAGGAATATTCTGCTCTGTATTAGCCACTCAGCATTCCGATTTTTCTAACAATCTGCGTAGGTTGTGACGCAATCACGTCTCGATTCGAAACCATCATTACGAATTGAGCATTTCCCCACCTTCTTTCACGACCATTGCTTTGCCCACAGATTGTCTATTATAGATGCATGATATAAAATTACAGGGAAACGCAAAAGCAAACATAGACTCATATAAGCGCGACGCCCTGAAACTATGGCTGATGGTAACCATGGCAATCAGTATAAATAGATATAATATACTTCCAATAGACCCCCTTTTCATCCTTGATCTGGGCTTTAGCAGACTGTTGTGGCAAATTCATCTAAACTTTGCCGCTAAAATAAAGCATTCGAATGCTCTGAATAACGATATAGTAGGCTTTGATATAAATAACGAGGCATTCAAAACTTAAAAGATAAGAGAATTTGGCACGATAGAAGACTAACTTATGTTAGTTGCCCCTTGTGGAAGCCACCTCAGTGCTGAAGCAAAGAGAGCGTAAAAGCGTCAACACTTCTTACAATGTGAAATGATGTACACTCAATTGCTCGTAGAGTAGACAAGTACAAATTTTTTGCCCTTTTCATACATGATCTGAGCTTTAGCAGACACGATGTGGCAACAAATCTATATTTTGGCCGTTAGAATAAATGATGCTAAGTCTATGATAGACATGCCCATGCTCTGGTTATTAATCAAGCAGACTTTAATATAAATAATGAGAAATACAAGCTCAATAGATAAGAGAATTTGGGATAGATGGCTACTTTGTGTCCGTTGCCTCTCGTAGAAACAGGTCCAGTGCCAAAGCGAAGAGAGCAAAGAGACCGCAAAAGCGCCACTGCTTTTTGCAATGTTAAGCAACACACGCCTGTATGCTGCCGACGAAAGCAATCTAAATAAGCATAAAATATTACCCTTTTCCTTTTACAGCAAGCTCTGCTGCGACAAGCCCATCTATGCTTTAGCGGTCAGAATAAAGGATGCTCGCGGACCAGCTGCCACACCCACAATCTCATAACCATCTGCAGCCAAGAACGGAACTCTCGTCCATATTTCTGCTCTTTCAACTTCTCTCCCAAGCCCGAGCTGACCATTACTATTCTCACCAATCACATAAATTAGTCCATCCAGGGTCAGTGCAATGGCATGAGCTTCTCCCAAGGCAACATCCACGACGTCTTTTCCACCGTCGACTTCCGTGTAGTTGGGCACACCCGATAGTTCTTGAAAAGTATGTCCTAGACGACGAGTCTGAGAGTTATCTGAGGATGCTTTTGAAGCTGCTGATGGCGGAGAGCAGCCCCAGACATAGATACTACGGCTGTTGCTCGTCAGCGCCGCCACAGCAGTTCCGCTGGCGGTGACGAGTTTGATTGGGTCATCGGCCAACGTGATATCATTGAGGTCGGGTACCGGGCCCGGCTTATCTGATGGTCTATAGGGCTCGGTTGGCCGGGTTAGTGGGACACGAGGTCCGATTGTTTTTCGGAGGAATGGGAGGGGAGCAGGGTAGTTTTCTACCCTACTTTTGTGTTGGCTTACCGATCTGGCGCATCAGTGTCTCTTCCAAGACAAGCTTCAAACCGAGAGTCCCCAAAAGTAGAGACCGATCCGTCAGAGTGGAGGATGACGAAGCCGGTGTTGAACGCAGCGACTTGCGTGGCTCGAGGGTGGCAGTCGAAGATTGACGCAGGCTCGACGCCAGCTCTTCGGGATGATAAGGACGAATACTTTACTAACTTGTTGTTGTCATTGTCGTCGCCATCTTCGTCGTGGACAATGGCTAAAATTTCCCCGGAGGCAGCTTCGGCTGACGTGTAGAGAAACTCGGCTTCGGCTTCTTCAAGAATCTCGGCGCCTAAGCCGGCGACAACGAGGCCTCCATCTCGATGAACTGCCAACGGATCTCTTTGTTAGCATAGGCGACATCGGAGCGTGTTGTTTGTTTGGACGGAATTATGGTAATATGAATAATACCGATGGTGTAAGTGAGTCGAGAGACTGGTCGTTTGATAGTCGTGGCAGAGAGAACTTTTGTGAAGCGAAAGAGGTCATGAGGCTCCTCCTTTAAGATTTGGGCATCTTGATCGACGTAGCGATTGATGGAAAGCTGGTCCCAGGCGTTGAAGCCTGCTGCGAAAAGCTCCATGGATCGGATACGCGGGTTGGCGTTTACATGGTTAAAGTGGCTGGTGGAGCGGATGGGATATCGCCAGTAAAGCCAATTAGCCTACTCGTTTTTGCGAACTACAAAGAGTCCTGGGGGTGACCAAACGAGGCTGCCTAGTGACTAGCTTCGATGCTACGACACCATTTGGCAATTCACTACAGCCTATGGTATACGAGAGAAAAGGGCAGATTTCTGGTTTCGCAGTATAGCAAAGGCAACTATTTTCAACCCTGGGCGTTGATGCAGGCGACTCGTATAATTCCGTGGTGCTTACAGTGTAATGGATTGAACAACGAAGCAATCAAGAAGCGAGTCTCAATTGGGCAGAAATGCTACGTCACACATGCTTGATGCCTCTGTTATAACTGCCGTGACCTATTCTCTTTACTCTTTTCGTGATCTCGATGCTACATTGTAATTTCCTTTTCGTCGTGCGGTAAATAAACACATATGCTTGGCGGTCATCTGCTCTGCTGCGTGCAAGTAAGGCGGCGTATTACTCCGTCAACTTGGGCGTGAATCCACTAGCACGGATTATTTATAGCGGACCATGCCACGCTAGCTTCTGTAATTTAACGGCCTATGAGCCATATCCGAAAATGTGACTCTTATGACTCCTCTATTTTGCATAAGGCCACGGAACACCGCTGCGGTAGATCGGCAGTAAGGGATTCGGTTTTGGCGAGTTCCTAGAAAGACAAGATCCGTGATGGTGGGTCGATATTCCCCGAAGAAGTGGAGGAAGTGCCGGCCGAGTGTGGCTTGGAGCATCGAGACTTTGGCGGTTGGTTAGATTAAACGAGGCGAAGCTTTAATTAATCTGCAGTCACAGACTATTGCAGTCAGAGGACAGGATATTGCATTTACATTGCGATGGCAATGGCTTTACAAGTCGAAGAGACTGAGGACATGCTCTCTTTGTTATCCTCTTTTCGTAAACATGCCGGAGATAGTCGGTGCTCCAGAGTACTAAACTTTAGCTGGAACTCTCATGATCCTTCAAACTGGTAATGAGCGTCGTGAAAGTGATAACGAGGCGTCGTGAAAGTGGTAACGAGGCGTCATAAAAGCCCAGCTTGGTAATAGTAGAAAAGCACGCAATGAGTTCTTATAATAGTCGAATCCTTCCAGAACCGACATCTCTGTATAGTAATTATTAAGCACTCCTAGAAAATAAGAGAATAAAATTGTCGCAATGTCCAAACACGCCTTGTGACCACCTGTCTATTGGTTGGTCTGCCGGGTAAAGCGTATTTTGAAACACGAAATATTATCGTCGCAGGGCCGCCTACATGTCGGTCTAACTGCCTTTGTCTGTTACATGACCAAGTTGGGAAGTAAACAGCGCTCGTGGGGCGGAACTGATGAAGAATCTGCAGTTTTCTCTATACTGTAGAAGTTATTACTAAATCGTCATGGTGAGGCCATCATGATTGGTTGTTTAGGCGTGTGCTGATTTTTGTTAGGCAGCCCATTTACGTTTCTTAGCGAGTGTCGGCAAAGCTCTGGGCGAGACAGCAGAGCTAACAACGTCAGCCTTACTCCGTACCTCTGCCAGCGATAGTAGAGTGCGGTCATGCCTACGCCAATAAAGATGTATAGAGGCGAAAGGAAATTACTTTGTAGTGTAGCTTTCATGCCCGTTACCTACTCATGTAATAGTCAAGCGTGTAACCCATAGAAAGATCCATTTGGAAGAAATATTGGAAAAATTGGCCCAAGCTCCATACAAGCTCTGTTTATTGAGTTGGGCGCTTATAGCTTCAAAGCATGTCGTTGGCCTCCCACTGGTTCGAGTAACGAGTAAGTGAATGTAGCCAAAGTCAACACATATTTCATGCGCATAATACAGGCATCCTCCCACACTCGTCATCTGATTGCGTCTTCATCTTCAAAATATTTACCAACATCCAAGATTTTCTATTGAATTGTCTAAAAAACAACAAAAACGAGGTCTGCGCTTGTCCCACGTGCTGGGGATTCTGCTCGACGACGCCTCAGCTGTTGACGCCTCGAGCCTTGTCTTATGCGCCTTTAAACTGGGGTTATGCTGCCCACCGCGCGTACCAAACGACGCTGAACTCGACTTACCCATCTAGTAGCCTTACGCATTTCAAATTAGCCTATCTATTTACTTGGTTCGCAGCAGTCGATCCATCTTATAGGCTACATGGGCGTTCACGGCCACGGCTACCCCGCAACAACCTCTACGCCTTTTCAAGCACAATATCTCGAACTAGGGACTGCATGTAGTCGACGGTCCTGTTTTCTCCTTCGGGCAACCTAAAAAAAAGTCATACCGCCTTTTCCCTTTCCGTCTTGATTGCGTCTGGAACACACGTCAGGTTGCCATCCTGGGGCCTGCGGCTTCGTAGAGGTGGTTGTTGCCTGAGTCACACAAGATCCGCAGCTGCGGCAGCGCCAAAGTACCGCCGTCTCATGTGGCGCACTCCGGCATGCAAGTTAGCGGCGGATAGCCTGGCATCTGGGTGTGGCCCTGGTTCGGCCTCGGGACCTGCTCCGGGCGTGGTTCCCAGGGCCCTGTCGACGATGCGTGGTTCATCTAGTGGTGACGTGACACCGGCCAGCGTCAACTCAGGTGAAGACTTTTCCGGATCACGGACGCCTGGAGGGCGTCATCTGGGAGATACACCCCTGGACCAGGAGGCTAGCCGCAGCATCGAGAAGTGGGCGGGCGTCAGTGATGATGCCGGCGCTGGCGCGGACGAGGCTCTTGTGCCTGGGGCCGATATTAGAGACGCCTCATCCCAACATGTTCTGGACTCGGGAAGCCAGGCAGAAACTGCAAGTGGCAATGGAGAGCAAGCAATAATGGCATCGAGAGCTTACCAGCTTGAGATGCTCGATCAGAGCCTCAAGCAGAATGTGATTGTTGCTGTAAGTTGTGGGTTTTCTAATTTTAATTCGAAACAAATCACATGTTGACGTTGTTGTTTGTTTAATTGAAATATATTGTGCTGACGAATGCGTAATGTTATGTGTAGATGGACACGGGGAGTGGCAAAACTCAAGTGTAAGTCGAAATAGACTTGGTGACTATTAGCCCTGATCGATCCATGCTGACTTGACCTTGTATCAGAGCTGTACTTCGTATCAAAGCGGAATTGGAGCAATGCGACCCAAAAAAGGTGAGCTGGCTGAATGGCTTTATGCTAGAAGTCGTGCAGTCTTATGAAAGAACATGGGCGCTAATAAGACATCTCAGATTATTTGGTTTATTACACCAACCGTCTCATTGAGTGCTCAGCAACATACAGTACTGACGCTGCAGATCCCCTCTGTGCCCATGAAAATGCTGGCTGGCAATCGCCATCTGCCTACTTGGGGACAGGAGATATGGAATGCCCTTCTGGAGCAAACTCGAATTGTCATTACAACGCCCCAGATTCTCTTGGATGCTCTTGACCACGCTTACATTAAAATGGAACACCTCGCGCTGATTGTGTTCGATGAAGGTATGCGTTCCAATGTCCTCTTTAAGACGCAGTTATTGAGAAGACAATTCTATTTATTTCAAATGTTTCAAATCACTAACACATCTTGGTCCTGATCCAGTCCATAACTGTATTGGCAAAAACCCTGGCGGCAAGATTATGCAAAATCATTATCACCCATCCCTGTCGGCTGGTAAGAGCGTGCCCGCGATAATGGGCTTGACAGCAACCCCCAGCATTCAATCTCACGCACCAGATCTCGCAGCTTTGGAACAGCTGATGGATGCAAGATGTATCTCTCCCACCCTGCACCGTGACGAGCTCCTCAAATGTGTCAAGCGACCCAATATTCAGCATAAAATCTACCTGCCTGCCGAAGATCACTCCACTCCTGCCATGAAATCTCTTCATCAGGTTTACAGTGATCTAGATATCAATAAAGATCCTTTTGTACTGTCGTTAATGGCAGACCCTACGGAGAGGAACCAGCGTTTACTAGAGAAAACGATTCAGAAACCCGATACCTTTACGCAGACTCAAATGAAGACATTTTGCTCTCAGTCGCAGGGAGTATGCCAGCAGCTTGGGCCTTGGGCTGCTGACCTTTTCATATGGAAGAGCATATCGTCTTATCTTGAGAGAGCTGATGCAGGTGATTTGTTTCTTGACCAGTGGTATCAGTGTCGTGACCGTGAAAAGAAGTACTTGGCCGACGTCTTTCGCCGAGTCGACATCAAGCCTCCTCCCAAGACCCCCCAAGACATAAGCGATATTTCAGACAAAGTTCTTATGCTTTTGGAAGAACTGTTGTCGGCAGATGAATCGAACACCGTGGGAATCATCTTTGTTGAAGAGCGCGTTATGGTGAAAATGCTCGCTGAGATCCTCTCTATAAACCCCGCCATCACGAAAAAATACAAAATTGGCACCATGGTTGGATCTTCGAGTTATTCATCAAGGCGAAAAGTCGTGTATGATTTTGGGGACAAGGGCGATTACAAGGCTCTACAAAATTTCCGCTCCGGCAAGATTAACCTGCTCATCGCAACCTCAGTCTTGGAAGAGGGGATTGACGTTCCTGCCTGCAATCTTGTCATCTGCTTTGATGTCCCAAAGACTTCAAAATCATTTATACAGAGGCGTGGACGGGCGCGAATGAAGGACTCGAGACTCATCATTTTCTTTGACCAAGATAACCCGGCTTTAGACAAATGGAATGAGAAAGAAGAGGAGATGAAGAAGCTCTTTGAAGACGAACAGAGGGAAATCCAGAAACTAGGGATGGTGGAAGAATCTGAGAGCCCCAGCAGCATTTGTTTCACTCACCCATCGAGTGGAGCGAGGCTCGACTTTGACAATGCTAAATCGCACCTGGAGCATTTCTGCAGAGTTTTATCGCCGGCAGAGTTTGTTGACAGCCGACCAGATTACATCATTCACAAAGACCCGGATTCCGATGTTTTGACTGCCACTGTTTTGCTTCCACCGTTCATACCCGTGAACCCGAGACAGTATAACAGTGCGTCTTCGTGGCGATCAGAAAAGAATGCCACCAAAGACGCCGCCTTCCAAGCCTATATGGCCCTTAATGATGCCGGGCTCCTGAACGAAAATCTACTGCCCTTTAGATCTGATGAGATTCCCGGTATCGATACTCGAGTGGCTGAGGTGGCTTGTGAGCCCACGATGAAGCCATGGCATCAAGTTGCCCCTGAGTGGCGGAAAACCGACGATAAGTGGCTATACTCTCTGGTTTTCTCTGAAGAAAATGGCCAGGTGATTGGCGAATATGAGATTTTGCTACCTGTAAAGCTTAATCAGCCCCTCAATCAGCCTCCACCTATACACTTGTTTCTCGAAAGAGACCATAAGTTGGAGTTGCGGTTTACTAAAGGGAGGCGCGTGCCGCATGATCAGGTTGCGTCTTTGCCAGATCACACGTCAACTCTCCTCGCGCTGCATTTTGCCCACAGGTGGCCCAAAGATGAAGTTCACGGAGAACGAGAACACGTGGTACGAATCTGGGCAAAGAAGGAATCGCTCTCAATGGATCAAATCGGTGCAGTTGGATATGATGTGTTCGAAGAGCCCGTCAGGAACGGACACTACCTTATACGAGATAACACCAACTGTCCCTATATGTATAAGGATATGATCGAATCCAAGCCTTCTATAAACCTGGTGCAAAATGCCTTTTACGGGTATGAAAAGGCACCCGAAAAGGTGCCTTATCTCGTGCTTAAGAAGTGGACGCGGAGAACTGATTTCCTGCACCGCATGCAAGGGGACCCCGAGAAAGAGCTAGCTAGCAGCAGGCCTTACTCGCGAGTGTATCCGGTGGAGTGGGCGATGGTTGACACCATACCGGCGAAGCATGCAATGTTTGGCATGATAATACCCACGATTATACATGAGCTGGGTGTGATGCTCATGGCTAGGGATCTGGCAACCACAGTTCTTGAGCCGGTTGGGATAACAAACTGGGGCTTGGTTAGAGAGGCTATATGCGCGCGTAGTGCTAATGAGCCGATGAATTATGAGAGGCTAGAATTTATGGGCGATTCTATTCTCAAGTTTTGTACTTGTATACAAGCCGCTGTTACCAGTGAGAAGACCCTCCTCACGGATTACTTACCTTGTCCCTCCTTCTCTTGCTAACATGGTGTTGCTTAGAACCTGACTGGCCTGAGGGCTATCTCTCATACTGGAGAGACCGACTTATTTCCAACGTTAGACTATACCAGGCAGCAGTTGACTTTCGACTGCCCAGATACATTGTCACAAAGCCTTTTACAGGTCAGAAGTGGCGCCCGTTGTATCTGGAGGACGTCTTACAAGAGGAAATTACGGCTCCTGCATCTGAGAGGAGGCTTTCGACCAAGACACTCGCAGATGTGGTTGAAGCATTGATTGGTGCTTCTTATAAAGAGGGAGGGATTGTCATGGCAGAGCGATGTATCGCTACTTTTCTCCCAGAAGTCACATGGGATGGCGTAGAAGAGGGCAGAAACATCCTTCTGAGCAGAGCGTCGCCGGATGAACCTCTTCCGCCGATTTTGGAGCCCTTGGAGAGGCTCCTGGGATATAACTTTCAGCGGAAGGCTCTTTTGACAGAAGCTTTGACGCATGCCTCATACGTGGCGGAAAATGTGATGGAAAGTGGCAAGCGATCCCTCGAAAGGCTGGAATTCTTGGGCGATGCTGTTCTTGATCACGTTATTGTTACCAAGCTTTTTAAAGTGGCACCGGATCTACCCCATTATACCATGCATACGTTGAAAACAGCGTTGGTGAATGGCGAATTCCTCGCATTTATGACGATGGAGCATGGCTTGAAATCCGTCCAGACTGTCGTGACGGACGAAGGCTGCGTGGAAAACGAAGAAACGAACACTTACTTGTGGCAGTTTATGCGACACGCAGCGAGTCCCATTGGACTCGAGCAGGCGGCGACTGTGGGGAGACATGCGGCCTTGAGAGACAGGATTAACGATGCCATGAAGAACGGCACGCACTATCCCTGGGCTCTGCTGGCGGCACTGAATCCGAAGAAGTTTTACTCTGATTTATTTGAGGCGGTGCTTGGCGCTGTATGGATTGACTCGGGGTCGATAGACGCGTGCGAGGCTATGTGTGCTCAATTTGGTCTTATGGAGTACTTGGATCGACTGCTGCGTGATAAGGTACATGTACAGCACCCGAAGGAAGAGTTGGGCAAGTGGGCCATTTCGGAGACTGTTGTCTACGACTTTCATACGGAAGACATTGCCGACTCTCCTGGTGATAAAGAGTTCTTTTGTAAAGTCATCATTGGGGAGAGAATGGTGGTGGAATCTCGGGGAGGCATCAATAAGGAGGAGATTAAGACGAAGGCTGCGACGGAAGCGTTGGAGATTTTGGTGGAGGAGAAGAGGCAGAGAGATGCTGAGGCAGAGGCCAAGGCTACAGCTGAAGCCGATGTTGATGTTGTGATGGGTGAAGGAGATTGAAGAAAGGGCGAGCTTTGACAATGTTTGTGGATGAGTGGATGAGCATTTTGCATACATGTTTGATGATGCTATGGTTTTGTTTTAGGGTATATAAAAGGGAGCTATGGACGAAAGTTGTCGTCTTATATGCGAGATTGGTTAACTAGATAGACACATTTCACTTCTGGAGCGATGCTCACATCTTTGAGCTACTTTACAATTCACATAGAAGGCCGATAAATAAAGAGCCTCATTTCATCTATTGTCTAGGCCAAGTTTATTTTCTCTGTCTAAAAGTATTAAGCATGCGTCTTTAGCTCTTCCAATATCAGATCCACCAGCCATTCCAGAATCTTTTCCATCTCGCCATCTACGCCCTTATCACTCGGCACCCTAATAGCCTCTCGCTCCAGCACATCGGCCTTGTACTCACCCTCCACATCCCCGCCCTGGAACATCCACGAATGCTCCGCCACGTAGTTTGGCCAGACAATCTTGTCGACATATCCCGGCGGGTCGGCCCAGAAGCCCTCCAGCGTGACGTATCCGTCGCGGGCCTCACGACGAGCTTTGGCCTTTGCGTAGGAAGCGCGTAGGAAGATTTTGATGTCGAGATGGGGCTGGATGGCGGACATGGAAGGGGGGTAGAGGAGGAAGCCGTCTAGGATGCAGAGATTGAGGGCGGAAGTGCTCAGGGGGTGGGTTGAGGGGAGGGAGGAGGAGACTTTGGATTTGAGGGTTGAGATTGTGGTGGGGGGGACGGGGCATTTGCCGACGGAGTTTTGGTCTTCTTTGGAGTCGAGAGTTGGCTGAGAGGTGGTTAATTAGTTAGTTGAGAATGATTATGATTTTATGTGAGTATTGGAGGAGGAGATGAGTTGTGGCATACGGGAAAAGAAGCATGTTGACGGATATAAGCGAGAGCCTCGGCCATAGCGGGAACATCTATAGACTCGGCGCAGTCCCAGTCAAGAAGGTCCTCCTTCATGGGAAGCCTGGAGTTGCTTGTCAGTATATAAATACAAGATATAAGAAGACATGAGAGTTGACGAGTGAGTGAAAAGACGTCCGTATCCACTCACTCAACAACACACAAGGGAGGGAAGAATCTCACTCGGTCTCGGGCCTGTAAAAGTCATCTTCATGCAGGATAAACGTGCTGGGAAAGATGTCGCGCAAAAGTCGAGCAAGGGTTGTTTTGCCGCTGGAAGAGCAGCCTGAAAGGGCCACTATGAGGGCCTTTTTGTCTGCCATGGTGGTGGTGAGAGAAGGAATGGCGTTAGTATAGGGATTCAAGGCGATTTATAACAGACTTGGAGGATTCGCAGATTCACATGAAGATAGAGCACGCGGTCTTAGCGCTGGTTTAGCGGCCGAAGGTGGGGTTGGAGGGGCTTTACAGGGCGAGCAGGTCGCCGTGTTCCGGTAAAAGAGCGCTATTGCTGGGTGTTTCTACGGATGATACAGCACATGCGCCAGCCTAGTGGCGCTTTTTTTCTCTTTCTGCGTCCAAGATTTGAAACCTGCATGTCCCATATCTCTTACAACTCCTGAACATCACCGCCTCGAGATTCTGCCTCTCATCTGCTCGTCTTCTTCTCCATCTTTCACCAGACCTGCTGCTAGATACCACACATTTGTATTTGCTGTATCCAACAATCAATTCTTCAACCCCGCCATGGCTTCCCCCGACCAGCCCACCCAGACGGGCATGATCCTCACCACCGCCCTCGCCAGTGTCGTCACAGGCTACGTGTTTGGCATTTACACCGCCAGAGGATACCTCATCTCCCCAGCTCTGGCCGAGGAACGACGAAAGTACCGAAGCGACCCTGTCGAGAGTGATGAGAGCGATGTGGATGAGGACAACGGCGTGCTGGACCATGCACCGAACTGGGCGAATGGGCTGGACGCGGATATGAGACAGGGGCTCAAGTTTAGAGACTCGGGAGTGGCGGAGAAGAGGAGCTTGATGGAGGATACTAGCGAGGAATGCAAGCTGGTGTTGGTTGTGAGGACGGATCTGGGCATGACCAAGGGTACGACTACATCTTTCTCTCTCTTACCCCCCTTCTGTTATTTGGCTGGTGGATTCTAACTCAATTATCACAGGCAAAATCGCCGCTCAGTGCTCTCACGCTACCCTCGCCTGCTACAAGGCCCTCGCCCGCGCCGACCCGTCCTCCCCCGAACGCAAGCTGCTCGCCCGATGGGAGCGCTTTGGCCAAGCCAAGATCGCCGTGCAAGTCAAGAGCCAGGCTGAGATGCTGGAGTTGCGGGGCAAGGCCCGCGCAATGGGCCTCACGGCCGAGGTGATTCAGGATGCTGGCCGAACACAGATCGAGGCGGGCAGCATGACGGTGCTGGGAGTTGGCCCGGCCCCAAAGAGCTTGGTGGACAAGGTTACAGGAGGACTGAAACTGTTGTAAGGAGTTTGTCCTTGGAGGCACATACACACACATATATATACACGGGATATCATTGCACATGGTTTTGATTTATGGGCTGAATAAGATGTGCGGGCATTGTTGCATCAACGGCGTCTAGGCGACAGGCTGCTAAGCATTTTTAGCCAAGATAGGTAGGATGCTATGTATGGATTTAAACAAGATAAAAAACGATACATTGGGAATAGGAAAAGAAAATAGAGTGTTTGACGATTTCATGACAAAACGTTTTCCCACCATTGGCACACATGATCACAGCCTTGCTCCCTTCATTGCACGGGCAACATTTGTCTATCATGTCATGGGTATTAGTATATACTACGTTTATATATGTACCAGCTGCTACTATTACTCCTTCTTTGCAAACCGCGACAGCGCCGGGCCCAGATCCTCCTCTACCTCCTGTCGCTTCTTGTCGTTCTTCTTCTGCTGTTCCTTCCACAGCTCGTCCACCCGCATTCTCTTCTCGTCGATAATATTCCTCTTGCGCTGCTTGCGCAGGTACTTCTTCAACGCGCCATTCTTTCCTCTCGCGCGGTTGCGAATCTCCTCGGCAATATCCGCAGGCTTGGCGTCCAGGTCCTTCTCGGCCTTGCGCTGGGCGTCGGACCTCAGGTCGATGTTGCCGATGAAGTTGGGGTCCAGGGCAATCATCTCGGGCGACAGCTTGTTCAGCAGGCCGCGGACTTCGGTCTCCTGTCGCTGCTTGTTGGTCTCGAAGGGGTTGGCCTCGAAGGCGTCGAAGTTGGCCTCTCCGGCGCCGGGGATGATGACGGATGAGAAGCCCTTGTCGTGGCTTATGCCGAGGACATCTTCAAAGGGGCACCAGCGGACGCGCTCGACGGTCTTGCCCTCGCGGCCCCATTTCATGTAGGGGTGTGTTACTCGCTCCTGGGTGGCGGCGTTCTTGTTGAAGAGGCCCTTCCAGATGGTCGTTGAGGTGCCCCAGCCGACGGCTGTGAGGCCGGTATCTGAGATGGCGACGGAAGATGCTGGGGTGTATGTGGAGTAGGTGTTGACTTCCTTGAACATTCGGATATCCCAGACAGCCATTTTCGCGTCTTGTCCTGCTGAGACCATGTATCGGCCCTCTCGATCGACCGCAATGGATCGTACGGGACCTCGGTGTGCTAATAACTTGACGACTGGCTCGGCAGAGTTTGGTGACCAGAGGGTAACCGTGCCGTTCTGGTGGCCGGCGTGGATGATGGCGTTGTAGGGATTGTGAGTTAATGAGCAGGGGGGTCCAAGCCTTGATGGGATTTCGGCGACGACTTGACCGGTTGAGGTATCTTGGTATTTCAGAACGCCTCCGGTGTTCTGGAATTTCGTGGTTAGCTGATTGCGCCATCTCCCGTCTGGAGAGAAAAAATTAAAGGGATTCATACCATTGTAGCCAAGAGGAAGTGGTATGGGAGAAACTCCATGTGTGTGACCTCGGAGTGCTTCCGTAGGCAATGTAATTCGACGCCATTGCGGTCGTATATGTAAACGTATTTCTTCTGCGCTACCGCAAAGAATTGATTGTTATGCAGCCACTTGACATCTCGAATCGTTTCTCCCAGCTGGATCTCGCATCCGAGTTTGCCCTCTCGCCAGTCCATGGTCGCGACGTGGCCCTTTCGTCCACCGAGCAGCAGCTCTCGTCCGTTTCTCGAATAGTCGCACAGGTATGGTCCAAGCTGATCCAAGTTGAGCTCGAATCGCTTCTTCGCCGTCTCGACCGCAACATTGGCCACAATCTCGTCTTGTCGGACCTTGTACGTTCGTTCCAGCTCTCCTTCGGCCTCCAAGAATCCCGATTCGTTTTCCAGCAGAATCTCGGCATCTTTGGCTTTGAGGGCTGCATTCTGATATTTATTCTCCAGCTCTTTCAAATTTCTCCTGAGTTTCTTGTCCTTGATCTGCTTGGTGTTGATCTGCTTTCCTCGACCATAGGCTTGGTTGGCTTCCCTTATCCTTCGGGCCTTTTCTCGCTCTGCGCGAGTGGCTATGTCTGTTCGTCGCTCCTTGGTGACAATTGCATCGCTCTTGCGGGCCGTGGGAGGCCGCGCAACGGCTGCTTCAGCGCTCATTGTGCTGATGTGACTTTAGTGATTTCGCGACCAAATTCGAGAAATCAAGGCGCTGGGTTCTAGCTATTGGCAGAAAATAATGGGCAATGAAGGTCGCAGACAAAATTTCCAGTGCCTAGACTTGTCGCGGCCTATCGCGGCGCTGCCATTGGCAGAATCAGAATGCGCTAGCCCACCCCGGTTATCGATAACGAGCCACAACAAAAAATTCTTGATAACCAAGAAAACCCCACCATGTAGATAATCGATTCTGCAGTTTGTCTTGCGCTTCCTGTATAGGCTAATCTCGCCAATCCTCCAAGGTTTTACATTGGAGTAAAAAATTGCCAAAAAAAAATACCTGCTATAGGGCATTTCGCAGCATACAAAACTGGCATCGCTACCGTTTCGGTTCAAGGCTGGGGGCGACGCAAAAATGTCCGCCGTGGCGCATCATCATCGGGCCACGACAAAAGTCACCAACAAGCCATTCAAGTCCAAGGCCGCTTCCAAGCATGAGCTGAGGGATCGCGCAAAAGGTGCGGTTACCTAATTGCGTGGACAATAAACTTTATTGCTCCTTTTACATACCTTGAACAAAACCCTAACATTGCATTTTATAGGCCGAGTACCAAACGAAGACAGAGGATCGCGCAAGACTCCCCACCAACAAGTCATGTCTAAATTCGACCGACGAAATCAGGCGAAGCAGAACCGTCTTACGAAGCACAAAGAGCATTTGAGGGATACGTCAATTTTCTCTGGCAAAGATGCAGCCCCGAGAATCGCTGCCGTCATTCCTCTTTGCGCTGATGGCGACGCCAAGGCAGCCATTCAGTCGCTAAACAGCAGCGTCGATATCGAGACCGATCTCAGCAGCAACAACTTTCAGGTGTCGGTCGACCGTTTCAAGCAGAAGCTGCAATATGTTGCCCTAGAAAGGGATCTCAGCGCATGCTTGGATGCTGCCAGTGCTGCCGATTTTGTGATAATTGTTCTGTCCGCCACTGTCGAGGTTGACGCATTGGGAGAGCTGATTCTTCGAAGCGTTGAGAGTCAGGGCTTGTCGACACTGTTCACGATGGTACAAGGTCTTGATAAGATCGAACCTGCAAAGCAGAGGCCTGGTGTTATGACCTCGCTCAAATCCTTCATTACACACTTCCACCCCGAGCAAGAGAAGCTCTATAGCATCGACAATAGGCAGGATTGTGCCAATCTCATGCGATCCCTCTGCAGCACAACCCCCAAGGGCATCAGGTGGAGAGATGAGAGAAGCTGGATGTTGGCGGAAAATGTCAAGTTTGCATCGAACGACTCAGAGTCTACAATTATTACCGGTGTGGTTAGGGGTAAAGGATTGAAGGCGGATCGACTGATCCAAGTCGGCGACTGGGGCACATATCAGATCGAAAAGATTGTTGCTGCTCCTCTACCAAAGCATATTAAGAAAAAGGGAGAAATGTCGATTGAGACTGAGGAGGAAAAGATTTTGGAAGAGCCCTCTGAGGATCGAGATGACCTGGATCAGCTCGCGCCCGAAGATGTCATGATGGACGCAGAAGATGATGCCGCCATGTCTGTGGCGCCATCGGAGAAGAAGGGTGTATTGCTGGATGAGCACCATTACTTTTCGGATGAAGAGGATGAAGCAACAGCTGGAACGAAGAAAGTGCCCAAGGGAACTTCAAAATACCAGTCCGCTTGGTATCTGGATGACGTGTCAGACTCTGGCTCTGACATGGAAGATATGGAGATGGACGACGAAAACGCTGATGAGGAGGAGATTGGTCCCGAGGATGGTATGGAAGGCTTTGCTCAGCCCGAGGCCACAGAAGGTGCTCCTACGGAATACCCCCAGTCTGAGATGATGGAACCCGATGCGGATGAGGATGCTATACAGCTGGAGCAGTACCGAGCACAGAAGCGCGATGAGGCCGAAGACGACAGGGAATTCCCTGATGAAGTTGAGCTTCACCCCAATGTTCTGGCCAGAGAGAGATTGGCTCGATACCGTGGTCTGAAGAGTCTGCGAACTTCACCTTGGCAGGAAGATGAGGATCGAGCTCACGAACCAGAGGAATGGCGCCGGTTGCTACAGATTCCTGACTACAACTCTTCGCGATCAAGAGCGACTCGTGAGGCATTGGTCGGTGGTGTGCAGCCTGGAACTCGCGTTCATATTTATATCAAGGGTATCCCGGCCGCTGCAGCGCAGTCCTATAACCCCAGCTCGCCCGTCACATTAGTTTCCTTACTGCGACATGAGAACAAGAAGACTGTGGTTAACTATCTGATCAACCTCAGCTCTGATTATACCGCTTCGATCAAGGCCAAGGAGGAGCTGATTGCTCAGTGCGGCCCTCGAAGAATGGTTATCAAGCCTCTGTTCTCACAGGGTGG
This sequence comes from Trichoderma evansii, assembly GCF_050947405.1. Lineage (NCBI taxonomy): Eukaryota > Fungi > Ascomycota > Sordariomycetes > Hypocreales > Hypocreaceae > Trichoderma > Trichoderma evansii. The sequence goes on along the minus strand of NW_028145193.1, from coordinate 943,184 downwards.
CTCGACGCCAAACGACGTACACAAGTACTGCCGATACCTACACCCTGGCCAGTCGGCTATTGCCACATTCATGGGACCTGTTACATGGGGTGCTGTTCCTGTCTTGTTCTTCAAGCGGACAGTTGCCGGTGCAGATGCTGAGGCTGAGGGTACATCAAACGCTGGCCTGACGTTGATTGCTACAGGCACAGCTCTGCCACCTTCAACATCCCGCGTTGTTGCCAAGCGCGTCATTCTCGCAGGTCACCCTTACCACATCCACAAGAAGATTGTCACTGTTCGATACATGTTCTTCAACCGTGAGGACGTGGAATGGTTCAAGGCTATGCCCCTGTGGACTAAGCGCGGACGTAGTGGCTTTATCAAGGAGCCTCTGGGTACTCACGGTTACTTCAAGGCGACGTTTGACGGACGCATCAATCCTCAGGATTCTGTGGCGATTAGCTTGTATAAGAGAGTTTGGCCGAGACATGCAGTTCCTGTTACTGGGTCACTGCTGGAAGCCGGTGCTGCTCCTGTTGAACAGGCGCAAGAGCTGGATGGAGATACTATGATGGAGTGATGGAACTGTCGCAAAAGATATAATGGCATATTCTAGAGCTTATGATTATTATGAACGTTTTCTCTCTCATTATACATTATTTGTTGTGTATCCTTTTCTCTATAAAGAGAATTCTATGATGTGTATCTGGTTGATATTGTGACGCTTCATTCTACGGCACCTTGACGTAGCCAACTGCTATTTCTGACGTTTCCAACTCATATTTGATAAGTGCTGATGCCAGGGTAATCAATGTCCCAAGCTGATCCAAACCTTCGCACCACCTCAACACATCCTTCGTTATACATCCATAGCCATCCCCAGCGGTAGTGTTGCTGACAAACTCCTCAGCAGACAAGTGCTGCGACAGCTTGTAATCGCCAAGAGTGAGTATCTTTTCGACAGACCTGCCACGGAGAAAGGCATTGTATCGCTTCTTCCATTCATACGTGGAAGGGACTTCCCAGAGATCGCGGATACAGGGGAGTGGAGCGTTGGCAAATTTTTGACAGCTGCGGAAAGCGTGCTGGCGGAATCTGACTTCGAGGAATATTTCTACGGTATAGATGAGGCATATGGTCCTAATTTATACCATTTCAGTAAGAAAATAGAGAAGATAGAGAAAAGACAAATCCAATTACCTTCGTGTAGCTTCATAAAGGGCCCACGTCTTGCGATCCAGAGGGTTGTCAATGGTGTCGACAAAGGTATTGTACTCTAATTGTTCATGTACTTTTTGGCAAGTATGCTATGTAGTGTATTAGTCCGCCGGCTTTGGATAGGGTTGATGGAGAGATGTGCTTACCGTTAATGCCGTGAGAAGGAATTTGACATCGTTTTTAGTTATTGTATCTGTATCTTGTGCTTGGAGCAGCATGTATACCGTCATTGCCTGCATGGTCTCGACAGATGTCTCCATATCATACGATTCGTACTGACATAAGATTAGTTGTTAGTTCATAAATTTTCGATATAGTAGTGCATGGGATATATAACAATACCTCGTTGTTTAGTCTGGTAATTTCTCTATATATGGTCTCCCATACAAAGGGACTGTTGACCGGGGTTCTCTCCATCCACATCCCTACTAGAGACGCACAGATACTCAGTGTCCTGCCTAGGCATTCATGTTTTTGTGCTTTTGCACAATTATATGTTGAACTGTCATCCAGGGCACATCTGCTATGGATAAAGGGAGGAAGAGAATGCCCGCTGACCATCATGGCGGGATAGGCGCACACCTGGCCAAAGATGGTCCTTGTTGAAAGAATTGCATTTGCCGTGAGCCCGCGACGGCTGGTGAGCATGCAAGACGAAGAGTCGTGAGCGAGGACATCTGAATGAGTGCCGAAGCCGTTGATGGGGGTGCGAAGGCGAGTGTCTTCGGCCTCACCAGCAGCTGGAGTATGACTAATATCCATGTCGATGTTGCCCATAAATCTCATGACGTTTTGACAAGGCTCTATCATGGACGCTATGGTAAAGGCCATATCGGCCCCGACACCGATATCAGCTTGTAAGGTGGCAGGCCAGGTATCAGAAGAGCCCACAGAAGGAGCCAGTACTGGCGCATCAGGCGCAAGAGGAGACGACTCAGTAACCATTCCCAGCGATTCGCCGAGAGGAGCACTTTCTGGATCTGGAGCAACACCAAGCTGCCGTCCTCCGCGTTTAGCGGGGACTCTCCGGAAATCCGCAGCGCCATCATGCAGGTTCCCGGATCGCCCATCATTAGGAGAATTAGTGGTCACGAGCGAGTAAGGGGCCATGCGCGGCATCGTGACGGCGGCATATTCGCACGAGAGGCCCTTGTCGATGCATCGAGTGCAGCGGGGAAGAGTCAGGCTGCAGCGCGCCTTGGCTTTTCTGCACTGGACGCATGACTTTTTCCTAGATATGGGCATCTTTTACAGTATACTTTGAAGACGATAAAGTGTATTAACACTGCTAAGGGATGAGATTTTGAAAGTCCGCAAAGGGAAAGATACGGCCATCAATGCAATTCGGCATTAGTCAAACGCGGACGGATGAATCTCCATGGCATCGGAGTTCGAGCGGGTCTCAGTGCCGGAGTTCAGGTGGATCTCGGCCAGGGGGCTGCGAAGCCACCGACATGGCTTGATCTGGTGGCGCCAGATTGCCGTCTTGATAGGCTGGACGCACTTTAGGATGGACCGTATCCGGTAACCGTTGCATCCTTCCAGGCTTAGTTAATCGAGAAGAGACAAATTAATCACAGGCCATCGGTGGTAGGTTTATTCCGCCTTGTGCGATATACACTGACGGAATTCCGATTTCGTACGGATGGCCTCATTAATAATGCGATGCGAGATGAATACGCAATACGCAATACAGCATGAGTGAAACAATCATGGCTAGATATAGCATGATAAAAAGGAGAAGGGGGAGACGAGATTTCATATGTCTAAAGTACAAATAGTCCCTCAAGCCCTTGAACAGATGAATGAATAAAGCACACAGAAACATCGAGTATCATCATCACCATCATCTCTTTTATCAGTCAATCACTTGAATACAGACAACAACAAATAGCCTCACATTCGTCCTAACTAATCATCGCAATGGCCCCTATTCGAGTTGGTCTCATTGGTCTCGGTGCCAAAGAAGCTGGACTTGTTGCTGTTGGATCTTGGTCCGCTTCTGCTCTTCTACCATCCTTTCTCAAATCGCCTCACTACGAACTCGTTGCCGTGTGCAACTCTTCCGTGGAATCTTCTCGTCGATCCATCGAGTTTCACAAGCTGGGCCCAAATGTCAAGGCTTACGGCAACCCGGAGGACATTGCCAACGATCCCAATGTTGACCTGGTAGCTGTGTCCATCAACGTTGAGAAGCATTACGTTGTGGCTAAGCCTGCACTCCTGGCCAAGAAGCAAGTCTTTGTAGAATGGCCTCTTGGAGCAAGCACCACCGAGGCAGAGGAACTGACAAAGCTGGCCAAAGACGCCAACTTGAAGACAGTTGTTGGCACGCAGTTCCTTGCTGATCCCGCCTTTGCTAAACTCAAGGAATTGGTTGACAGCGGTGTAATTGGAAAGATTACGAGCACAGAGGCCCAGATTGCGCCCAACTACGGACCTCCCGACGTCTGGGGGGCTGATGCAACTTATTACTTGGATCTCAAGTCTGGTGGTAACGAATTCCATATTGCATTGGCTCATTGTAAGTGAAATCCAACATGTACATCGCGGTTTGGGTAACAGCAGAAGCTGATAATGACGAAAAATAATAGTTCTCGCAGGCTTTCTGCACGTATTGGGCGACTTTGCCACAGTCAAGGCTTCATTCCTCACACAGTACCCCACGGTGAAGCTTCTTAACACAAGCACTGGACAGATTGTCAACCCATCATATCCCCGAAAGGCCCCGGATCACATGTTTGTTCACGGTGTCCTCAACAACGGTGCCATCGCCAGCGTCAACTATCGCCGATCACCCAATCTCGTTGGAAAGCCCGCACGCTGGGTCATCAGCGGTACAGAGGGCGAAATCGAATTCGCCGTCGAAGGGCCCATGCTGCAAATGGGTAGCAACCCACGAGAAATTCGTATCAAGACATCCAAGGATGCGAATGCTAGGGTGGTTGAATGGGAAGGGAGCACGCTGGCCCATGTTGAGGGCGTGGCATTCCCGGGACAGAACACGGCTTACCTGTTTGAAGATTTTGTCCAGGGCAAGGCTCCCGATTTTGAAGAGGCATTGAAGTTGCACAAGCTGTTGGACAGAATCGTTGAGGATGCGAAGCCCAAGTATGATTAAGATGCGTGCGATGTCTAGTATCTCCATGTAATCCATATGGATGAGAGTTCGTTTTCAAATTTCCTTTTTGAGTGTTAATAAACTATTCAAAGTCACTTTCGACCATATGAGTGAGTGCCATAAAGCCAGCCAGAAAATAATGACAGCAACGGCAACGTACATTTTATCTTGCAGACTGGGTAGTTATGGTATCCAGAGATTGACATCTAACATTTTGAGAGTAGTGTTTTATGCATCTTTTTGAGATTTTATATAACACTTCAAATATAAAATCCAAATTAGATACTTCAAGAGCTACAGGATTGTGGTGCTTTTGCGTCTTCAACAACAGACTGCCTGCTGAAACTGCTGGTGCTGCCTAGCCAAGAGAAGCCATGCTGTAAGTTTAAAGCGTGTATTATTCTTACCAAATCTAGATAGTCATATCGTTAGCACTGCCATTGGACCGCTCTGCCCGGTTTGTTAAGAAGCCAATGAGATTGCGAATTTAATGGCGATTGCAATCATTTCTAGACCATACTTCTGTTTCTTTGATCTTAGATGAATCCACACCAAAGCGTCGGTTTTTTATTCAACACTGGCTTTATATTCTCCCTCGCACTTGGAAAGTCTTTAGCGAACTCGGCCAAGCTCTTTTGGGGTAGTAGTAATAGCCGCGCGCTCGTAACAAGGAAATGTATGCACATAATTTCGATAGCGACAACAATATGCTGGCAATATATTAAGCGCCCGTCCGGCTAAACGTCTAATATGCTCAAGTGGAGAGCTCCAACGAGCCAAGTAGTTGTCGTTATCGTCTTTGTTGTCACCTAAAAGCCATTCTGGCAGGGCATTCAGTGGTACAAGGGAACTAATTACAGCTCAGAGGGCGTCATTGATGCCCTGTAGAAATCATAATTAAGAGACGCTTAATAGTTAATTTACCAATGGATATTTCAAGGCTAATTTTTTTACTATAGCAACGTAGAAAAATAGTCTAAGACATAGGCCAGAATGTGGCGCGACATGGCATTGGTGGTTATAGAACCGAGTTATAGCGGCACGCGATGTTGTTTTGGTTCAATGTTACCGGCAGTTGGTATTGTGAACTCCGGGGTTAATATTTTCCAGCCAACGAAAGCTATGGCTTCTTCAGACTACAATGCACCTTTAGTGTAAAGAGTTATGAACCTCGTATACTAAAAGAGGGGTGCAGCTTAGCTGAAAACTTGAGGGAAGCATGTTCATCTGGCCATGTGCAAGTTTAAGCTCACAAGTTGTGATGGTACGATGTCTTGATTATAAAGAACGCGCTAACTTTATCCTATTTACTCTATTTAATAGTTGAACGTCCAGTGAGGTTTGAGTAATATTTCGTGTAAGGCATTGGGCATGCAGCATTCTTATGAATCGATCATATGACATAAAATTAAGAATCCTTTCTCCACTAGACTTATATCTGGTTGAAATAATCCGTCAATAGCATCTTGTAGCGAAATCCTTCAGGCGCAGGGACTTGTTCTCGGTTCGCTAAGACATACCATATTCGATCACTAGCAGATTTAAGTCTCCAGTTTACGCTACGACATCGTGCTAGTTCTAGAGAAGAAGCTGCAAACGACAGTAGCAATCGGCAAAGCAATTGCTAGTTACGGTAAATCGCTAAAAGATCGGGCATTTGGGCGGTAGCGGCTTCGGCATTATTAGCAAATGCGTCTCGAAGCACATCGCGTCCATGACGATAGTTCCCCTTGGAGCCTATCTCCAACATATATCCGTCGGATTCCCTTCCTTTATTGGAGATAGAGCTCCATCGCCTGAACGCTTGAACAATACCACAAGCCCTGCCGATCCAATCCCACTTGTTCTAAGCCATCATTCTTTCCGTCGTTAGTATTAGTTAATATTTAGCCGTCGGCCTCACCCCGCATTTTCGTCTGATCTCCATTGCGATCTCCAAGATAAAGATCTAGCTGTAGTACAGCAATTGGAATATAAAAGCCCGATATCAAGCAGTCCTTGTTTCAAAATTGACTGCCATTGTAACACACAGCATTGACACCACCCAAAGTCGTTGTCTTTTTTAAAATGAAAGCCTAGATTGGCTTTCAACAGCTTCATACTTGGGACATTGAACATTCTAATCGGCTAATTCGCCTATCTCGCCTTACAATGAGACTCCTTCGGCTGGGGGTAGCCCGGCTCTCATTTCTTTTGATTGCCTTCTTCGTTGCCTCTTCTTATCAGGCATGCACGTCTGACGACGATTGTAGCCTCAACGGCGTTTGTGGTCGTAACGGTGTCTGCAAGTGTGATCCGGCTTGGACTGGTGATGATTGCGGTGCACTTGACATTCGTCCTGCTAAGCGGGCGAGTGGCTACAACCTGACTGCGGAGGGCACATCATCATGGTGCTCTAAGGTTGTCAAAGACCCGTGGGAGACAAATCTATACCATCTCTTTGCTTCCGAGTTTACACACGGCTGTGGTCTTGACTACTGGGCTCCCTACAGCCGCATCATCCGTGCTGAATCTCGTACGGGCCCTGCTGGCCCTTACAACTTTGCTGCTGAGGTTAGGGGAACTTTTGCCCACAACCCGAACGTTGTGTACAGCCCGGCGGATCAAGAATGGCTCCTTTATTACATCGGGTGTCCCACGAATGTATCAGACACATGCCAGTCACAAAGCTTCACGTGCGGACCAGGAAATGACAACAATGGAGAGAGTGGTATTTCCGTACTCAGCAGCAAAGATCTTCGGCATTGGGATTTCAAGGGACAGGTGATGCAAGGCGATAATACAACTGATTGGGACGCCGATGTGACAAACCCTGCCCCGTTTCCCTTATATTCCAGCTCTTGCTCGAGAACAGGAGCGTACGAAAATGGCCAGCACTGCCCCGGCCATACCGATGCTATGCTTTTGGTCTACCGAGGCTGTCCGTTTAACTGTGGTGGCTCTGAGCAAATCAATGTAGCCATCTCAGAGACTGGTTATGAAGGCCCTTACACAAAGATTGAACCGGACCCCATCTTTGATGAAGGCAACGAAGATCCATTCGTCTGGCGTGATAAGCGAGGAAACTTCCACATGCTTCTGCATTCTATTGAGGCAGATGGTGGTTTTGGCTGGGGACCAAAGGTTGGCCGACATGCCTGGGCTAAGAACTATACCGGGCCATGGACTTTTGGCAACCAAACACTGGCATTTAGCACCGAGGTGGAATATAACGATGGGACAACTATCAACTTTTACCGCAGAGAAAGACCAGAGCTATACTTTTCAGAGGATGGGCTCATGACGCCGCTCTTCCTTACTACTGGCGTACAGCCTGTAAATGATCCTCAGAGTTACAGCATTATTGTACCTCTGGGAGATGCTGGAGTCAAGGCTCAGGGTAAATAATACTTTTACTTGGAAAAATAAATTCAATTTAGTTACATTGAGCTGATTAATGTAGCTTTTCGACCTCAGTAAAACAGATCGTAGCGCAAGACATTGACACCAAGCTTCTACAGCTCTTTTGAGATTGCTCTCTAGAATTTGAACTTTTAGATCCAGTGTAACTCATAATTTCATTATCAATTTGTCTTTTAAGACTTATGAGATTAGTATTATTATATTAACAGCATGGTAGAAGGGCTAATTGTATTGTAGCCTTAGCTTCACCAGCGGTCTTTTTTGTACCCAATATTCGTTATCCTGAGCACGAGAAATCCTTTCAGCATTCTTGTGCCCGAGTCCATTACTTTTCGCCATTTTTCTCTGTTAAATATTGAGAAGCTGTTTACAGAGTATATCTGAATGAAGTATTCTCTTTGTCTGACAAGTCTTCGAGACCCTTTTCAAAAGTGGGCGGTCCATAGGAGTTTGTACGATTCTCGTTCTCTCTCTTCAGCCCAAAGCGAACCGCTTGAGCAAGGAAGAAACAAATAGCAAAGCAGATCATAATACCCGTAAAGCTTTGGCTGAACTTGGGAGCAAATTTCCTTTAAGAAGATTCAAATTAGCGTCTCGATGAGACTTTTGGTAAACACGAAGTAACAAAAGTTATAACTTACTGGTCGAAGAGCAAAGAACCGGTAACATTGCCCAATGAATAACCGATAAAAGTTCCGGAAGCATATACAGCCTTTTTGGTATAACCGCCCGCGTTCGAAGTTCCCAGACCAATACACTGGACCCAAGCTGCTGAGAAAAAGTTGAGAAGGTAAAAGCCAAAGATCTTGGCGCCCTTGTTGTCAACTTTCCAACTAGAATGTATGTTAGTATTTTTCACGATGCAGAAATATCGAATGGAATAAAACATACAGAATTGCGCAACCAAGAATGACTGGCAGGCAAGAGAGTGAGATAATGTAGAATCGCGAGTCTTTCCAGCGGATGCCAAGATATCCTGAGCCCAGGACACAAATGAAAGCCATAGCGCCAGTGGGAAGATTGAGCAAGAGAGAAGTGTAAGCATCAAATCCCAAGCCGTTGAACACGATAGATGCAAACTGAGTGACAACAGCTGAGCCGGTGCAAGTCAGTAGGGATAGAACGATAATTCCCCAGAACTGGAATTCGAGGAGTGGTTCGAAAATTTGGTAGAACTTCACTTCCGGGCTCGTGTTGCCTGCGTTGTTGAGACGTGTGCGCTCAATCAAGCGTTGTCTCTCGCTTTCTGAAAAGCCCTTGGCGTGCTCTGGAGTATCAGGAAAGATGAAAAGCAATGCAACACCCCAAACGAAAGAAAGAGCACCTGCAAATAAATACATGATCTGCCATGGGTGCAGACTGCTGTGTGTGACATGAGCCAATCCAAAGTTAATCACTGGGGAAATCAATAATGATCCACCGCTGAATGAATACCAAATGCTAGATCGGAAGACTTGTTCTTTTTTGGTATACCACATGCCGACCACAAGCATAAAAATCGGGTTGACACCAGCTTCGACAACGCCGAGGAAGAATCGATTCGCCAGAATGCCAGAATAGGTCTTGCATGCAGGTGTTGTGAGCATGATAATGGACCAAAGAACTGATAGAACCGAGCAAGCACGCTTGGGGCGGAACCGTTGGGCCAGTAACGAAGCAGGATACATGCCGGCAATGTGACCAAAGTAAAATACCACAGAAACCCAAGAGAATGTTTTGCCTACTGTCAAGCCCAGGTCTGTTCGCAGACCAAACACGGCCGCTTGACCAAGCAAACCTTTATCCCAGTACTAAATTGAGAGAGTGTCAGTTGGTTTCTTTTCAAAACTAAGACTTGTAATTCTGAATATATCGATATCCGAATAAAGAATCTAAGAAATTCTTACCTGAAGGGCATATGTGACACACAACTAAAAAACAAGTCAGTATCTTGACTACATACTCAACCACAGGTTCAACAATGAAGCTTACCACTGGCATCACACGACAATCAATCTTTCGGAGTAGCGCCCGATCAGCATCTGTTGCAATCTCAATAGATGGGTTGCTTTCGGCAGACCCATCTATGACACCCTCAGTCACTGCTTGATCTTTTTTCTCCATTTTGAGAGATCTGCAGCAATACTACAGGATAAAATGACAAGAAGTCAAAGAGAAAAAATTCCCAAGTGTGGAATTTATTGATTATCATAACTAGGTAACATTGGCTATATGTATGTTAAAAGGGGAGGGCACTTTGGAACTCGAGTAGTCCCACTCGGCTTCTGGTAGATCAGCACTAGTGGTTAAAGGCTTTACGGGTAAGCGGGCGAGCGGGTATCAGTAAAAGTCTGGAAATACAAAATCGAAATATACACGTAAACGCAAAATATGAACAGCAGGGTGGGTAACCATTTGCCGTTTTCGTGTGTGCGCGTTTTCCACTTCTGTATGCCGCCGATCAATGAGTTCCATCTTTTTTTTTTCTATCCGCTTGGTTAGAACGAAGCAATGCCGGTCAGCAATTGATTCGTCTTACAACACTCCGTAAAACTATAGCGCAATAAGTGGTTTGAGGGTTAACCCTAGGGAATCTTAAAAGATTACTTTATTAGTATTTGCGGGCGTAAATATTTAGAAAGCAACCTCTTAGTGGTTACTTTAGAGCCTATTGGGCACAATTTCCGTATATGGTTGACATGACTCTCTCAGCCTAATCGGGCTGTTATCCAATACCGGACATAGTGAACTTTTGGACAAAGACATGGCTCGGCGTTACCCCTTGTCTCGCATTCGTCGTGTTGAATTAGCATATTAGCAACCCCTTCAGTCTCGACGTATAATTAGTAGCCTTGAGTTGCTTGAAATGCTTTTGGATCGCAGAGAACTTTGCTATTGGTGCTGTAGAGTGGCTCAGCAAGGTTTCTTTCAGTTGATGAGTTGAAGCACACGCGTATCGGCTACACCCCATGCTAGAAGTTCGTTACCGAGCAATGAGAATACAAGGGGTGCACCAACCAAGTGGGAAACTCAAATCATCATGACCCAGCGCAGCCTTATAGGCGCACCATTAGCAATGCATGTACGAAGCACCTACAGAAGCCTTTTTTTCGCGCTATGGTTGGTTGGAGCATGGACGAGCTGTGTATGTTGCTAAGTTCTTAACGCAATAGTTCTCATACAGTGCTAGTGTTATGATTAGAAAACAAGAATGCCTCGGTCTAAGTAGTACTTGGGTATATGGGTTCTCAACATGATGCTTATCTTCCGGAGATCATCAACCGGGGTGGCCCGGAATGCCGCGCGGCGAACCCCCGGTACTTAACCGTAAGCAGCTTATACAAATAGTCATTCCCCGAAATAATGTTCGCTAAATACACAGGTCTACTTGAGCCTTATTTTTCTTCCTTTTTTTTTCTATTTTTTGAATCGTGTTAGAACATCTAATTGATGTACGCTTTTAATCCTCGCAGTCTCTCCTTCGCAGCCTCGAGCACAGAATCTGGCTTGCATACGGCAAATCGCATCCACTGCTCTCCAATGTGTTGATTAGCTGGTGAATAGAACTCGCTGGGTGGAATTGCTGCCACGCCGAGCTCTTGGATCAGGAACCATGCCAGCTTGAAATCTCGTGGACGTTCCTGGACATGGGGAGGGAAGGGGTAGTTCTCTGGCATCACAACTTTGCTCATGTTGACCACGACAAAGTAGCCTCCTTCGGGTTCTGAGTATGGCATGTCAAGCTCACGCCAAATGTCGTTGAAGAGATCCATCTTGCCCTTCATGTCAGAGATGCACTCGTCCCAGAAGCCATTCTCTTCAGCCTGCTCGAATCCTAAACGACTTATTAGCACATTGTTTACCAGATTGAGACAAGGTTAAGCTTCGGACTTACCAATTGCAAACGCTTCCTGGAGTGGTGACGGAGAGCAGTAGCAGATTCGAGCGTGTGCTTTTGTGACATACTGTACGAGTTCCGCGGGCCCCATAACCCAGCCTGAACGCTCAGTTAGCTCGGAAACAGGTATTTTTAGAGATGACATCAGGAAAAGTCTTACCGACTCGCCAACCGGTGGCGTAAAAGTTCTTTCCCGCGGAGCTAAGAGTTAGAGTGATTTTCTCAACCTCTGGGGATAAAGTCGCAATGCGGGTAAACGGAACGTAGAATAGTCGGTCGTATACTTCATCTGAGATGATAAGAATGTTGTTCTGAACGCAGACGTCTGCAATTAATTTGAGCTCCTTGGGGGTGAAGATCTTTCCCAGGGGGTTGTCTATGAGTTAAATTAGTAACAAAATCACACCTAGCAGATTCAAATGTTACTTACGAGGTGTGTTTAATACGAGCATTCTCGTTTTAGGAGTGATAGCGTCCCGGAAAGCGGCGATATCAAGGGACCATTCACCGGCGGAATGTGTTTTTGTCATGCCAGACTTTGGTGGTTGTAAAGGCACAGAAACAACCTTGGCGCCAGCCATCTCAATATTGCTGATATATCTGCTATTTGTTAGAATACTAAAAGGGACATTTTATGCTAATACCAAAGATAACGTAAGATGGTGCGCTTACTGGTCGAAAAATGGTTCTAGTAGTAGGACTTCATCGCCCTCCTGGAGAAACGCCATGCAACAGCTCAGGAAGCCTTCATTGGCGCCGGTAGTAACTGTGATTTCCGTCTCAGGGTCCAGCTTGCGGCCCCAGAAAGGAGAGTATGCGTTGGAAATGGCCTCCCTCAAACGAGGACGGCCCTTTGGCGGAGCATACTGGTTGCAGTCGAGGCGTTCTACCGCACTCTTGGCTGCGTCAATGAGAAACTGAGGAGGATTGTAGCCGAAAAAGCCCTGACCCATGTTTACCACGGGCTGATTAGGTGTGGTTGCGGCTGCGGCATTGATAATGGACCTTTTGACAGCTATTAGCGAATCAAGATGAGAGCAAAATACCTGGTTGAGTCACTCACCACACATCCATAGTAGAGCTCGCTACGCGCTGAGCAGGTTGGATTGGGGACTTTGTCCCGTTCTTTAATTGAGCCATCTGTGTAGTAATTGATCGTTTTCCCAAAATTTTAGATATATTTCTCAGCATTCCAAGACTTAGGACCAGGCGCGGCGCGGCAGGTTGACATGGTCTACTTTATATCTATTCTAACATATACACACAGCTAGCGAAAAAATGCTCCGTAGACGTCCGAGAGTGAGCTCGCGTCTAAAATCTGACGTAGAGTGGATTTATTTTGCCATCACTAGATTCTCAGGGCCGCGCGCACTTGTGCCAGCTTACCGGCCGTATTGACTTGTTTAATACCATGACTCGACGTTACTGGTTCGCGTTCAGTCATTATGGGGGCAATTTACAATGTTGCCGTCTTCCTGAGAGTAATTGAAGACTATCGCCCCTTATTTTGTTCCACTAAATATACTAGTTTCGCTCAAGATCCTAGCTTTTCGAGTTTCTTTCTCTTTACCAAGAATCAGCTATACTGCTAGCTTCATGGGGGCTTTCTCTATTTGACAAATACAAAGAGCTGCAGTGGCTCATCGGAGTCGATACGGAGGTTGAATAGACCCATCAAAAAAACCCACAGCGAACAAACGCCGACTGACACTTACGTTAATACAATGTAAAACTTTGATGAAATACGTTTTGCCTTGTGGCCCCAGAACAAACGCCAGACTAATCTACGATATGCTGACTAAATCCGCCACCATCAATGCAGGCGGCAGCTGTATTTATTATGACTTGCCGCGATGGCCTCGAGAATATAGGCAAAATACCCTTTTCATCCTTATGCCTCCGCATTATCGCGTCATACTCTACCCCTGATATTCATTAAAATAAAAAATGTAAGAGGCTAGAACAATCATAACGACGCGCGCAAAGCTCCGATTTTCGGCGCCAAACGTATTCGTACCGTGAGCCGGACCCTCGGATCGGGTCTGACAAGCTTTAAGAGCTCTTTAGTCGATTCATGCGTGGCTGGGGCGAACCCTCTTCTCAGAGCTAACTGTAATACGTAGCCACTCCGTGCTATAGACTGCACACGTTGTTCCGACGACTATCCATCCAATCATCGACCAGCGGCATCCATCCGCAAATATGAATCGTACCATGTTGCAATAAGGCTGAGCCGCTTCCTTCACATGCAAGCGGTTCGTATCGCGTTGGCTTCTTAAAAGATCTGATATACAGCTTCCAGCTGCGACTATCCCCACAATATCTTACCATCGTCCCACTTGCCTCGCTAGCTTCGCTTGTAGGCACGTAGTTTGCAGGGTGCTAAATTAGATGGCAGTCTCACTCGAGAACGGTAGCCGGCGGGCAGGCTTAGATAGGCTATCTAAGCAATCAAATTGCCACAATGGGAAGCCTGGTGTTGCGTTTGGAACACCACCAAAACCGCTTGCAGTGAGCTAACAGGGGCACCTAATTTATCACGACTGCTGATGGAGCTTGAGTATCAGTGTATATAATATCTCTAAAAATTGCACTATAGGAGAGTGCGATTTTTTATCTATATATTCTTTAACTCAATATACATATGTTGTCTTTTTGCTGTCTTTAATCGCACTTTGACATAATGCATCCTGCACTGGTGACTAGAATTTATAAGTGCTCGTGACACTCGGCCTTCAAATACTATCTAAATGTCTTTGTCAAAGATAGATCACAATGAGCTTCCTCCATGCGGCCCTGGCCGCACTTGATTCTCATTTTAGCAAATAAATTGTATAATTCTTTCTTAAGCAACACACTGATTGTCCTCTGCAAGTGAAAATTAGGTGCTAAACTTGACGCTTGTACTACCTTTCTCGTCCTAGTGGTCCTGCTTCCAGATGTAGATCCTGTCGGGTGCGGATCATCAACGCAGATAACGAGACTACTAATCCTTAAGAATAAGCCACATGGTATGATGCCCTAGTGGTCAACATCCCGATTCATGGATCAAGCTAACCCCGTGAAAGAGGAACAGAATGGGGATCTGAGCAACTAGCAGCCGATTGCCCCGCGGAGCTTCTCCCTTATCCCTCGGAGATTCCAATACTATTATTTTAGTTTTAATAATCAATTGCCAATTTATAAAGTCAGTAATGAAGGTGATTTTAATGAAGCAAGATTTAGCCTCACTTAGATTGTGAGCTCATGAGAAAGATGCCAATCCAAATCATCTCCACACGTGAACCAGCTTGCCATGAATGCAAGTGCGGTCCAAAGCTGTGAGCGACGTGCATTTAAATCACTATGGCTATTATTGAAAGCTCTTCCCATTCTAGCATGACGTAGTGAAACCGCTAGTAGGTGTGATTTATCTACCGTCGGTGCTTCAGAACAGAATTTGACGTGTTGATAGTCTAAGCACTAACAGCGCCACACATGCACTAAATTCTCTCTTGAAGCGCCATCAGTCTTTCTATCTTATAATTTTACTCTTGTTTATCTCATATACAAAGAAATAAACCCACTAGTGTTAGTTTACTCTCATCAGCTCAGGTCTTGAGTAGTTCTATGCTTAATACGGTACAGATGCAATCGTACAGACACTAGAATCCTTACTCAGCAGTTTCATCACGGAATCCTAGCTTCTTTTGAGAAATTGAGATATCAACACATTCTTCATACGCAATACTGCCTACGTAGCTATATTCTGGCACAGTCTTTAAGCCCTCTCAGTAAATACACATTGCAGAGCTCCCGCTTTCAAAATTGCCTGGTTAATCATATCTCGATGGATCGAAGTCCCATCTTCTCCAGGAGCAAACTTAAAGTCATAATTCCAGACCGTGTACGCTATTGTGAATCGTAGCACGATCAATGCCAACCTCCTCCCCACGCAGTTGTATGGGCCGACGAGGAAAGGATGAAATGCCCGCTTGTCAATCACCAGGTCACGCTGTGTTGTCCACCTTTCTGGGATAAAGCTATCAGGTTCCTTGAAGTATTTTGCGCCTATTATGATTGCAACGGTTAGAAAATAGCCGTCCCAAGTAATTTTGATGATGACTTCAAGATCATGGAAATGGTAGGCTTGGTTCAAGCGGAATACTCACTTCTATGCATGGAATTTATGGGCACAAAAATTAATGTTTCGCCAGGAATGGCAACGCCGTCAATTTCAAGTCCCTCAGGTGGCGTCTTTCGAGGTCCGTTGGCGCAAGTTGGGTTATCCATCCTCATTGTCTCGTTAATCACGGCGTTCAAGTATGGCGCCTTAGCCTCACTTAAGTCGAGGTCAGTAAATTCGTCAGGTACTGTACGCCCAAATAATGATTGTAGTTCTGAAAGAATCTTGTTTTGGACCGTGGGATCTCGTGCCATGTAGTAAAATGCGAATGACAATGCGGATGCAATAGTATCAGTTCCACCAGTCATAACGGCTTGGGCATCCGAGTATAGGACGTCAATATGGTGCATACTTTTGGGTTCCTTGGAGTGATAATCTTGAAGAAGATATTTCATTATGTCTTCATGTTCGTCGTCTGCTTCCTACATTAGTGTTAGAAAATCACTTCAATGGCATGGTCCAGACATTGCGAATCGCAGTTCCTACCTCTTTTCTTCTGTCTACCATCTGGCAAGCCAATTTTTGAAATTCGTTGTGATCCTTGCTGCCACCAATAGCCTGCACCAAAGCAATCGGCCACCATATCAGCCCAAGCTTGGCAAGGGTAGCTAGAACGACTTCGAGGTAGTGTAACATGGGATCTTCTTTACCAGCTGTGACTGATCCGAAACTGACTGAAAATCCCATCCGGCCCATGTTTTCAAATGGTATCAAAGTAGAATAGAGTGAAGTATTGATGGGCTGGCCCTGAAGAGATTTCAATTTCTGAAGCCATTCGTTTACTACTTCACGAGCGTTACGTTCGTATGTTTCCAGAGCTAATATATAGAGATTAGTACTAGAAAATTGATGAGCCGGGTGTAACTAACATTTAGTACTGAAGGCTTTGTCCCAGATCTGCCGTCTCCAGCGATGGTCCTTGTGATTTGTTATGCTATCAAGATTTAGGTGGCCGTTGTAGTTCACGGTTTCATAGGGCGTGTTTTGCTTTGAACATTGTGATCCTGCTCCGTGAACCTTCTGTAGAGCGTCTATTGATAGAGTCATAACCTCGTTAGGACCTGGTAGCAGCATTTAAAGAATACGTCAGCCCTATTTCCGCACAATAGTTGTTTAACTGAAGGCTTACCAATTCGTATAAAATCTCCATATTTGTCGAAAAGCCTGGACCAGTGAAGATGCGGTTTTCCATCCAGAGCTTTATATGGTCCGTACAATTTTGTGATGCTTGCTGCAAACGGCCCGGGGAAGCGCCTTGTGCGGTGAAAGAAGATGCGGTATACAAGGATGCTAGTGAAGAGTCCTAAAAAATAGGCCGCCGATATGATGCCAGCATTTGACGCTCCATGGACCGCCCCTTGTAAGTGAATACACCGCGCCCATAGCAAACATAGTGCAACTATGTAGAACCCAATAATTCTAGGCGCCTCCATAGCCCTGTGTCCATGAATGAAATAAACGAGATGGGATAAAACGCCACCTGACGCCGACGCAACGGCCAGCAGTTCAGGCCCCATCGTTGCGATTTGTTATGGCTCGTAAAATCGCACTGTAGGCCAAAAGAGGCTTGGTGAGGAATTGCTGCATACAAACAGACAGTGAAAACGGACAAAATCATTTTGCAATGAGATAGGGAGACGCGCACTTTTAAACGAAAGACATGAGAATGGCGTAATACGCAAGGCAGAATATAAGCACGGCAAAAAGTGTATTTTCATGGAACTTAAATCTGAATCTTTTTGAGCTAGGATAATCTGGCCTATGGACTTGCTTGCCTTTGCAACATGTATTCCCCAAATGAGCCTAGAGATATGAAGAGGGGGATAATACGCCGCCTTAGCAAGCATATACTAAATTTGGTACTTCTAGTACGGAAATTAGCCCACTACTTTTGTCCAAGGTATGAGATGATGGAAGCTATATTGCTCTCGCTCGCGGCGTTAAATACTAGGGCTTATTCGGATGACTTACAAAGTCCTGAACAAGGTTCGGGTTTTTTCCACTAATAAGTCTGGATAAAACGCCACCTACAGGATACATATAGTCTCTTCTCATTACTCCACATTCCTTTTTCGTCTCTCTATCTCTGTGTGAGTCCTTTGCAATTATCGGCATTATAGAAACTGAATCTGATTTGGGGATGCTCGTTTATCGCAATCTGCTGGTTAATTGGCACTGTGGCGTGGAGCTATCGAATTATCGAATGTGAACTTAGTCCAGCCACAGGTGGTCTCTACCGTGTAATTTCAATCAATGTCTACAGTGTCAATTTGAGAGGGTTGAATATAATGTTTAGTAAAAATAAAAACTCTCAGTTTCATTCTTTAATGATAAGCATTGCCTTTCGCTAGCTACTTTCGTTTAAGATAGCTCTAAGAGCGATTTGTAAATTGAAATCTTCCGCTAATTAATAGACTAGGTTTTCGCTTCACATTATGCGGATATTTTTTATGTGCAGCAGGCTCCTTATATGAAAGGAGTCAGGTGCTATTGTTTATTGAACGAAGGAATTAGGTACTATTGTTCATTGCACGAAGGAATTAGGTACTATTCTTCATTGCACGAAGGAATTAGGTGCTATTATTCATTGCATGAAGGAATTAGGTACTATTGTTCATTTCATTGCACGAAGGAGTCAGGTGGTATTGTTCATTTACACGAAGGAATTAGGTGCTATTCATTGCACGAATCAAATTCCACCAAGGACATTGTTCCTTATTAGGAATACCATCACAATAATATCAGAGCATTTTTCATTTAAATCGTGATTAATATTCAAGACAAAGAGGGAGCTTGAGATTTGAGTGAGAAAATTATAGTCAAAACTAAATAGTATAATGAAGTTCGCACATGATCAGTAATATTGTCTACATAAGCTTACAAGACTTCATGAATATGAAAATCGCTAATAATTCAGCCCGTAGATAGCTCTCATTGGAACTTATAGCTCAAATACAGCTCTGTATCTGATGGCATTTGCTTCCATGTCGCTGATAACCTTTTGAAGAGAGCTAACATTCTCGAGTTTAGTGACTTGAATCAGAGGTTTGATGTCATTTTTGGCAGCGAATTCGAGCGCCTCAGCATGCATTGCTCTAGAACCAACAAGACTTGCATGTACGTGATATGCATCGAAAAACATGTTGCGCGTGCTTGGAGTTGTAGTTAGTAAAAGTCAAAGCCAAAATAGTCATGCTATAATGAGATTCAGGTCTTACTTAAGAATCAAAGCTCCAGTTGGGGCAGTCAGCGGCACAATGATGCCGTTTCTCGATAAGAATTCTTTCGTCGTTGCCCTACTCAGATTTTAGCAACGTATATTTTACAAAGAAATTGCAACTTGACTTGCGTAAGGTATGATGAAGAAACAATGTACTTACTTTTTAAAATCTGGATAGTAGCTTCCAGTAATCACCAAGACGTCTATTGGAGCTTTGATGGTTTCATACATGGTACTGACAAGATGAAATTCACTGGCACCCCACGTGCGTGCTTCCTCCTCTTTGTCTGCCGATGTGCTGTACACCACGACTTCGGTGCCCATTTTGGCGGCGTATTGGATTGCAAGGTGACCAAGACCACCAATTCCATAAATGCCAACTCGCATACCAGGCTCGACTGTCTCTCTAAGAGCCGTGTATACTGTAACACCAGCACACTGAAGAGGGGCAGCATACTCGCTAGGAATATTATCTGGAATCTTGTGCAAAAATGTCTCCTTGCCGATATAAAATTGGCCAAAGGTGCCATTATCGTAATCTCCTTCGCCCATAACAATACGATCATAGCAGTAGATATCTTTGCCTTTAAGACAGAATTTGCAGTTGCCACAGGCATCTCGATGGTACCCGCCACCAACCCGATCGCCAACTTTCAATTGCTTCACATCAGAGCCGACCATTTCAACAATCCCAACTCCTTCGTGGCCTAGAGCAACGGGAGCACCAAGCTTTACCATCGCTACATCACTAGCGCAAAGACCAGTGTGAGTGATGCGAACAACAACATCTCTAGGGCCCAGTTCCGGGATTTTGGCATCAAACGCAATGACACCTCTATCTTTAGATCGATACCCTCGATAATCTTTCCCAACGAGACTGGATCGAGTCATGGTGATGATGTGATTCTTTTATTTGCTTTGTTGGTTTCCGTGAAATTGAGATGTGTTGATATAAAGAGAGTCTTTGAAGGGCATGACTTGGTTCACAAAGAATGAATTCCAATTTATCTCCGGATTGAGTGGCTGCCTATGAAATATATAAATAATATATTGGAAAGCACCAACATAATGCGAATAAATCACGTTTGCGACTTTTGTGCGATGAAAGATTCCAAATGACAAGTAATCATATAATGTATAACCGAAAAGAATGACATCATTAACCGTGTAATTCGAAAGAAATCGGCATGATGATAGAAATTAACATGCTTGTTTTGCTGTTGAAAGTCCTCGGCAAATAATGGGCTGATCAGTCGGCCCCGCCTATATGGCACATCAACAAAGTGAAATAGGGAGGAAGCAAAATGGCATCTGTATCGGCTGCTATTCATAAATGTTTACATAAGATAATTTATAAAATCATATTCTATTCTTTTATTTTTCGTAATAAAGGTACCATGATAACATCTGTAGAGATTTTCACTACTTTGTAGCACCTCTATTAAGGCCAAAACAAGCATTTACGCATTTTCAGTGTGTAACCCCTTCAGTTAGTTATGTGGTGTGGGGCCTTGAATTTTGTAATGCTACTTAATGAGCTCATCTGCGACCTCAACTCCTCGGATTAGATTCTTTATCCCATCTGTCTCCGCTCCGCAACAGCTTCATCTCAAGTTTATCCGAGATAACGCTGTTGAACATATAAAGTTATAAACCACATTTCTAATATCTCTAGAGACTCTGTATCTTTGAAGTTGTCAGAAATTTCGATGCTAGATAAGAGCATCTAGCTCTATTAACTAGATGTCACCAACAGTGACTGTCGTATCAATCTTTTGCCACAGCGGTGTATCTGTCCAGTGCTCAGCCTAACCATTATACAAATACTCAGAAAGTCCAATTGTGATTGTGTAGCAGCCTATTGACGTATATTCCCCAGAGGGAAAAGTTTTGCAACCAGTTATCTCAGCTGGCTCCAGCTCTTAATTTTGGAATCAACCGTTCGAAAAGAGAAACATTACGCACATAACAATTGTACGAATATATTTCTTCTTTATGTCAAAAGCCAACCAAGTTTACTACTCAGACATTAATTTCAACTGTTAGCAGGTATTATGTACAGTCTAGAGTTTACATTTTCTTGAAGATCTCTTGCCTCGGATTACGACATTCATCGTTTGGTAAGATTATTAATCCCTACCCACTCATTTATGCCCTCTAACCGATTTGCCGAGGGCGTTGAACAGTAATTGGCTACTACCTGTTTCCTTCTTTCTTATATCAAGCAGTTTCATTAATATACAATCTCTCATCCAAGAGTGGAAATTTTGCCTTGGCTTTTGTAGTGAATATGCGGTGGGTTTGGCTCTAATTTCGCTCCGTATATACTCGCCCAGTGACATGTCGTTTACATATATTAGTACAAACTTCTTGCCAAATTGCCACAAATCATATCATTTTAATTCACTAGTGCTTTTTCAAGTCCCCTTTAGGCGATCGAGAGTCAGCAGGAGTCGACAGCTTATCACTCGCAGCAGATCATGTTATCGCGTGCAATTCTCAATTTGAAGCGCTGTAAATATGAGATATTCTCAACAAGATAAATAAACACATATATAAAGAGTCACAAGTGATTTTTCATGAATAATGAGTTTATAATGAGTTTGTAGTTATAGGCTGAAATAGGCAAGATGCTCAAGCTACTACAGGAAAAAATAATATTAAACCCCGAGAACATTTGTGGTTACAAATTCCTTCCCATACTATAAAATGAGCAAATTCTGCATCTCAACTATATAAACTTGGTCATTATAAGATATTGAAATAACAATTAATCAAAGTAATGCTTCTGTGCGGGGAACCTCAATCAGAAAAGCAATTATGGCATTCAAAGCATGTAGTCAAGAGAACTGGGTTACCCAGGTATCATTGCCAGGAAAAGAAATTTATCACCAAGCAGTTCAGAATCAGTCTCCAAAAGAAAAGAAAAAAATTAGAAGCTCTCCATGATTATCAGAATGTGGAGTACCTCGTGCATCTCAAAAGAGATGTCTAAGGACTGGCAAACACTGATTCAGTTGAGTTCAACAGGTTATTCATGTTTAGAGCCTCATTTCTTCCCACCTGGGAGCTGACTGCGGGGTTAATAGTTCAGCTGTCAAGTCTGCCTAGATCTAACCTGTTCAGGTGTCATTGTATGCCTATTCGCAGCGCTAAAAACGCTGTGCTTTGCCAATGAAGTGCCCTGTTACACAGCAGCTGGCGTGAATATAACTCAAGCAGAGCCCCAAGTGAACATTTATCCTCTGTTTCCTTGCATATCGGTGATCAATTATTGAGAACGCACTATGAATCGTTGGCATAAATCTTCTTGCGATAATCCATCAGTTGTGGTGAAAAACGAAAATCCGTGTTGTCACGCATGCAATAGCGAATGCAATTTGAAAGAGTTAGCCAGCAAGAAGGGTTCGGAAAATTCTTTTAGCTCTTCAACTCCAAATGAGCCGCCAGGTCAGCTCAATTTAAGTTGGCCACCATCTGTTCCTTACATCGGCTTAAAGAAGCAAGGCGTATCGCCTCCGACAAATGCACAAACCCCAGATCCCCAGCTTCAGGACACACAATCATTTCTGACATATGGCAAAACTCTTGAGTTGAATGAATTCAGGCTAGCATGTCTCTCAGCGCCCAAGCATGACGACTATCCAGTGCATATGACATTGGAGACTTACAAGAACACAGACTGCCCCGAGTTTGAGACAGTGTCATATACCTGGGGCGGAGAGGATGGCGACCACGCCCCTTCTCAGCCTGTGTTTGTAGGCGAATATTGGGATGTTATTTTCCAGACCAAGAATTGCTGGAATATGCTTCGATCTATACGCCCCTGGAGAGGTGTGAGATTGGTTTGGGTAGATGCTTTGTGCATCAACCAAAATAACATCAAAGAACGTGGGGATCAAGTCGCAAAGATGAGGCAGATATATGAGGAGTGTGCCCGAGTTATTGTCTACCTGGGAACAGACGTCTCACGTCCGGCTCAAGGACGATTCCCACATCAACGTAGGCTTGAAGATTTAGATCAACACTCGCGTCGCTTATACACACCATCTTCTAACGACGGCAGCTTGGAACAGCTTGATGTCGCCATGAGAACTCTTTTACAGAGAAGATACTTCAGTCGCGTCTGGGTAATTCAGGAATTAGTAACATCTCCAAGGGCTATAATGCGAGTCGGAGACGCAGAATTTTCTACTGATAATACAACTGCTTCCCGACTGAAGGACGTCGACGCAGACTGGAGCTGGGCCGAATGTGGAGCGCCATGGCTTCGATATATGACTCAGAAATCCATCCAAGTAGAGGATCTATATGGAGTTTTGGCGGTCACCTCGAAATCGCATGCGACAGATCTACGGGATCGGCTATTCGGCATTCTTGGTCTGATACAAAGAGACGATAACGAAGTCGCGGCCTGGCAGCCAGACTATTCTTTGTCAGCTCAGCATGTTTTTGTTGGACTCTTGGCTCATCTTATCGTCAATCTCAAGAAAATACATCTTCTTCTACACGCTTCTACATTGTATGCAAGTTCATCTTCACCGTCATGGACCCCATGCTGGGAAACAAACGAATCATGGCAATCCATGTTCACCGCCGCAGATTTCAGTGGAGATGAAATGATCAGTTATATCAGCCAATTTCTCTCTGCCGAAAATAATTGCGCTGTAACTCCAAATCTATTCACCCTGGAAAACTTTGAAAGCTCTCAATTCCTTAGTAAAAAGGATCCTTGTAACAAGTGGCTGAACGATATTTTCCATTCAAGGCCATGGGATCAAGATGTGGCCATTCATTCAGACAGCGGTGCCTTATCTATTCACTTGACTCACTTATGTACAATTCCTTCGCTACCTGTCGTTGTTGGGGAAATTGGAGCCTACAAAGATCTTTCGAGTGGCCGGACCAAAAGCTGATATATTTCTAGCCTCTGACAACCCGCTTGATTCAACAGTTAAGCCAGGTCAAGACCACATCTTCATGCTCATTACTGAAGATTTAAGACTGCTATATTTCATTCTAAGAGAATCCAAAGACGCTATTGGAGCTAGAAATTATAGATTAGTAGGCACCAGTCGTTCCACGTTCGTTAAAATCGCCGACAACAAAGTTTGGGACAGATGGATTGAAAGTTTGGATTCTACAATAACAAATACTCGAACGCTCCTGGATAAGGCATTTGAAAGCTTTGAGACTCGCTCAATAAGGGCCTTCTTCCCATTTGCAACTACCGGATGGGACATGTTTCCAACCTGTCATGGCCTCTACGGCAAAGATGCCTCCTCAAATTCTAGCTTCGAGAAAGCCTTTCTCTCTGGCTTCGATGCTCGCTTCAAAGCAAGCGTTGCAGACGGCTTTTTCGAGTGGGAAGTTACAAAAGGAAAAGATGGTGTGGGGAGATACGTGGATCGATTGTTCCTGCAGGATACTGATGAAAGAGATTATTGTGACGTAGAAGGCTTTGAGAAGTTTACGTGGAAAGGAAGATGGGAGCCGGTTAAGACAACGGTTTTGGATACGGAGTACAGTAAAGAGTATACATACTCTATTGAGACCTCGCTGGTTCCCTGGAACAAGACTCATCGGCTTCGAATACCGGTAAAAACAGTGGAAAGGGCGGTTCGCTTCTTCTTTGCTTCGACGGAAAGGATTCAGCGATGTATGAAGAAGGACGCTAAGGAGATAGAGGCAATCCTTCGAGGAGATTCTAGCGATCAATATCGCTTTTTGGGTGTCCAATGTTCCCTGAGATGGAAGAAGGATTTTGCCTTGATGGCAGCACATATCAGGTTCACATTCATTAACAAATAGGCATTCTTTTCATAATATATACGAAATAATTATCCGAGATACAAATACAATTTCATCGAAATATGTATTCTTTTTATCGCGACAGCGATATATCGTTGAGTAGAGGTGCAATTTAACATGAACAAGATTCAATCAGACAACAAGGTACTCCCAGCACAACATTACTCTGCTCCGCGCACTGGCATTCCTGCCTTCTTATAGATACCATCGATAATCTCCATAAGTTTCACACTTTCATCCATATCAACCCAAGGTCCATTATATGGTTCTTGCTTTTTAGCCGCGTTGACACGATCAGTAAAGGCCTCAAGTTGATATCTATACGTTGTCCACCAGGACTCTCCCTTCTTGCCCCAAATGGGTCCATCTGTGTAGAGAGTTTCAGTGGTCTTCTTGCCGCTCTTCTCAGTGATAATGATCTTGTGCCCAATGTACGGGGCAATAAAAGCAGTAAACTCGATTTTAGCTTGCTCCAGCTCCACCACCGTTGTCGGTGTCAGATCCCATAGTTGTGGAATAAATCCCAAGAACTTTGGCGGCACCAGTTTACAAACGGTGGTGCACACGACTGGTGGCCTTGCACTATCCGCACTGCGGATAACGAAACTTGCATCCATACCTTCGTCGATCCGCTTGTCGGCCTTACTGAGATGAGGCTTCGCTTCCAAGACCTCAAAGGTGGTTCCTTTCACATTATTGGGATCGGATGCCCAGTACAAAGACGCCGAAACGACGTAGCAAAGATCCATGGAAGCTCCACCTCCTAGGGCGTAGTTGAAACGGATATCGTCCGCACCTATCGCTCCAGGAGGAGCAATCATTTTCGAAAGAGCACCCGTGATGTGTCCATATTTGCCGCTCTCAATAATCTCCTTGACACGATGAGTGGCAGGGTGAAGTCGCCAGTGGTAAGCTTCAAGAGCAATTTTGCCATTTTCTTTGGCGCAGTCCTGAATCTCTTTGGCTTCGGCAGCATTGGATCCAATAGGCTTCTCAATCAATACGTGCTTGCCCGCCTTCAATGCGTTGATCGCCCATTTATGGTGAAGACCATTGGGAAGAGGAATGTAGACGGCCTCGACATTAGGATCCTGGAGGATCTCTTCATACGAATCGTATACTTTGGCTGCGCTGAGCTTGTACTTGGCCACTTGTGCTTCTGCCTTTGCTCTTGATCTAGCGGCAAGGGCAACGATCTCGACACCTTGATGGGTCTGGACCGGGTCGAACAATGAAGTGAAATTGATTGCCGCGGCTGATATGACACCAAGCTTGAGTGCGTCTGGGTTCTTTTCTTTCAGGCTTGCTTTAATTTTATTTACGCCATTCCACCAATTGTAAACATTGATTATGCGCTTCACATGAGATTAGTAATACTTTACATGAACTTCTTGATCTAGGCGGCTTACCTCTACCATAGACGACATCTTGGAATTGGAGCAGGGTGTATTAAAAATACGACAGATTAGATAAAAATAAAGTGAGAGTTCGAAGTGGACTGAAGTGCTGGCACGAGGATATAAAAGTCCGACTCTCCTGTGCGGACTTTATGTCGAGAACCCCGAATCCCGCGCTATCACAAGTCTCTTGCGTGACAGACCGAGGACACTTGTTGTCTGATTCAGGCAGTCTGATTGCAGGGGTATCAATTAAAATTCGAGAGCAACAATTATTAGACTAGGAGGTTCTGTCGTCTAGCGGACTTTAAGCCAAGTGTATTCAGCGTCGACAATGCGTCTGCGGAGCTCCAAAATGAAGAATGGCGAATGCTCAAGCTTTAAGAGTATCGACGTCGATATCGTCAAATTGATAGTGGTACAATGAGATCTGATATTTGGAATCATAAGCTAATAATGTCACAGACGGACCACTGCCGGAAGAGACAGCAGAAAGAGGCACATCGTAGCGAGGAGAGCTAAAATGAATGCGGGGATCCAAGTGGCGCTTGCAGATGATGAGGTAGCAGGGGTAAGAGTCTATACTTTGCCTTTACGAAGTACTTCCCAGAATGAGTTGTAAGTGAGAATAAGTTATTGAAACATAGCTTTAAAATTGAATGCAGCCGGTACGAATGAATATTTTAGGGTCTACAAATGTCTGACGTGATAGCACGCTGATATCGACATTGGCGGCAGTCGTTTCAAGTCATTGAGTCGTAACATATGAGTGACGTTGTGACGCCTTGAAAGGCACTACCAATTGCGGCCACCGGTATGCAAACTGGTCGTTGAAGCAGAGTTGCTAGATAAAGCCAATCGGTTGAAAAGATTGCCAACTATTATGCCGTAAATGGGCACCTCTTGATCTAAAAGCGCCTCAAAGTCATTTCAAAGATGAGCTTAGGCGGCCCGAATTGCTTATGCTGACAGCTGGCCACCATCAAAGAGATAGCATTTGAACCTTATTCGTCACAAAAATATCGAATCCAGTATCTCGTAAAGAATATCTACTAAATATAGCGACTAAATGTATAAATATGATGGATACTTGATAATTGTGTCCCAAATGCTCGAAATCTGTATGTACGTACATCCAGTTGCGCACCTCGTTTAATTGACACTTGATGTGTACTTACACAGAGCCTACCCAGTTGCACATCTTGGTTGTGAAAACAACCTATACTAGATATGAGCCAAAGTTGACATATTATTTCTCTTCTTTCTATGTTTAACTTTTATCCCTTTGATACCTTTTCTCATTAGTATCACCACCTATAATTCGCATACATAGGTAATTTTCCCTTGCAGCTGATGATTCGTTATCGACCTCTGTTAGTCAGCGCCCAAACGCCACTTAACGCGTCCCAAAACCCAGCGCCAGCATCTCAACCCCACCAAAGCTCCAAAAAAGCCCAACCTCAGAAACGCGAGGCTCTCTGTAAACGCGCCCGCGATGCAGACTCGACATGTCCTATTACGACGTTGACGCCATTCTCACTGACGGGGAGGTAAGTATTCTTCTTTAGTCTTCTACAAATCAGAGGAGATAATGAACACGCCCAACATCATGTTTGAATTGGAAGCTTAAGTCATTCTTCAGAAAGTTCCCTGTCGATTCGAGCTCGACGTGCCTTACCTCGGCCATCTCGATAACTCCAATGGCCTAAAACCCGGCTCACGCCTCGCGCTACCCTTATGGCTCGCCGAAATGTTTGCGCTCGCCTCCGCGGGTGAAGACTCCAAGCCGCCGCTAACTTTGACCCTGCCGCCCTGTCTGTCCGAACAAGTTCAGGCCGCGCTGAAAGCCGACCCGCGAGCCGTGGCACTACGAGACCAAAGCGCATATTTCTACGGTGTGGCGGTGCGAATGCTGGATCTATTTGACGAGAGAGAGCTGAGCGCCATACTGAGGAGGACGTTTGTCGTCAGGGCGGCAGATGTGGGATTGCATGCACGAAAGGCGGAAGAGTCGGGACTGGGAGGCCAGGGCGAGGAATTTTTGCGTGGACTGGATGAGTGGGAGAGGCGACTGTTTAGAAGAGGGCATGAAGGCGTCAAGGGAGCCAAAGAATGGACGGACAATGTGAAGAGATCATGATGTTGAGCGAGGAATCGGGCGATCTACGATGATACCCTGGCATTTAGAAACAAGGCATTGATGCCGTGAATAGAATGTATGAACAAGGTCGAAAAGACCTACGATGAATATAATGATCAATTGCCAAACATTTACCGCTGAAGCTCTTCAACTCATAAAGTTGCAATGCAATTCAAGGTAGAAGCACCATAAGATGGGCCGCGAACCACGTCCGCCAGAAAACACTATCCCACTATGCACGCAAATAATAAATTCAATAGTTTAGATATTTATTTTCTCTAGCATTATATGCACCCTACCTGTGGTCAGATAGTTTCTGCAGTCTTTATCCGATAAATCTAGGATATAATTTATGGCGACGTTCACTCAACACCACACCTCCGCAGCCATCAAGAGAAAAAAAAAAATAGCCTCCAAACAGTTATCAACTGTAAGACGCACCCATGCATACAGCCTAATGACCTAATGACAATGACAACAACAATGCTAAATAGCGGTGGATGTGCATACGAAGAAAAAGGCTGTCTGTACAGGGTACCAAATGATATGTCGCCCAGTTTCTATAGCACGACATGAAAAACAAAAAAAATCACCGAAAGACAAACAAGCGGTAAAACAAAACAAACAGGCGGTAAAGAAGCATGAGCCTCAACCGTAACAACTATGTACTACTTACTCGGAATTCTGCGCCCCAACTACTATGTGTCCAAGTATTGATTACATGCATGGCCAATCTACAACACCTGCGGTAGCACATACATGTACTGTACCTCAGCCTCACGCAATACAACACAAAATCATACTAACACATGCATCATGATTCCATGCGATTCCCATATTATATCTCCAAGGGAAGAAAAAAAAAAAGGCTGCCAGCTCATACCCTCCCACACGCCCCCCTCCGCGCACCCACACACAATCCCAACCAGCACCCAATCATCCCTCACAGCCTCCCTCCCACCACAAATTCGTCTGCATCTGTCTCACTTTTCCCAAAAAAATAACCTCCATCAAACGCCAGGGGCCATCCCTGTTACTCTTCTCCACACCGAATTCTCCACGATGAATTTCCTCTTTCGGAGAGCTTCGGTGAGAAGTCAGCCAGCAGGATCGTGAACTAGCAAGGCAAAATTTCCTCTTGGCAGAAGACATTAAAGGCAAAAAGCATCCATTGCTACTGAGAAAAACGAGTAAACTAATTCAAATCCAAAACAAAGCTACTACAAAGCCTAATCGCAGCTTTGTAGCATAGTATATCATCCTGTATCCTGTTATCCTACAAGTGCACCTCCAGTGTATCAGTCTAGATCTATCCTAGATGCACTTTGAACTCAAACAACCCTGCAATCCAAAACCAAAAGAGTCTCATCCAGCATAAGATCATACATATCCATTCCCGTAATCATACTCGTATCCATACATAACACCTTATACAGAACTAAAAGAGGCAACCCCAAACAGCCTGCTGTAAGCGTCGCTTGTCAAACACCGTCAGTCTATAACTAATAATCGTCATACAACGCCGCCCGCTTCACAAATGCTACGACACGCACGTGTGCATGCCTCCAAAAAAAGCGATAAAAATAGTATGAAAGTCTCTTGCTTAACAAGAGGCAAAACGTGATAGCAACCGCAGTGAGTGCTGCTGATTGTTGAAGCTGGAGCCGTTCAATCCAGTCATTGGCTGAAAAGCCCAAAAACGTATCCAACCATGGTCCATAAAAACACATACACCAGAATAAAAAGGGAAAGAAAAGGGAAAAAAGGAGAAAAACAGGAGAAAGGGCAGAAAAATAGAACCATGTCGAAAAATGGTATATAGCAAGTAAGAACAAAAACAGAAAAGCGCAAATACTTGAGAATGAGTGTCTGTAAAAAATAGCTCAGCAGCAGGGAATACCGAATTGCCCATCACTGTCGGTTTCTCTCTGCAAAGATGATTCCTCTTAATTTTTTTTTGAAAATGCTTTACTTTTTCTTTTTCTTTGTAAACCCGCCCCAGAGCATGTTCTCAAATCCAAAAGAAAGCGCCGCATCAGTCGTTAGATGAAATGAACGTAGCATGTGCGGCATGAATCAGTCATTAGGTTTTCTCATTGCCCATATGGTTAATAAATTGACCACAGAGAGAAGTCTTCCACATCTTCAAGACTTGAAGCCAGTATCGAGTCTTGTGACGAAGTGGCCATCTCGATATCATTGTCGTTAATTCCAGACACCATCATGCCGAGGTCTGAAGCTTCCTGCCTAGATTGGGCCGCATAGCCGGTAGGTATGATGTTAACAGAAGCCAAGTCAGGGCCAAAAATACCCTCATATGTATTGGTGCCTTCCAACTGGCCAACATCGTCATTTACCTGTGTATCGGGCACAAATACTACCTCTTCAATACTGAGAGAAGGGGAGCGTTTGTCTGGGGATTCATAGGCTGTGCAAAGTGAATCAGATCCGTCACCTTCGACGGTAACCTCTTGAAACCATAGCTTGAGGTGCTTCATGGGAGGCCAATCGCCGCCGCCTCTGCCCCCATTCCTGCTGCCCACATTCGCACCTCCCCTTGCTCGGGTAGGTTTGACTGTGAAATGTGTGCGTCGAAGATGGGCGGCCGCATTATAGTATGCGCCGTACAGCTTCCCCGACGCGCAGGCCTTACACTTGGAAAGTGAATAAAGGGTCTTAAGTTCAGTGTGAATACCAAACTTGGTAGGATCGCGGCAAATCCACTTCTTGACGGTACGCCTATGCTTGGCTTTAACATGGCGCCGAAGTTCATGGTCGCCTCGAAAACCATTGGGATATTCGTTGCAGTGTGGGCACAGCTTTGGAGGCTTCGGCTTTGCCTTATTCTTATTGTCCTCTTGGAGAGTGCGCCCCTCCCCTAGGATAAAAGGGGTAGCAGTGTTTGGGGGCAGCAGCTGAGGCATAGGGGCAATAGCGGTAGCTTTGCTATTCTGTATGACGCGCTCCGTAGCCTTTTTGACCCGGCGCTCCAAGTTGGAGGCGGTCGACTTTGTGCTGTTGATGCTAATATTCGAGTTCTCTCTTTCCATTGAAGCAGAAGAAGGGAATGATGGCGATTGATTTTCAAAAGCCCCGTATTGGTCAAGAAGCGGAGAGGTAATGCCATTACCGATCGCAAAGAGATCATTATTGAAATCTGAGGTCTTCCATGGGCTATTTGGCTGTGAATAATCGGATGCTCCCTGGCCAAAATGTGGTTCTTCTTTGAAGGACGAGAACGAGGCCATTCTGTGCATGACGCTGGGGCTGGCTTGGACATGACTATTTTCGCGGGTCATGGGATAAGGTGGTTCGGCAACTGAGGATGCCGAGACCATTGAGGGAGGAGCCGAAGGCATGTCGTTGAAGGGCATGTCCTCGGGAGACAGATTTGTTCCGGTTGTAGATAGGTATGTCCTTGGAAGCATGCCAATGTCGGGGGAGATGAGAGGAAGAGAGCTCTCGTTGACCTGAGTAAATGGAAGAATAGAGAGTCTCTCACTGCTGTGAGGGTGGTAGGTTGATGCCAGGCCCAATGCCCCTTGGCTTTGGCCTTGAAAATCTTGTAAGGGCATGCCGGGTTCTGAGTGGATGGATGCATTGCGTTCCATTGGAAAAGCCAGCGTTGTCTGCTGTTGGAAGGGATAGACGTTGCGGTTCTATCAGAAAAGAACGTGTCAGCACATACTCTGTCTTGACATAGGGGGAGATAAAAGAGAGAACAGAGGGGAAAAGATAATACAGGATGTTGGTGTAAACATTGAGTAGGGGCATATTTTCCAAACTTCGTGACGGATGACGCTATGTGTGCAGAGTGGTAGGTAGCACTCACATTGGCCATGG
Source organism: Trichoderma evansii (assembly GCF_050947405.1). NCBI lineage: Eukaryota > Fungi > Ascomycota > Sordariomycetes > Hypocreales > Hypocreaceae > Trichoderma > Trichoderma evansii. The sequence goes on along the minus strand of NW_028145193.1, from coordinate 911,008 downwards.
GCCCAAAAGACATAAAGGCAGGATTGGCGCTGAGGCCTCTGTTCAGGGCCGGCGCGCCACACGTATAGGCGGCGTTGCTTGCTGCAGACTGAAAGTTGGAGAACTGCAGTCGCGGAGCCACAGACCGCATTTGCATATTATGGGCAGAGAGCATTGGCTGAGGTTGCAACCGCTGGCCCACGCTACGGGGAGACGACTCCATGGTAAACTCCATGCGTTGCCAGTTGAAATTCAGGTCTGGCATATGCTGGAATTAGATGGCTATAAAGTCTGTCCGTCTCAGAATAGATGAGGCGAGACAGGCGAGATGTTGGATGTTGATAGATATTGATGGATAGGGAGAGAGAAGAAGGAGGAGGATAGGGGGCAGGCGAGTATTAAATATGTGCAGCTTGCAGTAGCTGCGCAAGTATGTAGCAGCACCAGTGGCAGCAGCAAAGTGGCAGCAATAGTAGGCCAGACACTTAGTGAATGGCTGAGGTCGACAGTATAAGAGCGTGTAAGTGATTAAGACAGAGCCAGGGAGCTCCGTGTCAGGGTATATATAGCAGGACAGATAGGCAGCAGGAAATTCGTGCAGCCAACTATGATGCTAGTAGTAGTAGTAGTAGCAGTAGCAGCAGCCGTGGTGTTATAAATAATCGGTATAAGGCGAATGCAAAGAAAGAGGAAAAGGGAAAAAGGTCGTAGGACGGTGATCAAGGAGAGTATTATAATAAATGGTAAGTAAGGTGGAGAATGAGAAGTAAGAAGAAGAAGAAGAAAAGTAAGAAGGGGAAGACGACAAAGATAAGGAGAGTCGGTCAGAAAGACGAGCGATGAAGTGTTGCTGGGCAAGATAGACAGTATGTAAGTACGAGTAGGATAGAAGGGGAAATAGAATGAAAAGAAGGCGGCGCGCCAGTTATATGGTGCAGCGTCTAGGTGCAAGTGCGAGTTGCTGTCCGCCAGAGCGCAGAGTATAAGCCGCCAGCCAGTTGGCGCTGCAGATGACCGACCGCCTTGCTGGGAACAAGAGCGCCGACATTTTGAGCGGTGATGGGCTCTGCAGGTACTCGATACCGGCCCAGGGTGTGCCTTGGGTGCGTCGAGCACGAGGTACTGCGCAAGTAGAGGAGAGCAGCAAACGGGTTGCAGTGGAGGGGGATCAGATGCCCCAGCGAGAGACGAACAGAGAGAGAGCCGGGCAGAGCGCCGTGCCTGTGCTGAGAGACTGCGGGTGCAGGTGCAGGCGCAGGTGACTGAGACACGGAAGAGGCTCAACTAGGCCCATAGGCTAAAGACGGTCGCTGCCGTCACTACACGGAGCCCAGGTTCCTCTACCGTGCAGGTACCTGCGCGCGCTGTATCTGCGCTGTATCTGCGCTGCGACGTGCGTCCGCACTCCACAGGTCGCCGCTACCGCCAGCGCATGCAGCCCGCCGGAGGAGACGCTGGAGCTTCAAATGGGGGGTGACGTCTCTCGTCTTGCTCGCCCAAGGCGCTCTCTGGGCGCAGATCCGCTGTAAGCGTCTGCCGGAACGCCTTTGTACCTGTACTCACTCGATCGTAGCGGCAAGGGCTGGAGCTAAACGGCGGTCGGCTCCATCAGGATTCACTTCAGCGTTTGCCCACCCTGCTCTCTCTCGCGCTCTCTGTTTAGCTGAGCGTTTTTAAGACCTGCAGCTCGTGTTCTAACCTCCCCCGGTCCCATCTCCAGGCAAAATCTGCCGGTTCGAGATGCTGAGGCTTGTCCATGTCTGTTGCTCGCTTGGGGACGCTGCCCTGCATCCTCCACTATCCTCCACTACTTACTTGGTCGCCCAACGCTGCTCTTGGATCGGTGCTAGCAAGGATGCTGCGAGCAAGACTAGCGATATGGATGGGCCAGCAAATCGCTCTGCATCTCTGCCACTGCCACTCGCCACCGCAAGTGGGTATGGGACATGCCTGGCACGTCCAAGATCAACTGCTGACAGGAAACGAACGCTGCCATCACCGCCTACTGCGATTGTGCTAGCAGTACCGGTATACATACATGGCCTTCTTGCTGCTGATACTACCGCTAACACTAGCTGCTAACAACTGCTGCTAACTGGAGGCTGCTGGGATGGCGCGATTGGATGCTCAACCCTGTCCGCCGCTCGATGAACCTGCCAGACATCCGCGGAAGCCAAACCCAATCATCGGGATGCGGCTATGCGGTTTGCAGCCGAAACATGCCAGGCCAAATCAGCAGAGTTGCACCGTTATTGCTGCTAGCAGCATTTGAAATCGATTTAGTGACCGCTAGTGTCCCATCCTTATCGCTGCTTCCATGGGAACCGAAGCCAATGACACAATGGCTCTCTCTGTCTCTCCGAGTTCGCACAATGACTGAGCCACCACACATGGCGGCGGTGATTACCAAGAGAAAAAGCAAGAAAGAAAACAAAATAAACGTATATATGTACGCAAGCAAGGAGGTACTCGTACTAGCAGCATATTTGTGGCTGGCGATTTATTACATGCCACACCAAAACGCCAGGCAAGGCCTTGGCGTCGATGGAGCTGCTTGTACCACAACCCCAGGGGATCGGCATTAAGGTGTTGTTGAAATTACCACCAGTACAAGTACAACGTACCTGTACCTTACGGCGGAGCAGGTGATGGCGACAAGGGAAAGAATACGGAGATACGGGAGATGGATCAAAGTCTGCCAGAAACGTCGACGCTCTGTAGACGTGCGTGTGTATGTGTATGTGTATGCGTGTGGGCGATGCTTCAGTACCCGTTACGGTGGCACGCTCTGGGACCGTGTCCCCATCCTTTGGTGCCCAGGGAAAAGTCCTGGACTCAAGACGTCAGCCATCTGGATGCCCAGCGACGCATCAAATAAAGGCAAAAGCCCTTCGGTGTCTCGTTGGGGACGCATTGACTCATCGTGCTGTGCTCGTGGCAGCTCTTTCGCATCTCACCTTTTGCAGGACACTGCTAAAGTAGCTCCAAAAGGGGGGCAATGCCTCGTTCATTGTCGCCGGCGTCACGACTTTTGCCAAAACCATCTCCCGAATTCTTCGGTCAGTCCCAAGTGTTTACCGAAGAGGGGGGGCTTATACTGTAGCAGGCCAAAGCTAAAGCACTGCCCGATCGCCAATGTGTGTCTTCGTGGCCGGACACAAGGGTCGCGGCTTGATGAATCAGGAAGCAAGGCAACAGCAGCAACAACAGCATCCATGCCTCCCACACCTCTCGAACAGCCCGCCAATTGGCTCCCTTGCAAAAAGTAAGGCGAGAGTGTACGATTAGCGGCGCAGAACAGCTTGCTCACTCTGCCCCAGCCAAGCCTAAGCAAGTTAAGGTCCCAGCGGTCTCTGGCATGGAGGGGTCTGCTTTGGCAAAAACGGAGACTAGCCCAGGATGCCGAGATCCCTGATGCGCCACAAGCAAGCCTATTCTTGTTCCCTGGCGCGTTGTGTGTGGACAGAGAGTATACGTACATGTGCCATGTCTTTGTAAGTGCGTGTGTGTGCTGCAATGCGAGCGGTGTCGAGAGCATGCGCATGCACGTCGCAGCTGTATTTGCAACGCAGACACACATTCACTTACAGGCTTACCTCACACCAACTCATACAAAGCCTGCCTTGGGTACCTGTCACCGCTGAGTGCCTACTTGGTACCTTATGTTGCCACATGGCCATTCTTCTGTTCATGGCTGCAATTTGGCGGTGAGGGCAGCATCCGGCATGCTCGTACAGATGCCATTACTCTGTACTTCGTACTTGGTGCCTGTATCGCACAACCCTGACTGGCCATGGAGTTGCAGCGGCTGCAGTGGTCGGTGTCGAGTGAAACCGGGGAACGGCTGTCGTTGCTGTTCCTGGATCGGCAGTCCACTAAGGCAACCAATCTGCACGCCTATGTATATTCTTTGTACACGCCTGTGTACTACATACTAGTGTATATACAGATATACAGTCGTATGCATGTGCAAGCAGTTGCAGGCAGACCCTTCTCGTCAAGTTGTCGTGGATGAGAGCTGCCAGGCCTGATTTGGGTTGGCTTGATCCGGCTTGGACTGTTTGCTGGCGCGACGCGAGAGGACCGACCAGAGACCAAGAGCTGGCAGAGTAACGGAAAGGGTGGCAGAAGCCAGGTGCCCGGATCAAGTTAAGACCACTGTCGCGAATCGCCTGGGTCTGTCTGATTCGATGATGACGATGACGATGAGGATGGTGGGGATGGGGAAGCGCTGGCTGCTAGCATTCGATTCATATGCAAGGTCCAAATGGTTTCCTTTCGGCTCTGGGCTCAGTGGGCGGAACTGTTCCTGGCTGCTTCTGCTCCCTACTGCAGTCTCAGATAGGATCAAGCCGGCCGGTGCTAGTACGCCCATTCGACCTTGTGGTGAAAGTGCCGATTCCCAAGCCCATGGCGTTATTCTGGAGGCGCGCCTAGGCAAGCAAGGGAGAGAGGCCAGGCCCTGGGATTCAGCTGCCCATGCAACCATTCACAAATCAGGCGCTAACCCAGCAATAATACGTAGTGCTCCCAGTATGTCACTCGCAGGGCTAACCACGAAGTGTATCTTTTCCTTTTCTCCTTGCCGGCACAGCGATATACAGACACAGATTACCAAATCCATACTTGGCTGTATTAGTATATTCGGTCGCAAAAAAACAGCCTGGCGGCACTACTCCGAATAGAGGCATTGCCGTGTTGCATTCTATATCATATCACGTACATACATATACTACATACGTGCACTTGATGGCTGGAACACGCCAAAGTTTCAGGCTTGGCAGTGCATGCAGAGATACGGCTTCTTCTATGGTATGTTTCTCCTAGCAGCCCTATAATTGAATTGATAAAAACCGCGCATGCGTTTTTGGCAGCATTGATTTGTATTTCTTGTTTTAGTGCCGGTATAATCGCCTCAAAAAGCGCTCAAAACGCTTCTATTTACGGGTACAGTATAGCTATGCCAAGCATGTTTGGAAACGAGCCAAGTGCCGAACCCGAGTAGAAGTAAGTAAAGGACGCAGTTAACCGGGTACGTGTACGGAGCATTTTGGTTGTTATGCCATGTCACATCTCAGCAATCCCTTTTCCAGCTGCCTACTATGGGAATTCGCTTAAGAAGTTGTCCAGACAAAAGAAAAAGAACCGGAAGCATCAGCCGGAGAGCTCTAGCCGCAATTGCTTGCCACAAATTAATGCCTCTCTGCTCGCTACAAGGTGAGCACTTGAAGCGCCTAGTTTAGTTTGCCAATTCAGCCTTGTCAGGATCATGGCGCTTGTTCTACCCGTCGATCCCGCGATTCATTCTGCTGCTGCCAGGAATACGAGAAGCGCAACAAAGTACGAATTACATGCACGCGATACTGGCCCCTTACGTACAAGCCATCTCTCCAGGCGGCAGCGCGGTAGGAGATTTCAACCTCACGCAGCGAATGGAATCCTTCCTCATACCGTCTTCCCAGCACAGACCGGCCACCCAAATCCCATGGCCGCAAGCTAATTGATGGGATTGACATCAGTGCTGGGCTGCTAAATTACAGAGTATGACCAGGGGGCTTTAGGCTAGGCGATCGCGGGGCTGATGGCGCTTTGGATGCTCAAGATGGATGCTGGTCCCGGTGCTACTAGATGCCATGGAACACGTCTAGAAGGCTTCGAAGGTTTCCAAGCCCGTGGCCCGAGCGTCGGGGAGGTGGTCTGTGATGCCCTCTAGTGCTCAAAGATTACCAGGTCGCAAGGCATTTTCGTGCTATCCACTGCGTAATATGCGTTGGCAAGCTGGTGGCTTTAATCGCTCAAATGCAATGGGCTGCTAAGAGCAGCTGCGGTGGCCCTCGCGAGCGTGTCGCTGACCTCACCCCCAAAGTTTTTTTTTCAGCTCTGGTAGATGGCCGCGTCTCCGAGCTCGCAAGGAAGAGGCGCGACGGAGTTTTGAAGACGAAAGCCGGCGAGCCTAGGCCTTTTGGCTCGAGCGTCAAATCGATCAGCTCTTTTGTCATGTGAAAACTCACAGCCTTCCAGCCTGGTGTGTGACCACTTTTGCTTTCTCCGAGGACCCTGGAACGCTGCTCTCTCTTAGTGGTCAATTGCGCTACTGCGATTGAGTTGGGATTGACATAGGCTGTGACTCAGATTCGTCTGTATGTGCGTCAACCGCCATCGTAATCGTAAACGGTAACCTGCATTTGACCGAAACAATTGATTCTGCAGCGAAGCCACCACGTGTACTTGGTCGTATGGAAAAGCAGTACAAGCGAAAAGGCCCAGCTTGCCATACGCTGGCTTTGTACCCGCTTCCCAAGCCTGCCCCCTCCTTTCCCAGCGTTTGATCGAATGCCAAGTGTTGCCTTTTCTCTCTCGCTGTGGCTTTTCCTGATTCTGGACCCCTTCCGTCATCGACGGATACACTGGAAGTCCAATCCCGTCCGTAGATGCAGGGGTGCAACCTTCATCGCTCAATATGAATGGCAAGTTGGCGTGTCAAATGACCCATTGGCCATCTAGAGGGGCTTAGTCCATTTACAGGCTGGATGTACTCGTACATGTACATACAGCCACTTCTGGGGGAAGAGAGAATCCACCGATGCTTTTTCTGGGGTGGAAGGCAAAACAAGCAAATCCGGGGAAAGCTTCCTGTGAATGTGGATGTCTGCTGGCCGTTCGCTGCTGAGGGGCGCATCTCGCCGATATCCTAGTTGCGTTTCTTGGAGGGAACTCCAACTCGGTGAAGGATTGGTTGATTTGGAAGATCTCTCTTATCTATCAGCCCAGCGGCCTGGCTGATATGCTTTTAGTCCAAGGTGCGGAATTGATGGATGACAGAGGGAGCGGATGTTCGCGGCTGAAGCAGAGGCTAACGCAAAGTGAAGCACATGACCAAGCAGGCGATTGGACACGGGCAATGAAACGAGGCAAACAGCTATCAATGATGAATTGATTTGACTAAATCTCAAAAACTCTTTATCAGGTATTACGAGGCCATAATTGTAAAATGACTTTGGAGGCTGGAGGCTTATCGTGAAGTTAATATGGTTCACGTCTGCTTTGCTGCTTATTAGACATCGGCAAAAGCTCGGCTGAACCGTGCGACGATGACACAGTGACCTCAACTGGATCGCAAATCGGGCGGTTCTGGTCCGATAGCTTGGGGGTCCAAATCCAATCCAAGAAGCCAGTTGCATGCTTTGCTAAATTCGCTGGCATACTATGGCATGATGCGCCGTCTACAGCTATCGCTTCTGGCGGCTTTGCCGCTATGCAAGGCCAAGTCACCCGCCTTTAGCATCCATGAGGACTTACAGGCCTTTCCGCAGGTACGGCTCTTGAGCTCATGCGCATGACAAACCACAGCTGACGATATCGCAGTTTGAGGTCGTCTTCTCCGACCACTACATTTCAGAAAAGGATGCGCAGTCACTGCTGGAATACAATCTCGAACACCCCACGTTCTCGGCCGATTCGTCGCAGCCAACAATCAGCGATGCCGGCGGTAGCGGCACTGCCAAGGAAGGTCACGATGGACGCTACGCTGCCACCCAGAACGAGTCGCCTCTCACATACGAGGTGATGAACATGCCGCCACATCGATACCTTTGCGCCATCCCAGTCATCGAGCCTCCGTCCCCGGAGAACCAAACTGCAACCGAGCTGGCCAAGGCAGAGGAGGCACGCGAGCTTGGCAGGGCTGCTGCTAGCGGCTGGAACCTGCTCAGCCAGCTCGAAGACACATGCCTCTACTTCATGTCGGGCTGGTGGAGCTACAGGTTCTGTAACAATCGCGAGATTGTGCAGTTCCATGCCCTTCCTTCGACGCCCATGGGAAAGCCGCCCCAGCGCGATCCCCATGCTGCCGAGTATATCCTGGGCCAGGCATCTCTCCCCGAAACATCAGAGACACACTCGACGTCTTCTAGCTCCAGCGATGATGAAAAACTACCGGCCGAATTACAAGTCAAGGGCGATCAGCGATATCTGGTGCAGAGGCTGGAGGGAGGAACTATATGCGATTTGACGGGGAGGGAGAGAACCATTGAAGTGCAGTACCACTGCGTTCCGGGAATGCAGAATGATCGTATTGGATGGATCAAGGAGGTTACGATTTGCGCATATGTCATGGTGGTTAACACACCGAAACTGTGTGACGACGTTGCCTTTTTGCCGCCGGTGGAGAATAAAGCAAATCCAATTACTTGCCAACTCATTAGCGATGATGAGAAACAGACTCCCCCGCTGATTGATCAGCATCCGACTAAATTTCCCAAGCCGGATGAGCCGATTAAGCAGGAAGAGGAATTGGGTGAGTTGCATACGGTCGATAAGACTCCAGTCACCGTTGGTGGTGTACTTGTTGGCGGACGAAAGTCACTCTCTGCCGGTGACAAAGACGGCCAACCACCAATCATACTTGCACCGCCTCGAAACTACATGAACGCTCAAACGGCTACCGAGCAGCTCATTAAGGTGCTCGTCCAGGCAGCCAGCAAAGAAGACGGCGGCAAGGTCGACCGCCTTAGCAAGGAGGAGCTCGAGAAGCTAAACATCAAGCCCGACATGGTGGAGGAGATGGAGGAGGAAATGAGGCGGCTCGCTGGCGATGCTGGCTGGCAGCTGGAGATTGTGGGCGGCGTTGACGATGAGGAGAGGCAGCTTCGTGGGTGGTTGCATGAGGATGGTGATGATGACGATGCGGATGAGAAGTCGAAAGGAGGGAAGGGGAAGAAGAGCGATAAGGGAGAGAGTAAGAAGGGCTCGGCGAAGAAGGGGAAGAGTAAAGAAAATGGTGGTGGTAAGCGGAAGAAGGGGAAGGATGATGAAGGGAGCGAGGAGCAGTTTTTCAAGGAGGAACTATGAGGGAGGGAGAGAGGGGAAAATGGATGAATGAAGCAATGTCTTTTTTCATTTGGCGTTGAGGGAATTTGTCTTTTTATTGGCATCATATCATATCATAGCATCATTTCATCATTCGTTTGTGTTGTTGCTGGGTTTTGGGACTCGGCGCAGCAGTGTATTGTGAACTACGAAATAGGTATATAGTATATAGCTGTATTTGCGTTGCGGGTATGAATGACGCTGTCTGCATTGCATTGTGCTGAAGTATTCCAATTGTCTAGTGATGTTATACTAGGGTAGTGATATTATTGCTCGTGTGTATGTTGTGTAAGAGGTATCTATAGCAACAACCGCTCTCTCTAGCTTGCAATATTCTCTTACAATTATGCACTCCGTATGTATGTCTGTCTGTTCGTATGCAAGGGAGTTGAAGCAGCACAGTAGCCAATTAAGTGGGATTAGGATCTTCGTGGAAAATGAGAACAGAGCCACACAAAGACAAAGCTACTAAAAAAGTTCAAGACACTGTTTCTCTTTTTTCCCTTTTCCCACATTGATGGAGCGTTTGCCACGTGTTGTGCGTGTGTCCCTGTATGGCAGCTGTGCCTTGTGTCGAGGCGAGCAAAGAAAAGATGCGGATACACAGTCGGATTGGCGGGCTTGGGCTTGAGCTTAAGTGATACATCCGCTTCCAATGCATTAACCTACATGTACTATTTTACGTACATGGATTTACGGGGCGCCACGACAATCGTCAGTGCGTTCGTTCGCTGTCTGGTGGAGAGAGAGAGAGGAGAGCAGACGTGGACGCTTTATGCGCTGTTACGGAGTCGATTGCGGATACGAAATAGCATAGAGTGCGGAGCACAACTACCGAAAAGCCCAACCAGGTGTGCATTTCTTCATTTCTGCGCATATATCCGTTGTGCTATATTTATGTCTGCGTTGTTCAATTCTTTACCGCTCTTAGCGACAGGGATATGGTATGGATGGGCTCTTCGGTTGAGTGAGGCGGTGTCGAATATGACGAGGATGAGAGGAGAGGGGTTTTTGCTTTTTTGACTGGGAATTTATGCAGTGGTGGTTACATGCTCGTACGGGTTTGCTGATGAGGATGGGATGGGATTGGGTTGATGGTGGTGATATTATGAACGAATGATGGGCAAACGGTGTGATGTGCGTGCTGGATAGGAGTTTTGCAGTGGTGAGATGCTTTCTTCTAGGAGTTGTGCTCTTGCAGGACTTGAAGTTGCGGTTTGTTTTACCTACCTTGTCTTTTTGCTGGCTACTCTCGTAAATCATTTTTTTGTGAGCACCCCCGCTTGTTAAGAGAGGATGCAGGAACATGGGTATTGAGGATGATCGGTGTGACTTGCGTGATGGCTTGCTTGCCTGATTGCTTGCGTATGGTTCGTGGGTATTTGGCGAGCTGGCCTTGTCTCGTAGAATGATCACGTAATGATAGACGAACTCTACCTTTGAATAGGGCGGATATCACAAATTATCATCGCCCAATGTCTTATAAGGTTAATTGATACCGGGATGATGAGAGCGGAGTGAGATGAACTGTGTCTTGGAAGTAATACCCCGTATAAAAGCGATTGGCCGTTTGTTCAGCGTCGGTACAGGCGGATATGCGTAATGGAAGGTGGCATTGATGAGCAAAGCGACATCACATCATTGCAGCATAGGCGAGAAGCAAACGAGAGAAAGATGCGCAACGAGCGGGCATACTCCGTCGATACACCCTGCCCTGCTTAGCGAGGGACGAATCAACTGTGGCTGCCACGTTTGTCGCGCGCCACGATAAAACGACGTTGGGCTGGCGTAGTGGTCGTGTGGCGTTGGCGTTTTGGCGCTGGCAGGAGATGAAGATGCTATGGAGCCCTAAAAGGCGGAACCACGGCCCCGGCGCCAGCTGGAGACGAAACAAGCCCCGCGGCTGCGGGAGATCCAGTGATGGGCAGCCCCGTAAATCGAGGCCGCGAGTTTATTATAGGGGAGTCTGTTAGCGATGAACCGCTGGCCGGGTCGACGATTCGCTCGTTTGTTCGTCTCGACAATTAGCAGTATGGAGGGCCTAGCAAAAGTCAAGATGGCAGAGACAAAATCGCGATTAGCCTCAAAAGGGGTGGCTGCAGGAGGGGATATGCAGGCGGCGCCACTTGCTGGAACCTGGATGCGGCAGTCCGGCTTCTCCACCGCTCTTCTGACGGGCGGCGTTTGAAGGTTGGAGCTGGAGAGGCAGCGCTAGAAGAATGGAAGAGGACAATGTCCCATTCAAGAGGGCGTGGTGTGGTCGGGTGTCATTGATTCTCGAAGTCTATACAGAATAACCCCATGTGCTAGGCCCGAGTAGGCAGCATGGAGCAGCGCTACCATCAGACGGGTGACATTCATTGACCGCTAGTCCTTGTTTCTAAGTAAAGCATAATCGACGTCGAGGCAAGGGAAAAGACAAAGAGACAGAGAGACAGAAGAGAAAAAAAATTGTGTTGGGCTGAAAGGTGAGCTGCGTCGTTGGGCTGCTGCAGCCTCTTTGGCGTCCTGCTTGTTCCGCCGCAAACTGGCGGGACAAAGAGAGAAAAATGAGATGGCGGTAAAAGGGGGCTGGGGTCAATGTCTGGGCTGGGCTGAAAAAAGTGTCATCGTGGCTTTGCGCGTACTGTAACAAAAAGAGAGAGGCGGCGGGCAGGGCGGGAGACCACAAAAGGGTGGATATCGGGATGGAGACGTGGTTTATGCGGCAATGCGGACACATACTGGGCGTTGCATTAATTGGGTCAGCATAGGAGAGAGAAAGAAAGAAACAAAAGAGAGAAGCCCGGAGGTTGCGCAGATTGGTCTATTCGTGATTACTTGCCTCTAATTGATTGCGCGTTTGAGCCATCCAGCCCTCTCTCATAGGTCAAGCGTCCCATCCAGCAACCACTCATTTGCGCTGCACTGCCAATCACAGCTGACGCTCCTGCAGTGACCTTCAATTCAATTGATCTGCTCCATCCCTCTCAAAAGGCCGGACCGCCGCCCCTTTGCGCTAAAACACAGGCCCCGGCTTCAGGCACAGGCACTAGCGCCGCCCCCTGGCTCGCTGCAAGCCACCCACTGAAGCACTAAGTGCTACAGCAATTACGGAGTAGCCGCACTAAGCTTCTTCGCTGTCGCCAACCAGCAGTTCCTCCCTCGCTGGCATCGATATTCATTCTCCATCTCCATCTCCATTTCCCGCATCGCATCGCATCTCTCTGTCCCTGATTTTACGAATTATACGCTGGATTTTTTCGCTCTAGACTACGATTTTCGCATGGATGGCGCTGGCCCGTACAGTATGTTTGTTCTTTCTGCTTGACCCTCCCTGTTTCCTCTAGTCTGCCTCGCCTGCATCGCACACAAGAAAAAGGTCCGGATCGCATATGCCCTCGCCATTCGTCGTCATTCCTCAGCCAGACAACCTCCAGCTTCATATCGCCTGTCCACCCTCATTTTCATTCCCGACTGCATTCCTAGATTTCCCCAATTCGCGCCGGAAAGACGCATATTTGATTGTTATTGTTGCTTGCCGCCATTGCGGTCTTAATTGTCTCTTTTTTGCTGCCGCTGGAACATAATACGAACCCTTACCTTAAGCGAGTTTCCACGACGACGCATATTCCCACATATCCACCGCCTTGCTCTGCTCTGCTTTTTCAAACCCGTCACTGCCCACTGCGCATTCTATTCACCTTTGCCTCCTCTCTGGCGCAAAGTGCCTGCTCTCTTTATCCACATTCACCAGGCCAAGCCTTCTCAAAGCCTGGAGCCGAGGCTGGCGGCCGGAATCTGGATTGCGATACCCCTACCACGTACAAGCTCCAGACCTTGCAGAATCGCGAGATCGACCCCCTTGGACTGTGCTCAGAACCGACCTGCTCCTCCTGCACCACGCTCTCTCGCGCGCCTAATTCTCTCACGCGATCGCGTCTGACCTCGATTCGACATATTCTTATTCCTATCTGGCATACATTCACTTCGTAGCACCACCACCGACTAAGCGCTAAACTCTTAGGCCTAGTAACTTTGACTTTCGATGCAGCCTTCAGCGCAAACCTTGAACAGCTGCTGCACCTGATATATATACCCGCATAGGATTATATATATCAGGTATCGTGTTTGCCATCAACCGTTGTCATTCCTTTATTTTTAATTTCGCAGCGTTACGCTGCTCCGCAACCACTCTTCAACACAGAGTTGCGCCATGGATTCGTCAAGCATATCGTCGAGAACCTTTCAAAAGGCTCCGGCTTATCCCCGCGCCTCTTCGCGGACGTCTACCAGATCCGCGTCCACCCGTATGACCTCTCAAGGCGTAAGAAGTCCAGTTCCTGGCCCTCCTCGCCTTGCGCCTTCACCTCAACTCTCCATCGACCACCCGAGCCATCGATATCACCACAGCCCTTACAAGGAGCAAGTGCTGTCGCCTCGATCTACACCTAAACCTACACCCCAAGCCTCGAGAGAGGGCAGCGTCGAGTCTCCTCGTACTCAGGCAGTTTCGTCGTTCCTACATGAGAAGCTACAGCGAGAAAGAAAGGCTGAGGTCGACAAGCTCAGCCAGAGCTCTCTATCACGAGTCACCGAAGACTATGGCGTACCACTCAGTATTAGCCGTGTCAACTCTCCAAGGAGGAGATCGGTCGCAGCGTCGTCAGATGGATCGCGCCCCAAGTCAAGCAGCGGCAATGATCCTGCCAAGAAGCCCGGATTGGGCGTTAAAGACATGGACAATGTATGTTACTGATGAGATGAGGCATTCTCGCCCACCCTTTCCCCTTTATAATTTCTAAAGCTAACCCATTGACAGGTCATCTCAAGACTCCACAAGGAAAACTTCGACTTGAAGCTAGAATTATATCACCGTCGCGAAAAGCAGTCAACTCTGGAATCAAGCATCGAGACCCTGGAAAAGGAGAAGCGTCAGACCGAAGAGATGAACGAAACTTTACTCGACGAGCTCGAAAAACGCGACAAGGCTGTCGAGGAGGCCGTCGCCATGATCGTTATGCTGGAGGCCAAAGTAGACCAGTTACTTCAAGAGAGGAACATGGTACTGCAAGTTGAGCAGGAGGGGTTCTTTTGCCGCCAAGACATGGAGCAAAAGTATTTCAGACCTTCTCTCGACCTCTCAGTTGACGAGGCCGGAAAGCAAGTGGAAGGAAACCGGGCCATCAACCGCGTGCCAAGCTTCCTTTCAGAAAAGAGCGAAAATACCGAAAACCTGCGCAACGTTTATCTCGGTGTCCGGGGAAGTGCGCTCAGTCTGGCGCGGGTCACTGAGGGGAACCTCGAGGTGGACAACGGCGCAACTAATGGGCCGGCCCCGGGTAGCCCAACCTTGAGTGTTCTCAGCGAGAGCTCCTTTGCCAGTGTTTACGGTAAAAAGGGCCGAGATTCCATTTTCCCTCCACCGGTCGATCAGCCCCTCAGCCTAGATGGTCTTGATTCCGGCTCGCAGATATACACAGCGGAGGGCCGGGACATGTCCAAGAGAATAACTGGGTTCCCGCCCCGGGCCGCCTCTGCTAATCATTTTATGGGCGGAAGCCGTTCATCCGCTCCCCGCCATTCCAGCATCTCGGGTCCTGTGGGTCAAGTCTCCCCGCTACAGCAGATCGAGCAGCTGGCCCGGTCTCAGAGCGTGCTCCAAGAGGGCTTCCACCCTGTGGCCAGCTCAAGCAACGACCGCCGACGCTCACAGCCTCCCCCTACCTTAAGAAAGGTCATGACAGACGGTCCTGGTACTTTCCGTCTTCATGATCCAAATTTCCCTCCCACTCCAGACACAATCTCGACATCGACACTGCATCGCATGCGAAGCTCCAACGATTCACTTACAAGACAAGACAGCCGAAATGACAGAGCCTCAGTCGTGTACAGCGATCAGGACAATCAGTCGCTGCGAGTCTCATTTCGAGGAAAGCAGAGCCATTTACGGGGCGTAGAAAAGGGGGCTGGAGAAGAAAACAGACACTCGTACGGTATTGCCGTCCCTATGCCGCAGCAGCACTTTCATCACGCAAGATCCGCTAGCGAGGCTGCGACATCTCGGAAGAAGGATAATCAATGGGACAGCACCGATTCTGACGAGCATTCTGATTCCCACTCACCTCGATCCAGTCTTGACATCTGGATGAGGGAGAGCAACAAACCGACAGGAGACGATAATGACTCTTCTGATGTGTTCAACTTTCCGCCCGGCTTTGGGCAAAAGAAGGCACAATCGCAAGGCATTGGCAACGATGCCGACTATATCAACGACCTCTTCTCGCTGCGCCAGTCTCTCGTTACGAATACGGCTCCGCCACCACCCGGCAGGCGGTCGAGCCTCCATGCTCGGACGTCATCCACCACCTCATCTGCCCGGAATTCGCCCAGAACGCTCACTCTTACCAGCACTCCGGAACAGCCTGAGTATCCCGAAGAGCCGGAATTTGTCAATCGCCCCAGGCAGCGGAGTAATAGCGTCCAGGTGAAAAACGATTACCACACACCTATCCAGTCTCCGTCTATTCCTCAGTACCCGCAGAGCGAGAAGAGAAACCACTACCCTCCGGTCAGTGGACCACGGACTGCATTAAACAGACTTTTCCGTCGCTCAGTAGCTCCCACTTCACCATCCAGCGTGCCTGCAAGCGCCACGGAGACTACCTTTTCCGAATCGTTCAAGAGCACCCACGGCGTTCCTCTTCAACCTTGGATGAACAGAAACATTGACAGCGAGCTCGACCCTCGCGCGGGTTCGACGCCACCACCTATCACGCTTACGGTTCGACAGAGGAGAAGAAATACGGTGGGAACTGAAGCAGCACCCTCTTTTATCCCATCATCGACCAGTGCTCCCGTACGACTCTCCGAGATGGCTGTTAACGGGCGAAATTCACCATCATCAAAGAAGCTGCCAGCGCTACCCACCGAGCCAGCTACACCGGCCGGGTCAGTCATTGGAACTCGGAGGAAGTGGCTACCTGGATTTTCAAGGGGCAGCAGCAGCTTGAGAAACAGGGCCAATTAGAAGCTGCGTCCTGCATCATGAAAGAAAGCAAGGGTCGCAAGCAGATACCAAAACATTGCAATCGCTATCACGAAAGATTCTTTTCCTTTGTCAGAGTATTACCATAGGGTATGTCAGCATTATAATGGATCAGAGCATGCATTATACTATGACTCTATCCATGCGCCTCGACGGGCATCTTTTCCTTTTCCCTGTTTTTCGCTTTGCCTCTTATCTCTTATGTTGTAAGAAACAACCACGGAGCGTAAGAGACTCAGCCCATGAACACATTCTCTTCATTTTCCCTTTTTTGTCCCATGTCTTTTGACACTTTTGACGTTTTGGTCCTTTTCTTCTTCTTTTAGCCACATAGCAAGCATTGCACGAGGAGTCGGAAGAAGCGTGTATATATGTGTATTTTTTTTATTCATGATGCATGACGAGGGAAGCAAAAATAAGGCCTTCACAGGTACTCGGTTATGATTTTTGAGTTTTTGTTATTTCTTAACGGATTGATGAGATATATAATCTACAATATAATTTTACCTTCTTATATTTAAGTTTGTTCATTTTTCGTTTTAGTGAGGCTTTTTACTTTCCCATGTATCTTCTATCTCCTAAAGTTTTCTTCTTTCTCGTGAAACTCATTTTTCTTGTACATGCGACAGTGTTTTGGCAATGTGATTAACATGGCAGCCATCAACTCTCTACAAAGGGTAGGTTTCCTCTATTTGGGATTAAATCGTTGGCAGGATGTTTACAGCTATGATAGAATCTTTACAAAAGATGGGGAGCCAGTTATACAGGTCTCACATACATGTACATATCTAGAACGTACACTGGTTTTGTTGCTTCTAATGGTATACCGGAAGTATATGCATACCTTAGTGATTGGCTGCAGTGCTAACAACAGCATGATGTTTTGTCGACATGTAGAATAAAATGTCATTAAACATTATGAGTATTCGTCAACAGTGCCATTTGCCGCTGAAGCTTTTCTTTAATGGAAACTGGAATTCAACGGTAGTACACAATTCGTCACCCTTTGATTCCGCTCAGATGAAAGTATGGCCGACGAGGAAGCCAATAACCGTGGGAAATTTGGCTTAATCTGTCTTGACTTGGCTTACATAGACCCAAGTAGCCAGAGATTACATCCTCTCCAAGTACAAAGTTCATCAGCAAATATTGTAGATGTTATTAGCCATCTGAAACGAGAATACTGCGGCTGGATTGGGTGATCTAGCGTCATGCTAGAGGGAGAATCATGAGTCGCCACTCTGACAAGCCCCGTTGATGGAGAAGATGCAATTTTATTTGTAGCTTCTTTGAAGGATCGTGAAAGCTGCCTGGAGCATGGTGGCGTGGGTTCAGCGCTGAAGTAAACCGGACCGATGGTCGAACGTAGATCTTGCGGTTTGCTATTGTGGCGGCGTGATCGTAATACCTAGGAGTCCTTAACTTGCAATACTCGATGAGGGGTGAGACTGTTGTCGATGAGATATCTGTAGCTATGACAATGGATAGCAACTTTGATAAAAATAGCAAATAGTGGTAAAACAGCCCACTGTTCTCGTCTTATCACCCATTAGGCCGGGGTGCAGAGATGTGCTCAACGAGGGAACCAATTATCTTAAGAGGCAAGAGTATCTGGTAATGCTTATCTTAAGAGACACAGGTATGTACTTGGTGTTGTTGGCAGCATCAGCGGCTGCTCCGCCACAGGTTTTGCGGTGAAATCTTGAGCTGTCAACATTTGACATTTGCGTGTCCATGGCGAAGCCCTTCTCGAGACTCCCTTGCGCCTGGGGGAGGGTCTGGTGACAGTGATCATATCGTCATCTTCCTCTGAAGGGAATAGGATGGGTATTACCAGTCTCATGGAAGAAATCCTCCAAAGGAATACCATGCTAGCCGATGAGGGGGTGGTTCCTGACTCATGGAGGGAAAGTTGCTTGGCTTCCTGCTACCTCTGTGATTCGGTGCAATTCGGCGTCATGAATGTAATTCGGCGCGGTTCAGCGGCGAGGCGTTGTATCGGGAAGTTTGCCTTGCCTTCCATCGAATAGAATTAACGGTAGATAGGATAAGCGCCATTAGTCTGTCTCAATGCTGCTAGTTTTGGCGATGGAGTCATCGGGGAGACGGATTTCAGTCCATCGGGGAGTTTCGCCAGTCACTCTGGACCCATCCTGAATAGGTATCCGGTAGCTTTTCCACCAATCTTCCTTTACCACGATTCGATTTAGAACGTCTCCAAGAAGCACCCCAAGGTGTTCGTTGATCCAGCGCCAGCGAATCGCTCACTTTTTTAGAGACCTCGCAGACGGACATACTTTTGTACCAGATTCTTGGAAAGCTACTTTCCAAGATTGTCGAGTGTATCAACACTAAA
Organism: Trichoderma evansii; assembly: GCF_050947405.1. Lineage (NCBI taxonomy): Eukaryota > Fungi > Ascomycota > Sordariomycetes > Hypocreales > Hypocreaceae > Trichoderma > Trichoderma evansii. Next base: position 892,778 of record NW_028145193.1, on the reverse strand, counting down.
GAAACCATCTCCCGTATTCCCTCGCAAAGCTCGATAGTGAATTGCTATTGTTTTTTGGTATGATGCTGGGATAAGTCAGCTACCCTATTGGTTATGTTGATCAAAACATGGTTTTATTCTAGGAATATCCACTATCGAATTTTGAGAAGGAATGCAGTAGATAGTTGACTGTTGTCATTGCAACTCGATAAGACATTGTTCGCCTCATCTGGGATCGTCGAGATCGCCGCAGTAAATGCTGTTTTGATAATACCATGCGAATGGCTGTGTTAAAGTGCTGACCTCACTGGGCGATCCAAGCAATAAAGCCTCCCTATACTAAATATAGGTTGTATGAAATAGATGAAAAAAGAAACAACACATCATCTTCTCCTTCATAAAGCGACCCCTGACTTTGACGATAACTTCGATCCTTCGAGAACAAGGCTTCGGCTCCTAGATCGAATGATGGTCGTGACGTGTTCTCGCTTGTTAGTGCTGCGTATGAATGTTTGCTTACAGTGCATTTCGCTTAGTCTTGGCGAATTGTCGATGGAATTAATGAAACGGACTTGGACCACCGCCACATTAGCTCTCTCTGTTCTGCTCTTCTGTCGTATTGATACACGTATATGCATTTGAACTGCTACAGCGAATTCGTCGCGGTACCACAAAACAGCAAACCGTAGCGTCGCATTATTCTTCGCATGAGCACCGTATCCTCCCCAGTCACTCGCCCACTTCTTTCCCCGGTTCCCCCAGTGCGGGGATCCCTGCGTTCCCTTTTAACATCAATGAGGTCTTTGCCCCTGTCGTTTTACCGCAAACTGTTTCTCGATTCCAGCGTCGATGCTACCCGGTCCCAAGTGATGGCCTAATACGATATACGACGGCTCCTTTGCTTAACCCCGAACCGCAAAAGAATAAGAAAAAAAAAGGGGGACAAGATTAATAAAGAGAGAGGAATGACGGGTAGCAGGATGGCCGTGTACCCGTAAAAGGAGCCAGTTCGGGACCGTAGTGTACCATAGCGCTGTAAGAGAGAGAGACAGGAGTCCACCCCACTCGGTACATGTACCTTAGTGTGGCCGCTACCTATAACAACATCCTTGTGCTGTTGGCTGGGTGTACAGCAGCAAGATATCATAAGCAGATTGTCCGTCTTTATATAGACAGGGACACACGGGGTTCCGTCCAGAGACACGCGGGGTTCCATAAGGCAGATCGGGGCAACTACAGTGCCGATAAAGCCGCCGGCAGAATCCTAAATTCAATGCTATGCCATGACTTGAGTTTGTTCGATTTGGCGTCAACCTCGGAGCCTCTGTCAAGTCAGTTTCAGCAGCTCGCACTTGCATCTCGTTGCCCCGGGTTCATCTCTACAAAGTCGCTAAAAAAGCGGTCGAGGAACCGGTGGCTGGTGCAGATGCTACTGTTTGCCGAGCGGGCGTTGTCAGGGGTCCTTGGTAAGACCCATGGGTTTAGAGAAGCAGACCTGTAAACGGCAGTTCATATCTGCTTTGTTTCTTTCAGTTAATGCTCTAGGACGGCACTTATAAGAAGCAAACTGGCGTAAATGAAGTATCGTGCAATCTCGAAATAGCAAGGCGGAAGGAGCAGCATCCTCGAGACGCCATTGGCAGGGCAGTTCTTTGCGATAACTAACAACTTTTTGAGACAGAAGGAGTGGGAGAGAAAGAGAGCTATGATATAAAGGGAATTACTGATTTCGGCATGAAATGGCAGGATTTTGGCAAAAATAATTTGACAATTCAGCAACCAGGGACCCTAGTTTATATGTTGCAATATTATATAAAGTATTGTTTCTGTTACTCTTTGTCATTCATTTTGGAACACAAAAACCGTTTTATCAAAAGTGAATTCTTTTTTTTTTTCATCTTTTTTTTTTTAAAAAAAAAAAAAAAAAAAAAAAAATCCCAGTAATGATGATAATAATAATTCGTGATATATACTCGCTGGTTCCACCCTCTAATAGACCAGTAATTTTTGTTAAGCTTAAGCCTTACTAGATTCCGTCTTTTATTCAGCCTTGTAAGCAGCTACAAACTTTGCCACTTACTATACTCATTCTGAGCTTTCATCTCAGCCTTCGCCCTGCTGACTGAGACATTTATTATGTTACTTTTCAATTGCGGCTTAGAGACAATTGGACGGCAGGTTGGTACCGGCTAGCTCATCTTGATTCCTCTTTTCTCTTCACACAGCCCCTCCGCATTTTTTCAGATACCGTATGCACTCGAAACAATGGACTGTGAGTATTTCTTTATAAAGGAATTCGCTAGCTATCCTGGGCCATCTCTAGGCCATCTCTTGACCGATCGTAGTAAATAGTGGAGCGGTTTTCACCAAAACCCACAGTCTAATTTTCCGAGGGAATACAGTCAAATCGAGCAGCATAAAGAGAGTGAGGGCAAATCATGATGACACTTGCTGTCTCCCTTGGCTAGCTGTCCCCCCTCTTTTCCCCCTCCCTCTTTACGTAGCCAATACTATGTGTGTATGCGGTCAGATCCCACGTGTGAAACTTTGGATCACTCCACCGTCTCAATGCTACATATACGACATTTAGCGCTGAGATTGAGAGGCTTCGATTGCTTCAGGGGGCTTCCTGATGAACGGCTGGGCCTAGTCCTGGTCTTTGCTCTGTCGCAGGCGAAGTCGAAAGGATCCAGAAGCGACAGTAGCTAATGTCAATGCCCTAAATCCTGCGGCTTCAGCCGGCAACTCTACGAGAGGGCGTATCAGTAGCAGCGGCTGTAATGATGAAACTAATAGACGAGGGGGGAGGGTGCCTCTGTCTCCTCGATATGACGCTACTGCGGTGCTATCCCCTTTGAGCCCTGAGAGGATTTTCAGCCCGCCATTGCCCATGACATGTATACAAAAGAGCATCGAGTGGGTGGATGGATCCTACACACATTCTTGGGAATACCGAGCCCCTGGTTACTAACTAAACACCAGCATCAAGACTAGGAAGGGCTAGCCAGAGACCTCCAATTCGGAGCACCGTCAAGCTAAGCCCCATGGGCAACTGCCGTGGAACTCCAGACTCTCCACTGATTGCTCCCCCGAAGTGTGGCGGCCTCTATGTCGCTGGTGCCGAGAAGCGCCTATGGAGAATTGAATTAGTGGCTTGTCTTACCTGTACGCATGCTTACTAGCATCCGGCACACTGGCTATCGCGGGATCTGCCGGGGTATGTCGATTGGTTGGCCGATAGCCTGATCTCCATTCATCCACCCAGTAAGTAATACACGTAAACCGAGCACGTTTGCTTTACCACCCCCCGACCCTTGCCGCGCCACCACCTACGTTGAGAAAATTACATGGAGATTTCTATAAATCTCGATAAATCTCTATTTGGCCATGTACGTGTACATGATTACATCTATATACCTATATATATTTAAAAACTCAAATATACATACAAATAGTAATGAAAAGTTCAATTTTAATATAAATACTATTTACTTCTAAATATAATATAATAATTGAAATGTATAAAAAAATTACTTATACTTGTAATATTTTTAATATAATTAAAAAAATAGAAAGTTACAAATTAAAAAAAATTTTTATTACAGCTAATACATATATATCTTTATATAAAATAATTTTTATCTAATAAAAAAAGAATATTAAATAAACTGAAAATCTTTTTTAGCTCCCTTAATTAGTTAAATGCCTACTAGTGGGATGGGTTGGCATTATTCAAGCTAATATATCCAGCTGATGTAATGTTACCATATGGAAACACAACTACCTATCTACAAATTAAACTAATCCTGATCAAGTTACGTGTAGTTGTTACATGGAAAGGAGGGGAGGGGGGATCAGGTTATATGCACACTCGGGTATGCCTGCATCATGGGCGTGCAAGATAGGTCAGCGCAAATACATGTAATCAGCTCTGCTGCGGAAAATAACAGTTGTCGTTGGTCCTGCGAGGCGACAAGCACAGCCTATAAGCTGCCAAGTTTGCTTAGTTCGTTCCTGACAGGTTGCAGGGGTGGTCAAGAGTCGGTAAATCCTTTGTGAGCTTTTTGGAACAAGGGATAAAAAGTACGGGGGGGCCGTAGATCTGTGACGAGTACACCGGAGCTGTGTCCTACGAGATAACTTATAACTTGTAGAATTGAGCCCTTCTTCAACTTTTCTTGGGTTGTACTGAATGTTCAGATGCTAAGCTTTACGCCACACTTACACAAATAAATCCGGTTGTTGTCCAGTTTCCCATTGACGACATCTTGCTTGGTCCGTTATTTACGACTGTCCTAGTTTCTATTTCTCCTTGTATTATCTCCTTTTTTTACCTTATCTTTAATATCATTGCTGGAGCCCCTCTCTTACAACCGTACACTAAGCCGTCTTATCGGCACAGACCCGCAAACATGTTCTACACAATCTCCTACAACAATAGTTCGGCGGAAGTCGACAGTGTATCCAAGATGGCGAGCAATCACACCTTTGGCGAATACCGACAATCACGGCTCGCTTGTATAGAATGCCGCGCCCGAAAAGTGCGTAAATAATAATAATGTCGTTCTCAATGAGACACACGCGCCACTAACACCATAGCCAACAGGTCAAGTGCTCTGGAGAAAGCACAGGCTGCCAGCGATGTCAAGGAACCGGTATTACATGCGTCTTTCCAGAGAGAACCAAGCGTGGCACCAAGAGACGAAAGAACTCAGCTCCCTCCGAAGGTCACGACAGCACAAAGAGCAACTCGGGCAGTGAGACGAGCCTCAAGAATGGAGACAGAGGCAGCAGCACATCCGCAGCGCCCACAGGGGACTCTCATCCCCTTGCCTCCACAGTTCCCGCTTCAGAATTCTCGCCGTCAATGGACTTCAGCCCTTCATTTTTTTCATTAGACTTAAGTGACAACTTCAATATCGGTAAGGCTTTTCTTTAAACGGGTAGCTTTTGTCCTGCTTACACTAACGCCACGGCCCGTCGATTAGACCTTGATCAATTAAATTCCACCCTTGGGGATCTTAGCAGCCTAGCTTCAAGCAGCAGCATTTCTCCATCACAAAGTCAGCCCTTTCCCGCAGCGCCACGACGGACGCTGAGAACGACGGAAGGCTTGTGCCTGGGCGATAGCCCTTCCATCAACGACGGAAACTTATGCGCCTGCGCCCAATTTGCGCTTCACATGCTCGAAGAGCTAGAACTACAATACGAAAACAACGTGGATGTTTCTAGTGACACTATACTGGGCTACCAAAAGATTGCTCTAGCACGCCTCAACTCCTGGATATCCTGCGACCACAGCCAAACACCTCGAGCGACGACTAAGCTTATCGCGCTCGTAATAGAGGGGCTGTCGCTGTATTTGGAGAGGGGGGCTGCGAACTGTATTCGACAGATGCGGCAAGAAATCGAGGATGAGAATCCTTCTGCTGCAGCGAGAATAGGCAATGTGGGGGACTACCACGTCGAATCGAAGCACGAGTGGGCACACATCCTTCGGGTCTCACTATTGGTCCGGTGCAGAGAGCTTTTAGCCGCAGTCACGAGGTTAAGGCAGCACGATGTAAACGACATCCTTTTATCAGCGGTCGAGACGAGGTTATCAGGCGTCATACAGGAGCTGAAGGGCTGGGAGGATTATCTGTAGAATTACAATATGATTGGCTGTTTGGTATTATTTAGACTCTTGAGGCTTTCATTAGCACGGCGCGTGTACATGCAATAATCTCTTATAATCCGTATCTTAGATAATGAAGCGTCTCTTTCTCACACCCACACCAAACACATGCCATATGTCGTCAATGCGCGTCCAGACTCCATCAGTTCTAGATCTTCGGCCTTCCGGGACCCTAAAGCAAAACGAAAACAAATGTGTGTCACTCCCGGTAACGCTAACATGAGTTTCCGTGGACACTCACCCCATAATACGCCTAAAACCCCAAATGCGTAACCAGAATCAGGTATATATCGCGGAGAGATATGTACGAATTGCTGACATCCACCCCCTTTTGCATCGAAGCTTTGTTGGCCCCCTGTTCCCTGTCTAAATGCGGCTACAGACTACCAACCACGCCACATTTGTCATCTTTTACGAGGATAATGAGGCTAGTGCATCTCGCTCTTAATTAATAACATTGTTAGCAGCACTTTGGTTCACAGCGCAAGGGTATTTGGAAAACAGAATTCCGGCGGATTTTGTCACTTATAAATTTGATAAAGTGATGAGAAGTTTATAAGATAGGATTTTACCAACCCACATAAGCGAGAGGGTGGTAATATTGAGATGAACGCCTTGTAGTGCCTCAGGGTCCTATGCAACCATCTCACACCTCGCCCACGTGCGGAGTAAAGACCACCCTGCTTATCGCACGAAGGAGATTAGGGTGAGACACTCCTCCTCCAGAGATAGATCACCTTCTAGCGATGTTCCCCTGTATGAAGATTTCGCTATGACCTCGGTTGGAGAACGAAATTGCCAGTTATGGAAGATCGTCACTGTTACGGTGTCTCAGCTTTTGACTGAATCCTTCAGGCTGAGCAGCTAACAACCGTTGTTGGGAAGGAGAAACGTCAGTATACCCCAGTACCGTTTGTTTCCATTTTAGTATCAAGTTTGCGGCAACTTACTTAGCGCTTTGCTTCGGCAGATTATCATCACTAAGTGGAAATAGCCAGGAACCGTTCGTAGTCACCAAAATTCTACTAACCGTATCTTAGAGCCGATAGAAATGGTCAAATTGAGAAATATATTAGCCTCAGCTATGTCTATAATCCTTATAATAATAGAAAATAAGGTAGTAACCATAAGTGATGATAAGACAGGCAGGCGTAGCGCCAACACACAGCCCTCGCAGAATACCATGGAGTCCCCCACAATCTTACTGACTTGCCAGCTGCACGAATTCGTAAGAAAGATGGTAAGGCAACGGCACTGAACAAGAATTTAAAATACCAACAACACTTGGGAATAACGGTATTGCCAGGCAACACTCATCGGCCAAGAGAAAATTGGTGGCTATTTTTCCATTTCTAGCTTAACGACTAGGGTAGATTTTCCTATAATGCCGTAGCGTGGTCCCAAATCTTGGCTACCTGGTCAATATATGGGGACTCTCCGCTGACCAGTTTTGCAAGGGAACCCTGTATACAGTAAATGCCACCTACCATGCTCATAAAGACTTCACAGAAATCCGCTACAGTCAAAACAGCGGAATCCTCTTTTAGGGAATATACTGAATATGATGGCTGGGTAAACCACACGTTGATAAAATATATAGTTGAACAGCTTGTTTACTTTAAACTATTCCCTGCTCGACCCGTCAGCTTACACGCCCACTCTCGTCCGCTCTCATCAAAACATCTGTGATTGGTATGGCGTGTTCGGTTTACCTTCCTTATCTACATTTATTGCAGAAGAAGGATTCATATCCTGATAAGGGTTTGTCCTCTTACAGGCGAAAGCACTTTAGCGAGATCTTTGGATCTCGCTAAGTGTTCTCCGCAACCACTTACATGAACGAATCTCTGAAGGCGGAAGCAGTCGCCGGGCAAAGCTGCAACGAACACCCAAAGGGCGAATCGCATGCTTTGGGAACCGCATGCTCGATAGCGGTTTCTCCAAGTTGACTTATCATTAATTCACGATCACGCAGTATTCTCTTCCACGGGCCCATGGTGGATGACACTTCGATTCCCAAATTCAGCCCCAGTGGCTTTCTTGTTTGACGGCATACCATTCCTTGAAGTGTTTAGCCTCTCCTAACAAGATCAGTAACTTACATGTATAGCAGGGGTTGATGCATCTTGTGTTCAAGGTTCTGAGATCAAGACCAAGTCGGTGAGAGTGTAGATTATACGAGAGCATCATCATTTTTGACCCCTGATTACTTGATTCCTTCGCTTTAACACATGGCTCTTATAATACATGGATTAGACTCTCTAGATTGAAGAATATGGTTGTGAGTTGGAGGCTGTGTGGCCTGTCTCTTCACCAACGTAGGCCAGGTTACTCTCAGGAGGTGGTTTTATTTTTTGTGGTATTGGTTCGACGTACTTGGGCATTAGGGGTAACGAAACTATGTGGAGAAATTGTGAGCACCCAGTTAGTAGAGTCGGAGAGTTCGTCCGCGGGTTTGGAGATCTAGAATAACATTTGGGCAACTGGGTACCATGCTTATAAGCCGCCCCTTTATCTGATTTACTACTACACACCATTTGGGTTAAGCTAGTTGAGCTCCTCACTAAGTTTTCTCCTATTGGTGACTAAACACTAGGAATCAAGTAGAGTCTATATTATTCAATCAAGCGCAGTGTTATAAGGATGAGTGGAGTCCGCCCTTTAGTCAATAATTTAGGCTAAAATTGAATTATGAAGACTATACAGAATCAAAAGTTTTAGGGGATTTATGCCCTATTCCTTCTCGTATATTGGCATTGCCACTTATATTAATTGGATCTTCTTTGTGTGATAATGTTCTTAATTGCTTATTTGTTGCTATCAGCGTATCAATTAACCCTGTTATCGGCGAAATTTCCCCTGTTGCTATGGTCAGCTATTTGACAAGCGGTCCAATGAAGGGGTGGAGTAGAGAAGGATTTAACAAAGTAGGTTCTTGGAACGAGTAACTTGGTCTTGCTGATTAGTTGGTAGCCATGGTCACGATTAGTGAGTTTGTTTATTACTTTAGTAGATGAAAATGAGCTCTACTCCTGACTTTTTATGAAACCATCTACATTATCAAATACTTGCCATTCTGCTTAAAGCGTAATGAAGTCTTCCATGCCCGAGTTAGTAAGCTCGCGAACTGGCTTGACGTTTACTTGACAACACTTATCGGTACTGGTGCCGGAAACACCCGCTCAGTGGCTTTAATAGAGTCGATCATCTGCGTTAGCTTTTTGATATTGAGATCGAGCCGTCTTACGGGTCTAGGGTCTTTCGTTCTCAGCTATGTATTAATGGCTTGAGTCATGTATGCAAGTATTTGGTGGAGTCGTAGCAGCAGTGAATCGGTCCGTCAGAGCTGAATACTTGGAAGAAGGACAAGCTGTGGCAATTTGTTTTGACAGCTGGTCATATTGATGCTGTCTCAATTCTTGGTGGGTTTCATTGCGTGGCACGGCTGATATCTCAGCTGCTCTCTCTATGCACACAGCCCTCCACCCTGTCATACCCTGATCGGCTCCGAGGCTCTTTTAATTGTAATAGAAATTAAAATGATATGCTAACAACGATACTAATGCTAGTACGTACTTGCAGCATCAAGGTATGGATATATTCCTTTATCTAGTGCGGCGTCAAAAGTACCTGGCAGCCACGTCAACACAGAACACTACACACTACATGCCCACGTGCTCAACCCCTGAAGGCCATACAGCTCACATATTTAGGGAACCTAATAGGGCCAATAAAAATATTAAATGCACAGGTGCATATATATTATGATAGCATATTACATGTCTCGTATCTTGACTAAAAATCCACGCATATTGCTTATTGCAGAGACCCAGATTAGGTAATTTGGCTGAGACTGCTTGACGTACTTGGCTTGTATTTAAAAATTAAAGAAAGCATGACGCTGTAAAGTGGGCTGCTGTAGTTGTAGATACAAGGCATCAATAAACAATGGCCTCTTTGCAAGTTCCCAAAACCACAACCCTGGCCCTGGGTTGTATTGCATCTACGATCAAGATGCCTGGGCCCTGTCTATCGATTTCCTTTTTAAGCCCCGGGCCGATCCCGATTTGGCTCGGGCATATGTGGATCTATGATCCACCTACGGAGTAACCTGTAAATCATACCCCTCTTATATCACAGGGCGTATATTGAAAAATATTTGGATTGCCATTGATCATACCATGGGTGTGTTTCTGGATGGAAGTAAATCGAGAGCTTAATACCTAATTGAGTTTTTTTTTGCGCACTTGGGCAAAAAACGGGAAGTGGGTGAAAATACATTGGAAAAATATTTGGGCGGCCTCTTTTACACATGGAAAAAAAAAAAATTTAAATGAGATTTAAGTCATTGCAAGTTTTGGGGGTGGCATTTTTTATGTAATGTTTGTTTAATCTATTAACGTTTTTATTATTTTGTATAACACGAAAAAGATCCTATGTCACCGTAGTACCACAACTCTTTTTTGCTTATGCTAACAGATCATGTACTCTAAAATACTTAGTCTTGTTGTTATACCTGATAAAGCAGGTGTTGAGTAGTAAAAGTATTTAAAAATATTAACTTATTCCTGTTTCTCCCTATCAAAAGCAATATCCCTATCATATCTTTTTAATACCCTATCCGCTCGGTAAATCTGCTCAGTAAAAGCTATAATACTGCAGGTTGAGAGTTTTGGTGCATACCCTAGATAAAGCCGATAAATTCTCTCGGCATTCTATTGTTCCGTCTTACTGCTTGGTGTCTGAGTATTAGCCTGTACTTTGCATTCCAATGTGTAGTTTTCTCACCCCCTCCCACTGCCCTATGAATTTATGATACGATAAGGCGTAGTAGGAGCTCTGAGGGGACGAGTCTAGCCGTCTCCACACCTCTATTTATCCCTGTTTTCATGTCACGCGCGCTTTGCTGCTTTGGGTAAGTTTTTGGCGCTGTATCAAGGTTTTCAGGTTGGCTGCCCAAACGCAGGTATAAGACACTGATCTGTCGTAGGAGCGGACTTCTCAAGAAGAGCGTATCTTGACATCTAAGACACCGCGTGGTTGATGACTGCGAGGGGGAAATGTTGACATGTAAATAATGTACATTGTTGTAGCCTTGGCATAGCTATTCCTTTCAATTGTAGAGACTCTCAAGTCCTTCCTACTCGTAAAGTTTGTTGTATTGCCACAATTAGGCTGCCTGTGCTTTCTATGCAGCAGCGGAGAGTCGGCGTATCCTCTGGTTGCGTTTGCTTCCTAACCGAGCACTTTTCCTTCGGATAATTAACTGATCAGGAAGGGGCTCTCTACTTTGGCCCAACTATGGCCTTAATGCTCGTCACTTATATAGGTACTGCAACCTAAAAATGCAAAGATGTCCAAGTTGATCTCGTTGGTCACAACATATGGTTGCACTGCCTTAATAATTCCAAGATGAACGACTTGCTAGAGGGGGAAGGCCCTCACTATCCGCTTGCTAACCTATCATCCTCAACTACTCCATATACCTCTGATTTTGAGGCTTCTGGGTCCCAGGACGTAATCAAAGATGACAACCAAGTACTCACGTCAGAGCCAAATGGCGAAAATGTGCAACCAGAATCACAATACAGTTCCGGGTTCGCGCTCTGGGTTAACATGATTTCCCTCATGCTCAGCATTTTCTTGATCGCCCTTGATATGGTACGCTTTGTTCTCTCTTCTGCATTTCCTTTTGCTCTTTTCATTATTTTTTTTTCATGGCATGTCTTTTTAATTTTTTTCCGTGCCCGTCACTATGAACTCAATACTCATAAATTGACTTAGACCATCGTCGCGACCTCTGTTCCTGCCATCACCAACGACTTCCACGGCATCAAAGACCAGGCTTGGTACGCCGCCGCCTTCTTCCTGACCGCTGGCGGCTGTCAATCGACGTGGGGCAAGATTTATCAAAACTTTCCCCTCAAGTTGAGCTTTCTCATAGCGATTTTCATCTTTGAAGTGGGCAGTCTTATTTGTGCAGTGGCACCGTCGTCCTCAGTATTCATTGCAGGTCGTGTCATTGCCGGTATTGGGTCCTCTGGCGTCGGTTCTGGTTCTTATACAATCGTCGCTTTCATTGTAGAGCCCAAGAAGAGAGCGAATTATACTGCTATGCTTGGGGCTATTTTTGGTATCGGAAGTATCCTGGGCCCATCGATCGGTGGTGCGTTTGCTGCTGATGTTAGTTGGCGATGGTAAGATAAACATCCGTTTTCGAACCCCCCCGTATGAACTTCGATAACTGAAACAAAACTTCAAGGTGTTTCTACATTAATCTCCCTATTGGTGTCCCTCCCGTCCTTGGCGTCATCTTCTGCCTTCGCCTTCCGGCTGTCGCCCGTCCTCGACAAGCTCCATTGAAAGAGAAGCTACTCCAGATGGATCCGATCGGCTTTGTATTGCTGCTGGGAGGCATTGTCACATACCTCATAGCTGTGCAGTATGGCGGCGTAACAAAACCCTGGAACTCTGCAACTGTCATCGGTCTCCTCGTGACATGTGTCGTGGCATTCATTCTCTTTGGATTCACTGAGATGTGGCAGGGTGAAAGAGCGACAGTGATTCCTCGGCTCTTTAAGAAGCGTTTTGTTGGGCTGTCGATGATTTATATAGCCTTTCAAGGTGGAGCCCTCTATGCCATGGTCTACTACCTCCCTCTCTACTTTCAGGCTATCCGAGATGATAGTGCTGTGCTTGCTGGTGCCCACACCTTGGCCTTTATTATACCGGGTATGCTCTTTATCCTAGTCTCTGGTATTATCGCCACGAATACAGGTATGGTCACAGCCGTCATGTTCGTTGGATCAGCGATTGCAACCCTTGGCTGCGGCCTTAGCTACTTATTTGACGTTAATACCAATACTGGGACGTGGATTGGTGTCCAGATCGTGTGCGGCATAGGACTTGGCCTTGGATTCCAGATTCCTCTCTCTACAGCTCAGGCTAGTGTCGAAGCGGCCGATTTACCTGCCGTCACCGCCATGTTGCTGGAATTTCAGACCCTCGGTGGCGCCATATGGGTGTCTGCAGCGCAAGCCGTCTTTGTGAATCGCTTGCTCGTCGGCTTACCCAAGTTGGCGCCCAATGTGATCCCAATGGAAGTTATAGCTGCTGGTGCCGGAGATTTGCGCAAAGTATTTTCTCCAGAGGACCTCCCAGGCATCCTATCAGCTTATTCTACCGGCATCAGGGACGCATACCTCCTCATCTGTGCAATTGTTGGAGTTTCCATGTTGGTAGCTGCAGCAATGCCATGGAAGAGGATTGACCCAGAAGCGATAAAAGCAGCTGCAGGTGGTGCTTAACATGAGAAACACGTTTTGTAAATTCGGATTTGGATAGTATGTTTGCGGCGATGAAGGTACTGGGTAGCACATGGGGAAAGTATAATTGCGTACATAGTTTTCGTCTTACGATACAGTATACTAAGTTGAAGAGTCATGTTAATTGACAAGACATTCTCGTTTCATCCTTTAATTAACAGTGATTTGGCTTTTGAGTCTGGTAACCCATTAGAGTGTTTATATAATGTTCAACAAGATCATCAATCTATTCACTCGGCAATCTCGAGTTCAAGTTGACATAGTGAATTAGCCTATATTTGGATTAGAGCCTGAACAATGATTATACATGAACAATAGATCAACCTGCTGCGAGAATAAAACTATTTGATGAAGAATTTGAAATAATGTAGGAGCTGAGTTGCTGGGAAAGAGTATATCCTCCTTGAGAGCCTGATTATGAAGTCTAATAGCACGCCTCTCTTTCTCTTTTGTTCATAGTAGTGGATTTTATCTTAGATAGAATCAATACCTAATTCTAAACTAAAACTTCATGATTATCTAGAAAAGAAAGAAAACAAATGGAATACAGTCTTGTTGCGCGACCCAATGTAAAAGATCTTGATATCACTAGAATAATAGCTCCGTTCCTAAAATTAAAACGAATTAAAGTTGTTCCGAATAAACCTTTGTTCACCTAAAATATACCCTCAAACTCCCGGTTTCTCATCGTTCCGGTCTGTTCTCTTTATTAGTTGCTCAATGCCTGCAGCGACTCTTGAACAGGAGCAGAGGGTAGCTCTGCCAATGTCTCCTCCCACAGCTGATTGACTATTTGTTTGCCCTCAGGCTTGTAGAGAAGGGCGGCTAATCTATATCCGAGGACGTTAGCAATGAACATTAAGATTACAGTTCATGACCTTTAGGCTGTACTTACGGGCGAATCTCTCCATCTTCGGTGTATTGTCCATGTGATGCTTCGCCGAAAGAGACTCCTGCGTGCACGATGCTACGGGCGCCAACTGGAGCTGGCTTGCCGAGTGCGCGGAATCCCATCCTGTAGAGCATACCAAGGAAATGGCCGTCACCATCACGGACAATTTCAGTGCCGTAGCAGAGGCCCGGATTGACCAAGTTTAAGGTAACGGCAGAGGATGGCACCTGTTCCACAAGTTTGCTGATAAAGAGTTGACCCAGCAGTTTGCTCGTTGCGTAGCGCTCTGCATGGTTCCAATTCTTTGGATCCGTTTGCTTTTTGTAAAAAGGAAGAAGCGGGCGCTCATTTCTTTCCTCGAACTTGGCCCAGGAGGCCGTGTCGGATGAGACAAGGGTAAGGCGTCCTGGCTTTGTTTGCGCCTTGGTTTTGAGAATTGGCAACAGCAGGATTGACAAAAATATGGTCGACAAGAAGTTGACCTGAATGCTGTCCTCGTAGCCAGTGGACGAGTGGAACTCCTCGAACGCCCGATAAGAACCAGCGTTCAAAATGGCAATGTCAAGGCGATCCAAAGTTTTGGTGCGTTCTGCAAACTTTTGGATTGAATCATATGAGAGCATATCGATCTCCCAGACCTCAATTTCACCCTTGAAATCTTTTCGCCCGGCAAGCAGATTTTCCCGAGCTTTCTCGCCCTTGGACACAGTACGCACGGCGAGAATCAGCTTAGCAACGCCCAGGTCAAGAAGCTGACGGGCGGTCTCGAGGCCAAGTCCAATGTTGGAACCAGTAACAATGGCTGTCTTGCCAGCAACAAGTTCAGCGTCTTTTTTGTCCACGAGTGGTGTCTTGGCGATAAATTGGCGATAAGCCCACGCCTTTCTGCCTGCCTGCTTCTCTGCAGCGGCAAGGGTAAACTCGTGAGTGCCCATCAGAACGGTGTTTGTGGATTTTGTGCGTGAGCGATTGCGGGATAGAAACGAGCAAATGGCCATGGGCTATAGTAGAGAAGTTGGATTGAAAATTGACTGTGTCGCGACCGGCAGAATCAGCGACTTATATGGACGAGCAGCAGAGAGTGATGAGGGGCATTTGTATGATGGCGGGGCCTTATTGACGTGATGCGACATTCTTATAGCACATTCCAACCAACAAGCACGGCATGAGCAGTCCTGCCGACTCCTGTCACACGTGTAACAAGTACAGAGTCGCAGCCAACCAACAGACCTGAGCAATATGTGGGGCCGAACAAATAGTACACCGAACACCAAGCAGTGTATATATTATTATATAAATGGAGTAAAATTGTTATTAATATGTATTTCTTATATATTAAATCTAAATTTATATAAATAGATTTATATTTTTATACTTTTTTACTTGAATTATTATAAATCGCATTACTATAGACTGCTATTGCAGCAAGATAAGGAAATACACGTAGGGGGCGTGTGAATATCGTGCAGATCCTTTTAGCCAGCACTAAGAGGAGGAGGGGCGCCACTCGGCTCTCGGGCTCTATCGGAGGTTCCCAATATAGACGGCCTATGTCTGGATAATCCGACAGTCCGTTCTTTGTAAAATGTAGTTAGAATGATCAGGTACAGCAAATACGCTGATAAAAAGCAATCATATTTGTATAATAAGTTAATTACTATGTTAATCACTATTAAAACAAACAAAATGCTAATATTTGAACAGATGCTTTTTCTGTGCTATTAAAAGTGTATGTTACATACCTAGGTAATGTATTGAGAAAGCGTTTTTAGGCCTCCCTGCATAAGGCTTCGATGAAGCTTTGTGTGACCATACCTTCCAAACAAAATGTAGCCAGGAAGGGTGACAAAGTCAAACCTGGGATATAAAGAGAATGAAATTCCCTTGTTAGATAGGAATCCGGCCCAAGTTCACCACGCTAAACGGCCCCTGGCTGCAGCAGTGGCTTCGTTTTTTCAGAGAACGACGTTGTATTAGCCAGATCAAATGATTTCGTAACTTGTTCTCGCTTCATAGTCCCCATAGCCGTACAACAACATTACATGTATGGATGTTTTGGGAGTTATGGCAGAAGGCGAGTAAGCTACTGGTTCAAATGTGCGTTCCCTACATAGCACACTATTTAGTATAATATGCTAATTGATAGAGTAATTTAAGCCCACTGAACTTTTTTTTTTTTTTTTTTTTTTTTTTGAGAAAAGAATCAATTTGACACAGAGTTTATATATCGGAATTCCTTTGTATATATTGTTAAAGTCTTCACGTAGTTGTTCAGTCTAGCTATTCATCCAGAAACACTTCTTTTCTTCTCCTAACTTGTTTGCTCTCCTCCTATTCAACTATTTCTATTTCTAATTCTCCTTTCTGGTATCACTTGCACATGGAACACACTTGAAAATTGGCATTGTGTAGCAAAGCAGAGATTATTTTGGTCCGTCACCCATAGTGGTGTAATGTGTCTGGCCGGCAGCTGCAACCTCTAATTGTTGGCGCATTTGAGCAACTTGGGCAACTAAAAGAAGTTAGTCTCCATTGCGCCCGAAACTTGAACATTTCATTCTTTATTGCTCGATTTTGTCCATCCATGATTCTGTACATGAATATATCCAAGGCTGATAAACGAGACAAAGCTGCTAGCATCCGTTGGGTTTTACGTACCGAGGTCTGCGCCGAGAGCGGCATTTCTGAAAGTTCCGAAGAAACCGACTTGGAGAGTAACCTTGTCAGCGAAGCTAGAGAGATCAACTTTCTCCAATGCTGGTTTGTCTTCTGAAAAGAATTTCGCTACACGGTTTGCTGTCCATGAGGGGTTCTCATCGCCTAGTGACAAAATATTAGATACGAAGCCCACAAGTTTGCATGGAAATGGACATACCTAGCCAGTGGCCTGCTTTGGGGACTACAGCAGTACTTAGATCTGTTGATACTCTCGCGTATAGAACACGCATGATATTTTCATTGCCGTTACTTGCTTCTCCTCCAATCGCAAGCACTGGGATATTCAAAGGGCTTGGGCCCAGGTGAGATCGGAAAAATTGTGAGTCCGCATAGACTGTAGCCACTGAGTAGACACCAAGCATAGATCTGAGGAAACCCGGCTTGGTGATACTCGAGGTATACCGATTCAGCGTTTCTTCACTGAAGCTGGCGCCACCAGAATAGCTGCCCTTGTAGAAATACCACTCCAGAAGCCGCTTTTCCTTGCCGCTGACGAGAAATTCAGCAAAATCAGGAATGGCAAAGGCTGAGAGCTGCGGGTTGCCGTATAAATCCATGTAAGGTCCAGGCGCTGCTGCCTGCTCCTGGCCAAAGCCTGGGTACAAGTATTCTGCGATTGCCAGCCTCTTCACCATAGAGGGATGCTGGATCGCAAGAGCGGTGGCCATGCCGACTCCACTGTCGTGGGCAAAAACGTACGCAGATGTGATGTTCAAGAAGTCCAACACGCCCTTGAGATCGCCAGCAACCGTTTCACAAGTATAGTCCTCATTTGGCGGGATGCTGGAATCTCCAGTACCGCGGACATCTACTGCAATGACTGTATACTGCTCTGCGAGGATGGGTCCGATGAATTGCCAAGTCAGACTAAATTGAGGAGTGCCATGTACAAGAAGCACTGGCGGGCCCGAGCCTGCGTAGCGGAAATGAATGCTGACGTCTTGAAGAGCAACACGTCCATGTTCCCAATCGTCAAAATTTGACAATCCTGCGTTGACTGTCAAGGGGAGCAACGTGGCTCTAAGAAGGTTTGTAAGGCGCACCATATTGTTCATTGGAGTAAAACAAAACAAAAAATGACAGATGCTACAATCACTTGCTTGAGCTGGCCAAGCACTGATACTAATATGTGCCTTACTGCTGGCTGCTATAGCGGCAGTATTTACAGACGGTAAATCTAGATACGGTTCGGTCCACGGCCATTAGCTTATCTAGATCTCACCGACAATAAGTCATCCTTCGGTATTCCTACTTGCTTACACGCCCTCACGCTAATCCAACTGATCTTATGAAAAGGTACCCGACTAGTTGATATGCCCACTAAGGATCCTATACTTGTTATTTAATCAAGAGGTGCAACATAAACACGTTTTAAAAGTCTCCACTATCTATAAAAGCAGCTTTGGCAGAGGAGAAAGTTGGGGGCCGCAGCATCCCTGTCGCCACAGATTTTGAAAGCTGGAGATTCAAGAAATCACACCCCTCAGCTTACGGGCTGTCACTAGTGCTGGCTCTAAACCCTAAACGCTTCGGCCCGGCTGAAGTGGGAATAATGATCTACGGAATCACCACCATGTGGAGGTCTTCAAATGCTCACAGCCGCTTGCCTCTATTGGGCAATTGCTCGATTTTGGAATGCATCACTAAACAGCTCAACAGCTCAACAGGGCTCAATAGTAGCTGGAGCTGGGAGTCTCGATAGCAATGATTTCACCAACGAAGCTGTCCCCAGATTACAGAGAGAACTAGAGATTTTATAAAATTTTGCACTAGGTTGATTCCTCAGCTGCCTTGATATTTAGTTTGCGTGGCATTGTGATTGTGGCTGCTGCAACGATCTCCTTCAGCTAGGATTCTAACCAAACAACTCCCACCCTCTAATGCACTAGCATGTGATTCAGCTCATGATTCATAGTTGATCTGTAATCGTGACTTTACACAGCCGAGAAGAGGTCTCAGGCGTGTCCGAAGAAAGCTAGGTGTGCACGGGATTCCCGTCATCTCTAGAGCAGAAAGGGTATAGCATTTGAGCCTTGTGATCATCAAAGGAGGAGCAATAAAGTTGCATCATGACATTACATTATCTGAAGATTCTGTCATAGGTTGGTAAATTAGCTGCAAGCGTTCCAGACCAAAGCTCTTCGGAACAAAATGCAAGCTCTAAAATAGCCTCCGCAGAATGGATACTCGTAGCCAGCTCTAGCCTTAGCTCTAGCTTCGATTTAAAATTCCCTGCTCTCACCGATGTCGCATACGTCAAAAATGCCATCTTCGGGAAGGCCTTTGCGGCGCAGTGCTTCCTTTAGAATCTTAGGCGGTTCTTGCACTTCCTCATGAGTTAGTGCCCATGTTCCCCAATGTATGCCCATAGCCCGCTTGCATTTGGTGTCTGTAAAGATCTCTACCGAATCAAAAGGATTGGCGTGCATAGCTGAAAAGGCAACTCGCGGATAGTAAGCCCCAATAGGAATGAGTCCTAAATCGAATGGCCCACGATGTTCCCCAATTTGTTTAAATTGGGGGCAGCGAGGCAGATGGTCCCAGTCTGGACCATAGTCGTCAGTAGCCTTGGGGATCTTTGGCACGGCACGGTAGCCTGTGTCACCCCCAAACCAGACCTTCTTGTCACCCGACTGGACTGCCCAGGATGCCCAGAGCGTTGTGTCTCGATCCACATCAAAGGGGATGCGACCTGAGGTGTGCTGGCAAGGCAAACATGACAGACGTGCCTCGATGGTTTCCTCCTTATTATCACCAACTTGAGATTTGATGGTCATTTCAGCATCTTCCCACCAGTCAAGCTCGGTGACATTGGTCAACCCGGCTTTGCGGAACCATTTTTCCAAGCCCAGACCAACAAAAAATTGTGCCTTGGGATGCGCCTTTTGGATCTCAAGCACAGAATTGTGAGATAAATGATCGTAGTGGCTATGGCTGATGAGGACAGCATCAATGACTGGGATATCTTTAACTTCGCAAGGCGGTTGAGTGAAGCGTCGAGGTCCCAAAAAGCCGACAGGGGAGCATCTATCTTCGAATACTGGGTCGAAGAGAACTCGTAGACCTGAGGGAAATTCGACATAGTAGCATGCGTGGCCAAGCCAAGTAGCACGAAGTTTCGTCGAGGATTTTCGGTGAGGAAGCCACTGAGGCTTTCTCACAGCGATCTTGGAGAGTGTGGTATCTGGTATTTGGAGCTCACCACGAATAACTGGCCTAAAGTAGACCTTTCAAGTTAGTCACAAGAATTCCTATATATAAAGAAGGGGGAAAAGAAAGGGAAAACAAATGTAGCATTCCAATTATGTAAAATACAACTTACCAAACGACGTTTTTGAGATAATGAACAAACTCGGGGTGTTCACCATAGGAAGGATATGGGTTCCTGAAGCGACTAAAGATCCCTTGCTTGTAAATGTGATGCGGATTGGCGACGGCTTCTTCAGGCAGATTTACTCTACCTTGAACCTTGCTAACAGCTATCTCATAGTAAAGAGACTGCTTGAGGCTGGAGATGGACGTCATGATTGTTGGAGGCTTGCCAAAGCAAAGCTGAGATAATAGCATATGCGGACATTGCTTTCGCTATTCCCTCATAACGAGCTAGAAAAGGAAGACGGCAAGGCCGAGCTTTGGTAGAGGGAAAGAAGATACATGTACATAGCCCAACATGTGCCAAGATGGTTCGAGCCTTACCTGCATGTACTGAGTATAGAGATGTACCTAATATTAAAAAAAAAAAAAATCCAATTATTCATAATATTAATTTTACTTCGTAAGGCGTATATCACATGTAAAATATTAATTACAAGTTTTTTTTAAAAAGTTAAATATAACTTATTAAATATAATTTAAAACTGTTTTTTATAACTTTTTTAATACTTTTTGAGACTAAAATAATATAATAGTAAAATTACATAAAATAGAAACTATTATATGTCTCTATTATGAAAAAAAAAAAATATCTGCCAAAGATTTTTTTACATAAATATAATTTTATAAATAGCTACAATCCCTAAACAGCATGGATGTTCTGATTTCTTGCATATTTAAGGGATTTCGGGGCTAATTTAGTGGCACGGGCTAGACGTTCGCAGCTGAATGACGCCCCACGAGTCAGACCCGGGGTACATGTAAATCTCCAGTCAGCACAACCCGTCAATCTAGACACTGCCAGACAAACAAAACAAGTCTCGGCCCGTGAACATCGGATACCGGCAAGACGAAGCTATATTGGTTGCAAGCCCCAACCTCAAAAAAACGTGCCATTTTCTGGGACCGTTGAAGGATTCTCTCCTGACCTAGTACCCGCTGTAAGCCTCAAACCAGATGCGTCAAAGACTCGTGTTAGCTGAGACCAATCCAGCCACTTGATTGAGTAAAACGGTATAATAGATGGTCAATCAAGGGGAAACTAGTGGACAAGGCACCCAAAAATATCCAGAAATACGCCTTGGCTATTGTTTTTGCTAGACGTTGCTGATCTCACGTATTTGAGATTCGAGAATATAAACAGTAGCTCTGCTCCTATGCTTCTCGCCATGTAGCCAAGCACTGCCCCTTCGTCTCTCTTGTCTTCAATCTAGCCATGGTCAAGGCAAACTTCTCAGCTTGGGCATCTGCCCTCTGCTTCCTATCTCTGTGTGGAGATGTTGCAGCCCTTCCCGCAGCAGCCAAGGAAGAGTGTAGAGCAGACCTCAAGGGCCTACTGACAGACCCCGCCCGACACTGGGCTGCGAATACAACTGTCTCATTCCCAGGCGACGCTACCTTTGCTAATGCCACGGAGCGTTGGTCCATTTTCAACGCACCGACCTATAGCGCCGCCGTGAGCCCAGGAACAGAGGCGGATGTTAGCAAAGTGGTATGAAAAACATTCTCTTGGCAGGCATATGCCAAACTACCTATTAATTAGACAACTTTATTAACTCATATACTCCCAGATCAACCTTGCTAGAACAAATGGGATCCCTTTCATGGCTCGCAGCGGTGGCCATGGATATGCAGCAAGTTTCGGCAAATTACAAAATGGTTTATCCCTGGACATGAGCAAGTTCAACACTGTTAAAATCGACTCCGCTGCCAAGACTTTGACTGTTGGTCCTGGTGCTCGTTACCGTGATATCCTTGACCCTTTGTACAACGCTGGATTTTACATCCGTAAGTGTCTCAGTTGCTGTAGAAGCTTGAAAGTATTCTACAAGACCTTGCATTAAACAAATTCTTAGAAACTGGCAGCTGCTCATGCCCTTCTGTCATTGGTGTTGCTATTGGCGGTGGTGTTGGACGTCTTATGGTAAGACTGTGTTTCGACAGTCACAGGTACACATTGCTAACATTTGGACAACACAGGGTGAACTAGGCCTGACTGCTGACGCGCTGGAATCCGTCCGTCTGGTTGGAGCTGATGGAGTTGCCAAAACAGTATCGGCCACTTCATACCCAGACTTGTGGTGGGCTATCCGCGGTGCAGGTGCAAACTTCGGTGTCATCACCTCTGCCACTTTCAAGGTCCAGACTTTGGCCAGCAACAATAACGGAAATGTCTTCATGGTCGACTTCTACCTTCCAAAGGAGAGAAGCCTAGAGTATTTCCAACTGATCGAGAAGAACTATAGCCCCATGCCCGCCAACTTGGCTGCCGTCCTGGTGCTTAACTGGAACAGCACTCTCAATGTTGTAAGTTCATATCACTTTGGTTAACTTGTGGATAGATGATGGGATATACGGCCGAATGGATGCTAATTGATCGGATATATAGAGCCAAGTCGGTTCCGATTGGATCTTTTATGGCACAGAGGCAGACGCCCGCAAAGCCCTGGCTCCAATTCTCGCTTTCGGTGCCCAATACATCACTGCTACCATCCCGTGGAATGAAATCATTGCCATTAGCGGAGCTGGCTATGACCCCGAAAATTGCCTGCCCAATAAGCCACGAAACAGCTTTTCTCTCAACCAAAAGAAGTACAACGCGGCTGGCTGGCAACAAGGCTTTGAGACGATCACAGATTTCTTTGAGAAGAACCCTGGAGGTCGCGCCAGCCAGATTATGTTGGAGCTCTTTGGCAACCAGGCGACTGCTGCTGTCCCTTCAAACGAGACTGCTTGGCCATGGAGAGATGTCTGGGGCTTTTTGTAAGAATCCATGACCCTCAATTTTTCTTTCCTTCTTTCTTTTTTGGGGCATCTCTTGCTAACAAAATGCTCGTTACAATAGCCAAGCTCAGTTTGTCTATGAAGCCGGAGACAACGCAACGCAACAGGCAGCAAACACCTATGGAGCTCAGATCCGCTCGCAGTACGCCCCGTACACTGGATACAGCAAGCCGACTATTTTCGTCAACTATGCTCGAGGTGACGAGCCCATTGAGAACGTATTTGGTGCGGACAAGCTGCCTCGTTTAGCACAGCTGAAACACAAGTACGATCCGTCAAACCTCTTTGCTTATGGCCATCCTCTGCCTCAATCGTATCCTTAAGACCTTAAGAACGTGGATTCTTAATGCCATATTGTTGGGTTCGAGAGTATATTTCCTAGAAGCTTTAGACTTGTGTAAACCCTCCATTGAACAACAATATGTAATTAACTCTATCAAATTTATTATAATTCATTTTCACCTACTATTATATTTATTCTTTATGTCTCAATTTAGATGATCTCAACTTTACCTATCTTATATGCTATATGTCTATTCATCATGGCGCTTTCGTCCTGGCAGCATTCGATAAATCTAAGATGGCGAAGAGTACGTTGGAAGTGTCAAATATACACGCAGAATTCCATTGGTCAAACCGGCTCCGTAATAGACTGCCATAAGTTAAGTGGTAATTACTCGGTAATTACTCCTATCAAGATACAATTGCCAAAAGAACTCAGTTTCCACCTTAATGATCTAGCGCCACGTGTGCCAACCGAAGCAATCTAGGTCGCAGAAATGACACTTCATCTGAAGGCTCCACTTGTTACCAGAGTCGTTATCATCCGAAGCTTTGGGCTCAGTTCGTCTCATACGATTATAGCAGTCCACTCATACGCCTAAGAGTGATGCAACGGTAGCTTAGCTGCGCATTTTCCATCTGCTAGTGTATCTATCTTGATTCTTAATATGTATCTAGTCGCATAATTCGGGCTTTCGGGCTTTCGCTAGGCTTAGTAAGAGCTTGAATCGGGTTGGTATCGTTATTCTCAATGCTGGTCTGATCAAAACGCCGATCACTATCGTGCGAGCAACAGGGAGCAAAGTTAATTGAACTCCCCATAGGCTAATGGGTTTTAAGGCTTGCAGACGCTACCACTACCATTTATCTGGAAGTAACTCTATTGCAAAGAGAAAAAAGCCGTTGCTCTTTTACAGACGACTATACTATAAAGGTGTAAGTTAAATACCTTATATAACGATGCCGGCGGACCTCCGAGTGAGTGCTGAGATTTGTATG
Organism: Trichoderma evansii; assembly: GCF_050947405.1. Classification (NCBI taxonomy): domain Eukaryota; kingdom Fungi; phylum Ascomycota; class Sordariomycetes; order Hypocreales; family Hypocreaceae; genus Trichoderma; species Trichoderma evansii. The sequence goes on along the minus strand of NW_028145193.1, from coordinate 868,750 downwards.
CCCTTAAAACTTTTATATACTGCAGAAGGACAAGATTTAAATGATTAGTCCTGAAAAGAGTCGATAGAATTGGATTTTGCCGGCGCTTTGAGAGTCGTGGGCGATTTGAAGGTGTGGCGGGACTGGTAAGTAGAGGCCGACGACGTGGGGCTTGGGCCATATTTCGAGAAAACCTCTGTTAATGCCTCTTAAGATTAACTATCCACTTTCTTCCTCTTTTTAACACAATCTTTAACCTTATTTTCGATGTTGTCTCATCTTCGAAGGACGGCAAACTCGGATGTCCGAGTTGCTCCAGGCAGAGCAATCAAAGTCCACCAAAGTCCACCAAAGTCCGCTACTCCAGATAAGTTGCGCCGTATCCGAGTTTTGGCGTGTCTCTTCTTGATATTCGCAGCTTCTAGGTACGTCATGGAGGAAATAGTAACGTTGGACGAACATGCAAGCGCAGCATCAGTTTTTATCTGGACAAGGAATGTGAATCTGGAGGATTTGCTTTGTACCAAAAACCCACCGTCCTCACCGCCCACTTTCTCCAGGTATATAGCTAAAGTATTTAAATAGTTGTGTCCTCTTGCTTCATGTTAGACTAGATTAGTAGCATCTTTTCATATTCTTTATTGATTCAAAAGCTGTCGTTCTCTGTCTAAATTCCCCTCTCAAAACACAATACTGTGAAAATGCCTTCCTACGTTATCACCGGCGCCTCAAGAGGCTTGGGTGTAAGTGATATTCCTTAAGGAAGCAATTATAAATTCTCTTTAAGAGCAGGATTGACCGTATTTATGAACAGTTTGAGTTTGTTCGCCAACTATCCACGGACTCGAACAACACCATCATTGGCCTCGTTCGGGACAAGCCGACAACTGAAAAGGCTATAGCGGAGGAGCTCGCTGGACGTTCTAACATTCATATCTTGCAAGCTGATATAACTGATTACGAGGCAATTAAAGTGAGGCAGAACGTGATCCAGGGTTGAAGAAAATCTGTGTTAACGCCGTGTGGGTAGAATGCCGTTGAACAAACTGCCAAAATTACTGGCGGCGGTCTTGACCATCTGATTGCCAATGCTGCATATGTGTCAGAGTACGATGCATATGACCCAATCGGAGTGCTGTAAGCCCATCTTGAATCCATCCTACATTAATATCTCACTGTCAAAAATGAGTGAAACTAATGCTATGTGCCGATGTACTCAGAGGCGAGAACCCCCAAGCTTTTGAAGAAGACGTGCTCAAATCCTTCCAAATCAACGTCGTTTCCAATATCCACCTGATCAACCAGTTCATGCCACTTATCCTCGCGGGTAATGCCAAGAAGGTAATTGCCTTGTCCACTGGAATGGCGGACCTGGACCCAATCAACCAATTCGAATTGGACAATGCCCCAGGATACGCCATTAGCAAGGCGGCAATGAATGTTGCGATCGGAAAATTTCATGCGCAGTACAAGAAACAAGGCGTTCTTTGTATGAGTATTTGTCCAGGTGCGGTGGAGACCGGACACTTCAATAACGGTACGAGCTTCTTCCTTTCTTCATCTTTCTATGTATTTAATTAGCTAATGGTTGAATACTTAAACCAGCGACCCCAGAGCAAATGGTCAAAGCAGGAGCCATGTTTCAGAAATTTTTAGCATATAGCCCTCAATTCAAGAGCCCAGCTACTCCAGAGGCTGCCGTAAAGGATGTAATTTCTGTGTGGGAAAAGGCAAGCATCGATGGCGGAAGTGGTGGTTCATACGTGTCACACTATGGAAACAAGCAGTGGTTGTAGGCTAGATGTTTATATTAATCATGAAACAATTAATTTTCTACTCCATCTAGCTACTCTTTCCAGAGTCCTCCTTTAGTGCCACAATGCGGTTGAGCACAATCTTGTCATCTGTGCTATCCGAATCCAAGGCCTAATTACGTAAAAAAAGGAGTCAGCATCTATTACAGGTGTCATGGGGAAATGAGATCAACTTACAAAATACGCAACACGAATGGCCTGGAATCGCACGCTCTCTGGGAGTGCTTCTCCAGTCTTCTCTCCTTCGGCTTCGGGCCAGGGTGCCCTTCGCTTCACCTCGTAGAAGCCGTTTTCAATCTTTGCATTTGGCCAGATGGTCTCGCTATTCGGATTGACATCACTCAAAAGACCGCCAGGGGCAGATGCAGGGCTATCAGATTTGAAAAGAGGCTCGTGTATCCGTACTTCGGCTGCGGGCGAGCCTTCGGGCACCCACTGGATGTATGTCTTGGGTTTCTTGCCCTCCTTATCAAAAACGGCTCGAATCTCCTTGATAGCTCCTGTAGTTTCGTCTTTGGTAAAAGACACAGCCTTGATGGGGAGAGGCACGTTCAGCAGGCCCACAGTCTTGCCTGGAGCGAGGCGGAAGTAATCCTTGCTGTCAACCTCGCGGAAATCTGACCGATCAATGTAAACGGTCTTGGTCAAGCGAACGGCGTGAGATCCTAGCTTGGGGTCTTTTGGTGAAAAGGGAATATCAAGGTCCTGCTCTTCGCAATCTTCGATGACCACGGGGACAGGATCCAGGACAAGCATGAGGCGGGGAACTGTCCTCTCGAGATACACACGGATAGACTGCTCGAAACGCTTGATGTTAACCTGCGTTACGCTCGTAGTCACACCAAGCTCGTAAATGAAAGAGAGAAGTGCGCCTGGGGGAATGCCTCGTCGTCGAATTCCCTTGATCGTATACAGTCTCGGGTCGTCCCATCCGCGAACGACATTGTTTTCTATCAAGGTTCTCAGGCCTCTCTTGCTCATGATCGTGCCGCTGAGGTTTAAACGGCCGTATTCACGCTGCATGGGTTGGAATTCCACCAAAAGCCTACATTGACAGTTAGCTGATAGTTGGGTGAATAGAGATGCGTAGGCAAAGTACGAACTTATTTAGCCACTCATAGCTCTCTCGTGACATGATAAATTCAGTGGTACACAAGCTGTGTGTGATGCCTTCGAAGCTGTCACATAAGCAGTGTGCGAAGTCGTAGGTTGGGTATATCCGCCACTTGGTGCCTGTTCGGTAGTGTGGCTCTTGGTCTTTGGGGATTCGGTACGCAGCAAGGTCCCACATCTGAGGATTGGGGTTGCCCTCAATGTCTTGCTTCATTCGAAGCCAGGCGCTTCTCGGCTCATATTCTCCATCTCTCATGCCGCGGAACTTCTTCAGGTTTGTCTCAACGTCCTGCTTCGCATGTTCACACCGATATCTAGGAGTCAAGCCGTCCTCGCCACCGCGCTGCTTCTTAGTCTCGACGTCGTCGCAATGGCACACGTAGGCCCTCTCCATCTTGATCAGTTCTTCGGCGAGGTCGTACATTCGCTGGTAGTTGTCAGAGGCATAAGTGATTTCACTCGGTGTGAATCCAAGCCATCGAATGGTCTCCTCAATAGCGACGAAGTATTCTCCTTTCTCAGCGTCAGGGTTTGTGTCGTCGAATCTAGGTTGGGTCGGTCAGCGGGCAATTGACAGTCGGTCAAGAGTTTGGAGTTGTCTCTACCTAAGAATCTACGATCACTTAGCCACTTCCATAACAATTCATTGATGGGAAATACTTACAGTTCTGCCGCCGTGGTACTTTGCAAAACCAAAGTTGACAGCGATGGCCTTGGCGTGTCCAAGCTAATATTCTTGTTAGCCATCATAACCCTTGGAGATGCAGGATAAAGAAGCATTACATGAAGGTAGCCATTGGGCTCAGGCGGGAATCGCGTGACAACTTCCTTCTCTGGACGCAGCTTGAAGACTTCGCCCAAGAATCCCTGCTTGAACATGGCTTCTGGGTCGATGACGCGCTCTTCGGGCTTCGCAGGCTTGGGGGCTGCTGGCTGGTTGCTCTTCTCCTGCTGGGCATTGGCACGATTTGCAGCAGCATTGGCTTTTCGGGCTCGTTTCTGGGTTCGCTTCTTCAGCTCGTTCTTGGTCACCATCTCGCCCGTCTCGGCATCGAGAACGAGCTTGGCAACGCCCTCGGCCAAAGCGTCAGCCATCGTGAAGACGTTATGGTATCGTAACTGGGTTGGGTATCGCAGCTAAGTACAGAATAACTCTGCGCTTGGAGTTTCAATTTATGTCGAGTCAAGGCTGTGGCAGCACAGCCAGAATCTGAACCTGCCCCGCCATTCACGTGTGTACCCCTCCTGCCCTTTTCGCTGCGAAAGATACAAGATAAGGCGATAAATGATGACATAAGCATTCCATGCTGTTGAGCTTCGCCGCTAAAACTCCTGCTAAAACGGCCACAGCCATCAAGCTATGGTCGCCTGTATCCTCCATATTGGTTGACTCATACTTACGAGTGTATCGGGACGATACTGTTTAGATGACTCACGACAGAAGGGTTTCCAAGATTGGATTAACAATTGATTTTATAGCATTTTATAGCACGGCGTAAAGTGAGCTAGATGTAAAAAAAAAAATACAGCAATACTCTGGCACAAGGACTCATTGAAGCTCACTGACAGACACTCAAGAGCGAGTACATGGCATGTGTGGAGCTGGTTATTACAAGAACACAGTTCAATAGCCTTCGCGCAACAACCGAATCTAGTCTATAGCACTAGCTAGATACATTAATAGCGATTTACGAGAGTGCTTATACGATAAAGGGAAAATATTAATGAAGAATACCTGTATCCACAGGCTCTTCAATCAGTGAAAACAGGTTTGTACCACCTGAATTTGTTCCGAAGATCATACTTGGCCTTCAAGGTCTGAAGCTTTGGTGTTTGTCCATCGTAGCCGTATATAGATTCAAGAGGCTCGTTGCCGACATCATAGTTGAGGCATGTTGTGGCTCGATATTCGAAGAAGCAGTGAGTGGGTGAGTGGATAAGGAAGTGATCGATAAAGACCGTTGGAGAGCTTGGACACAAGTCTTAGAGAACATAGATGAGTCGCTGGCGCTTTTCTACTCAAAAATTCTCTTTCAATGCTACTATTACTCTACATGAGTATCTTCTAATCATGGGTTTACTTTGTTTTGTCAGGTCCACTAAGCATTTGCATTTCTTGGCCGTGAATACCCAGAATTCGAGACCGCTGGAGATGGGACAGGGATTATTGAAGCTGGCTGGAAACAAACGGCAAAATATTACCCCCAAAACATGGCTCACACGTGTCGTAAACCCTTCCGTAAGTTGCTCTGTATGTAGGTACGAAACGTGCCAGGTAACTGGAGTTCGGAACAAAGCATTTCGGCGATTGCAATGTTCGCTGCCAAATGCGGAAGCACTGTCTTAATACGTACGGACCGCCAATTGGAGCAGGGGCGGTACCCATGATAGAGAGAAGGAAGCTAAGGCGGAGTTTGAGAAATAGGTATAGCTGCATTTCTATCAGCTCACCCCTCTTGTTTTCACTCCCAGCCACCACTAAAAGTGGGATGCGGAATCCTTCGAGCATCTGCTCCGTATTAGCCAAGATAAGGATACTCCTTCTGAGATACCCTAATCCTAGAAATAGTCAGATCTTACACTCGTCTGCATGGCGTGGAATTCTATCTTATTTATCATGCGATCCAGACTTGTTCTCAGCTGAGCGGCGGTGTAGGGGTAGCAAGATATCATGCAAATACTGCCTTTGGATAGCTAGATACTGGCTCGTGCACCGCCGAAGGTGATACATTTCCCATTGTACGGCCCGAGATAACTTCAAGCACATGAATATCTCTTTCTAAAATCACCCCATTATTCTCTTGTGAATGTTGTTGCGGTTTGCTCAAATATCGCTTCCTCACCAGCGATCTCACGCACGATATCCGGATTGTGTGTCTTGCACGCCCCCTCCTCTTCATTTTCTTCGTTATCGCTATTTCGACGGAATTTCATATTGCTACCGAAACTATTCGGAAATATTTTTAATCACATACATAAAAAATGGCTTGGTTTTGGCAATTGTGGCTTTCTCCTCGTCCCCAGCGGTCACCAATTGCTTCCGACATAAGCATTTATTCAAATGATAACGCAGCGCTCTTTGAGTTCCTCATAGAACCTGATGGCCGATGGGTTGTGAAGGAAACACACTACATCAACAAATGCCTGGTAAAGAGTGGGCTTTCTGGTCCGCCGTTGTAAGCTCAAATAATGCGTCGTATTATGTTGTGCGAAGCTCACCACTATCATATAGGCACATTCACTGGAAGCAGACTGAATATTTCCAAGTCGAGCAAGGCGTAATTGGAATACACAAAAATGGAAAAGAGATAAGAGCTACAAAGGATGACGGTATTATCGAGGTGCCTGCTGGTACACGGTGAGCTTCATCCTCCAGTCTCGCCAGCCGTGTTGAAATCCACTTGGAAACTAACCAAAGTAATCCTATAGGCATAAATTTTGGTCTCATGCTTCCAACCAAGAAGATTTGATATTCAAAGTTTGGGCGGAGCCGCAAGGTCTCGATAACAGCTTCGATGAAAGGTTCATTCGCAACTTGATAGGCTACCAAGCAGACTGTTATCGGGCAAAGGTGGCTCCATCTGTATTCCAACTCGCGCTTATCTCCTATGATTGCGCGACTCTGGCTACACCACCTTTCTGGATGCCTTTATGGCTTCTTGCTTCAGTCCAATATGTGTTGGCTTACTGGGTTGGTGGTTACTTACTTGGGTACGTTTATTGCCTTGGAACCGTGTCTTATTTTCACGCAGCACTAACATCAGATATGTGATAGATACAAACCATCATATCCTGAATATTACAAAGAGCCGGAAGATAAAAAGTCGACTTGAAATGGAGGAGAAAGTGGTCGAAAATTCCGTTTTAATCTAAGCGAGAAGAATCATCTAAACAGGTACATTTCAGCGGTATTTGCGCTTGCCGCTGGATGTCCAACATCATTCTATAGAAACAATATGAATGACAATTACGCTTATAAAATTAGCAACTTACTTTAAACAGAATAGGAAACACTCACAGTTGAATTTCTCCATCTTCCGTGTATTGCCTATGAACTTCATTGAAACGCTAACAACCGCGTGCACCACCAAAAGGGCGTAGAAGCTGGCGAGCAGTCTCCAGCCCAAGTTAGCTATTGAAGCCCATGATAATGACCTTTTCTCATAGATAATTGTATTTTCTTTGTCCATAAACGGGGTGTTTCCAAGTAGCTGAAGACGGAAAAACCAACCACTGCAGCCCACTCTCTCTGACGTAATAGAGAATTAAGGAGACACCATAATTGCTGTCAGATCGCCATATTGTGGGTGAAGAGAGTTGAATTATAATGGTTTAGATTTGGACTTATAACGCCATTCAATAAATAAATCGCTTCGCGAAGTGACTAAATAGCTTTGTAGCTAACATAGTGAAAAGGTGATGGCATGGAACAAAATCTGGATTTGGGGATGTGGCAGCCTAACCGGAGGAATTACACGTCCGAACAAATCCGTGCGTTTTAGAATGCGGTTTCACAGTCGAAAGGAATGATGTAATATGACGTAAAATCTTGCGCAGTTAAGATGATGCAGCTAACATGAGCTTCCAATGAGGTCGTCAATTGGTACTACCGTACCTGAGATATGTGTTATCTATAAAAGGGACCAATAGAGATGCTCCGCACAATAAATAGATATATAGCACACAAATAGGGCCAAAGGAATATTATTGTTTGTTATTAGATCATATATTAATAATCTATGTACATTATAAACTGTCTACGACGACGTAGCTTAAAATGGTGCTTATACAACATGATCAAGCTTGCTTCTTCCAAATTATCAACAAAGCCATACCCTATACCGCTTATCCTGAAAGAAGCGTCATAATGAGCATAGCATGTATGCTGCTGACACAATAATCCTTTTGGATCAATTTTCAGCTGCATTCCTTACACGTGTAACAGCCATCCTCTACTCTCACAAAGACTCAGCCATCACGAAAAAAATGGGCCCCATAGGATCTTCCTTTTTCATACACCAGGGTGCATGTCTGTACTACTACTAGAAAAACTCCCCCACCTTGATTTCGCACCGCTCTGTCGATCTGGCGCACATCCGAAATGCCTGCTCTCACCCTCCCAGCCCGGGCCGGGATAAACTTGTGTGTCTGCGTGTCGCATGGAACCAGAAGAGGCGGTATCCTAGTAATATTGGATTCGCATGCCTGGAAGATCTAGTCAGGGGCACCCATGAGGCGTGTTTGTTCCAGCGTTCACGTCAGCTTTCAGGCACAACGGCTAAAGTCACATGTGGGTCTTGATTAACCTCAATTTCGAGATGGCAGCATAATGCCATTCCTATGTGTATGATGAGAATAGGGGAATCATTCAACTTAGTGGGTTTTAGCTATTTTTGTTAATCTTGAGGTCCGTAGCAAGATTAGCTAGAAGAACAACATAGATTCGATACGAGGCAACATGTACTCTCTCCATCAACAGCAGGTCAGTCCCGGCCTTGTCAAGCTCTTCCTTCCGCAGAACTATTTATCATCTACTCTTTATCTCTGTGTGTTCGGAAATGCCGCAGCTCTTCTCAAGACTCGTAATACCAATCTGAAGCCTCTGTTGACCAAGTCAGCTCTAGCTGGTCGGCCAGTACAGCTATATCTCTTCCTAGGTTTGCTGTTTTCGATGAATTTATAGAACTCTAGACCATCTCTGACCCGCTCACCACAATGATGCTGTACAGCTTGTAATAGATGAGGATACAAGCAAGGTGGTAGAAGCAGCCTCAGTTGGCTAATCTGAAGAAGAACTATTATCGTTCAAACCTATTCGCTTGCTACTACTCTCTCCACGCCTAATCTCCTTAAGATTTCTCTGTTACTACTTTAGAATCTTAGACAGTAGTCAGAAGAGAAATGGAAACGTTATATAATTAAAAGTTTATTATGCATCAAATACAGAAAGTATACTGGCACCGCCGAAAATGGCAGTAGTTTCACCTATAACCTTTCATTACCACGCAAACTCTTTTCTAAACTGGGACTGCTTCTAACCTATCGCTCCCCAGTCGGCTACTCACACCCAGGATGGTATCTTCCCTGTCCTGTCCTCATCGGGAGGAGCGTGACAGCCACCACGTCGTGAAAGTGACTAAAACTAGCTGCTGGTATGCATCAAGGGTAGAAGATACGCCTAATACATAATGCCGGATCGATTTGACTAAATCTCCCAAGATCGGTAGCTTCCCCAGTGGGCTCACAATCCTACTAGTAATGATCATTAGGATCTACTGGAGCGCCGTCTTTAATTCGACGCCATGTACATATTCCAGGATGAAGACAACCTTTCTAATTCGAGTCAAAGGACAGATCTGATACATGAGATTTACTTCCAGATTTTGTGCGATCAGTCTATCCCTGAATAGTAATGTGGCGTAGCGTGTTGAACTTCATCATGTTTGGACTAGCTATGGGCATAATGCTCTCATATCTTATATAAAAAATTAACTGAGAGCCTCCAATAAATCTTCGTTCTCATCGAGAGGTTCATAATCTCTCCATTTGAGTCCTTCTGGGACAATCTTCCACTGCAAATCCTCGTCAAGTAATTCTGCCATGCTTTCCCATTCCTTCCTCACTGCCGCAGCTCTACGTTCGTTTCTTGGAACAATGTCGGCCTTGAAAGGTTTAGGCGATATAAATAAACCATCTTGAATATTATCAGCGTCCGGAATGATTTCCCGTCCCGTCTTTTCATCTATTGGTCGCTTCAAATCAAATGCCCAGAGTGTACGAGACATTGCCAGGAATAGAGATCGATCAGCGATGTGCATACCCTGACACAATCTCCGGCCAGCTCCAAAAACAAAATGATCGCGCTTAGTAGGATTGCCAGTGACAGCTGATTGGGCCGAATTTTGGTTGTCTCCTTCCCAGCGAGAAGGGTCATATTTTCGTGGATCGGGATGCCTTTTTGGATCATTATGAATAGCCCTAGGAAACGTCTTTAGCAAAGCCATTCTTCGCTGCGAGATATAACGTTTGAGAGATATCTCCAAATAAACTTACCAGACGTTAAGAAAAACTGCAGAATCCTTGGGAATATGATAGCCCATGTATGAATCATCTTGCGTCACGGCATGTGGCACACCGAGAGCTGTAGCAGGCATCCATCGCATGCTTTCTTTCATGCAAGCACGGATATAAGGCATATCAGGGACATCATTCAGATCAGGCATACGGTCTCCGCAGACGCGATCAATTTCTGCTTGAGCTTGTTTGGCAACCTCAGGATAGACCAGCATGGCTTCAAAGAAGCCGACCAAAATAATCGCTGTGGTCTCAGAGCCGGCTTGGAGAAGTGAACCGCCCATATAGCATGCTAATTCATCTGAAAAGCCGAGCTCCTTTTGCGCGTTGAGAAGATCAATGGCGCAGCATGGCTATTTTTGCTGTTAGCTCTAGTTATCCCTCATCTTGCGGCTTAATATCTTACCTTTGCATTACCACTCTTTAGCTGTTTACGAGCGTTCAAGAAGTGCTTCATGAACAACTTCATTTCTCTCTTGTGGTACTCCTTTCCTGCTTTTCTGATTGGAAAAAGGAAATCAGGTAGAGATCTAGCAATGGGATACAAATCGAGTATAGCACCGGACTGTGGTTACGAATACAATCAATAGAGCGAATAAGAATAGAATTAAAGATACTTACTTGACTCGTAGCAATCTGAGAGAGTTCATCAAAATTCTGCAATATCTGTCAGTTCATTATTATTTTCTACAAAGCCATGGTCTTAATGAATGATAAATAGTAGCGTACTTCGAACATTCCAAGCAAATCTTCATCGTCGCTTTCCGCTGTACGGTAACCAAAAGCCATCTGCGTAGTTAGAGACGTTGTATATCGGCGAATGTGATTCAAGAAATCTTTTGGATTATCCAACAGTCCCAGGAGCATAGCTCTGACTTCAAGGTCCTGGTATGGCACATATGTTCGAGAAATCTTCACATTGAGAATACCGTGTGCAAGCTTTCGAACCATACGCCACGTTGGAATGTTTCCCTGTATAGTACCTGGTCAGCCATTTCAATAGGCAACTACAATCCAGCCAAGTAAATCTGAATTGAGCTAGAGGTTGAGGTTATAGAATTCCATTACGGGTAAAGATGGCTTACCATGAATAGTGGACGGAGACCTCCGCTCATAATATCTTGGCCCATGTATAGTTCCGGTCTTCCTGAGTAGATTGCATTACGTTTGTCCAGTAGATCTTTAACAGCCACATCTGATGATAATACAATGGCAACCCTGGGTCCCATCATAAGTGAATATACCGGTCCATATTCTTCTGCCCATTTCTGAAACTGTAGGTGGACATGCTTCTTTGGTATCTGATGAAGGTTACCAATCAAAGGTAGGGTTGGTGGTCCAGGAGGATAGTTACTTGGCCGTCGCCCAATTTTGCTGAGTTGCCAGAGCAGAACCGTGGAGGCCACTAGGCCAAGCACAGCCCAAGCTCTCGGCATATCTGCGGTCACCACGCCCATACTGACAACAAGTCGTAGGCAAAGAATAAAAGCGTTCTGCAAAGCTGTATACTTGCTTATGGGGCTTTTACCCTCAAGCTAAATATGCGAATGTCTGAAATTTTATAAGAGAGGTAAAGAGTAGGGATTATGCCGATGTCACAAGATAGGCCCAGGTGCCAGAAATTGGCCGTTCACAGGCGGGGCTACAGCTTCCGATGATACAACCTAGCGCTGCTCAGGGCATATCTCATTCATTTTTATAAGTCAATGCACGTAATAATAATGGTACTACAAGGAATGTTCTTTCTCTTGGCTCCCAAATACACTGCCCGGGTGTATACAGATAGCAGGGCTCTGTAGCTGGACGGAATCTTTGATGCACATACCAGCGCCATCGCATGGATACTCTTCTTTCTTTTTGGCTTCTTGTGGCACCATAACGATAGAGAACAGGCTAATGCGCGAAAATATCTGCTGATCCAAGTACACGGGTAAGCTCAACAGTCGGAATTTACTGATCTGAGTATATAAGGATCAGGGGACCGAATTACAGCATTTGTTCACCGTCCAGGCGGCACGGCGCCAGACTTAACCGAAAATGCTTCGGTCCGGCGGTGAGGTGGCGGGCCCGATCTAGCGGAGCTGACAGGAACCCCGGGTGTAGAATTGGTTACGGTGTAAGTCTATATTGGGTGTGGGATCCGCCGTAGCTTACTTATGCCAGGGTCCTGGCTTGCCCCCAATCGTACTGAGATTGAGATGCAGTACTCGTTATCATGGATGAGGAATAAAATAATAAAAATAAAAATATATTCTTTGTCAGAATACAGCTTGACATTATTTGTTCGTATTAGTAAATTTCACAGATATCACCATACCAGCTCAGCATCACATTACATTTCAACACACACAGTTCCGTCTCTTCCAATAAGCGCACCTATAATCACTTTGCTTGCCTATTTTTTGGGTTGTTCTACATTAAAAACTTTCAACATCAAGTTTCTGCGCAATGGGGCGAGATCAGAAATTTGCCTTGGTTACAGGGTAAGTACCACAAACCAACGGCCCTCTGAACTCTACTGAAGAATTCTCATAGGTGTGGGAAAGGCGGGATTGGCGAGGCTCTTGTCCTAGAGTATACTCATCGCGGTGTCCATGCTATTGCTACAGTCCTCCCAAATGAAGATAGCGATCATCTAACCGCTGCTGGGATTACCTGGTTTCCCTTGGATGTAAGAGACGAGACGTCTGTTTTACACCTAAAGCAGGAGATTCTCGTAGTTACCGACGGTTATCTGGACTTTCTCGTTAACAATGCGTAAGTATGCTTGGTTTGCTAATTTTTCTTCTTTCCTTTGATATAGAATTTTCTCTAACGTTGACTTAGGGGCATATGTATGATAAAATCCCACAATTACAAAACGGAAAGCAGTCATCTAATTAACTCTTTATGTGTATTTTAGGCTATACGATGACTGCTATTGACACCGATGTCAATGCTGTGAAAAGAATGTTTGAGGTTAATGTTTTTGGACCAATGCAGATGGTACATCACTTCCATGACATGCTCATCCAAGCGGCTGGAACTATTGTCAACATTGGGTCCATTGGCGGTGTCGTGCCATATATGTATGGAGGTATGCAAACGTTTTCTAAAGCCCATTTTGAAGCTTTCATGCTAACATTCTCAAAGCATCATACAATGCATCCAAAGCTGCTCTTCATCATTATTCTAATACGCTACGTCTTGAGATGTCACCGTTCAAGTAAGGCATAATTTTGAGAGCGAAATATGGGGTGCAAAACGAGTGCTAATTAATCACCTACTCACATATAGTGTTAAAGTCATTACTGTGAGTTTACTGCACTTATATGCACGTGGTATTGACAAAGGCTGACTCGGTGAATGCAAAGGTCATCTCTGGAGAAGTTGGAACCAACATTCTCAAAAACGACGTCAACCGAAAGCTGCCTGAAGGTATGTCGCTATTTCTTGTACTAATAAATTAAAGATTAAATACTAAGACACGTCAAGGATCATACTATACACCCCTCGCCACTGAGTTTAAAGACCATGTCACAAGAACACCCAGTAAGAATCCACCGTCCGAGGCACCTTAACTTTATTAAGCAGCAACAAACTGAGATAATTCATTTTTGTAGAGACTACTAGTAGATTCGTATATGCATCAAATGTTGTCTCCCAGAGCCTAAGGTCGTCCCCAGTACCGTGGCTCTGGACCGGAAGCGCCACTGGTATAATTCGATTTTTAGACATGTTTGCATGGCGTACAATCTGGGTATGTAAATCTTTAAAGGGAGAAATTCTAGAAAAGATGTATCAGAATCTAACGTTTCTTCTCGATATTTTAGGACTTTTTCTTCTACCGCGAGTTTAACCTGGATAAAGTCAAGAATGCGCATTTGGCAAACACCAAAAAGGAGGTTTAAATAGTGGCTTTTAAATTTACTTAATAGGATATACAATCTCAAAGAGGATCAAGAAGTGTAGTGTAGTTAATTCAATAACTTTTTATTTAATCATATGTCGTTTTAATGCCTCGACGTTGTTAAAACATAATCCCTGAGATCCATCAGAATCCATCCGCTGTATTTTAGTTTGAAGTGAACCAATCCTTTCCATGTGCGCACCCGGGATGTTCATTGATTCCTAACGTGAATAGAAAAGTCTAAAAAATCTTCAAGGCATCATGAAGGAAATGTTCCATAATTATTATAAACTAAAATTAGGAGGATTAATCTCGCCATGCTACATAGGTTATCCAACTAACCAATATCTTTTGAAAACTCTAGGCTCATACTTAGTAGCCGTATTTAATCTAAGCTTTGCATCTATAGATACCTAGGTAGGTACATTTGGGGTGTCTGCCATGGCGCGATGGAAGCTAGAGAAGGGACTAACACCCTCTGCTCTATGCTCTATGCACTATCAATATTCATATTTATAGGAAAGTAGTTCGATATTGGGCATAGCAGCGCATCTAGCGCAACTGATGTGTAGTTTTCCATTTTGAGCTATTCTTAACTAGCCCACATCTAGAAATCCCTATAAAGAATACATGTAGTCCTCTGATAAAGTAAAATCCATTTATCGGTTCTCATAGTAAGGTGCAAGCTCGTTAAGCTCCTCGCCAAGTGGCTTGCCATTGACAAGAATAGGCTTGCAGTCAAGCAGAACCCACAGCATACGGCCAGGCAAAAGACCATTACCAGTGATGTTCTCCCACTGATGGGCACTGGCACGCTGAACGCTAACATCACCCTGGCGCAGGATTCGCGACTCGCCAGAGTCAAGAATCAGCTTGAACTCTCCCTCGATAACGACACCATAGTCGAGCGACACAGCACGGTGCATGGGAGAAATAACGCCGGGGGCGAAGTCAATCATGCGGCAAACAGAACCGTTGTGGTAGTGCAGAGGAGGCTTCGAAAGTTAGTCACGGCGTCAATATTAGAAAGAATTTCATCAGATGAATACTTACCTCAGTCTCCAAAGCAAACTTCAGATCAACATCGCCATTCATCTCAACCGGGGTCTCCTTAGTTGAGTAGATGATGTTGGCAAGAGCCTGATCATTACCAATGACGCGGTGGTGGTCACCACAGTCAGTCTTGATGAATACGCCCTTGCCTTCAGCGTTGTGGCCAGTGATGTGTCGGACGGTGCGTCGAAGACCTGGAGCTGGGAATGTGTTGACATAGCCAGCGCTGGTGGCAAGCATCTTGGCCAACTCGGGGTTGTTTTCCAGCATCTTAGCCAACTCAGGGTTAAGCTGCTGCTTCTGTTGCTCGGCCATTGTTATTATTGGGATTTTTTGTTTTACTTATTATTGAGAAATTGTTGCTGGAGAAGAAGATGTAGTAGAAGATGTAGAAGATGTCGATGGATAGTTTATCAGTCGGTAAATGAGAGAAAATGAAGCCAATTAAATAGACATCTTGACTCTCAGCGATTTCCATACAGGGAGTCTTGATTCCTACCAAAAACTCGAAGACAAGCATTGTCACTCAGTGTACCTGGCAATAAATGCAGGGGTGCAGATACGGTAATCCTACGGAGGACAGTTGGCGGCACTCAATGGCTCGGTGTGCAGTGAAAACGGGATCGGGCCGTCGTTGGTGTAAGCATTTATCTCAATCTAGTTTAATTGGGCTGGTTAGAGCTAGAGGCTAAAACTGAGGCTGGGGCTGATGCTATAGCCCCTGCTGACGGAGCAGCTCTGGCCAAGATCCTAAACAAATTTACCAACCAGATCTATCTGCAACAAAAGGCGAAATACTATGTGTCTGGGGTTACATGGTTCTCCGCCCCATCTAAGCATGACAGGTAAGCATGGTGCCTCCATCGATGATGAATCCAGATCCCGTCACATAGCTGGCTCTCGGGCTGCAGAGGAAGATCACCGAATCCGCCACCTCCTCCGCAGTAGCAATCCGGCCCAAAGGCACCACCTTGTTGACCCAGCTGTCAATGTCCATGCCACCATCCCGCGCACCTTGGATCATGGGGGTTTCCACCCACGTGGGACAGACGCAATTGACCCTGATTCCATAGGGTGCGTTGTCCAGAGCTAAACTTGCTGTATCAGTAAAATTGCCAAATGGGGTAATCGCCGCTAGGCGGGCCGAACATACCGGCGTTCTTGGTCACACCAAGTACCGCGTGCTTAGCGGCCGTATATTGCACCAAGTGAGGAGCTGCTGCGAAGGAATTTCCCGATCCCAGAGTCACAATCGAGCCACGAGTCCCTCCCCGGGCCGGGTTTGCGGCGTCGATCGGCTTCAGTTCCTGGCGTTGCATCACAGCAGAAGCGCTTCGTACCAGCAAGAAAGTTCCCTCCACATGGACTCGAAGAAAACGGCTGAACTCGCCAAGGTCTGCTTGTGCTATGTTCAGTGGCATCTGGACGCCAATCTACGAGAAAATTAGCATTTCCAATAGAAGTCTGCACGCATCAAGCTTACCCCTGCGCAGTTGATGCAATAGTCGATCCTTTCAAAGGTCTCAACCATGTAGTCAGTAGCCTTTTTCACCGACTCTTCCTGCGATATGTCGATATGGATCGCCTCAGCTCGGAAGTTGCTAGCGGTTGCCACAGATTTGCATTCAGCAATGACGCGGCCCGCAGCTTCAACATTCATGTCCGCGATAAGGATACCAGCAGCGCCATCTTTGGCCAGGCCAAGGGCGCAAGCTCGTCCTATACCGCTTCCTGGATGCATGTTAGCGCTGTAGAATCAGAGTCTGATACGGTGATTTTGCTTACCACCCCCCACGATGAATGCGTTTCCACTAATATCCATGGCTTGAATGATATGAAAATGGTTATCTTGAATATGAAGGATGCGATCTGATTCAGTGCTGCGTTCTGACCAATTGGTATTCAGCGGTGAGTGTTGCGAAGAGTTCGAGATAACGCTGAAATTTGCTGGCTGAACCGGAGCCTAATATACCTGTGGATGGTATATGGTATTATCAAAGGTAGATCCTAACCTATACGATAACTACATTTAATCAATTGTATATACTAGTCAATCAATTTCAGTGAATTTATTTTATTGTCTATCGCTTAGATTCGATTCTTCGCCATACAATAGCCATTGTGATACGTATCAGCCAACATTGAAACACACAAACTTCAGTCTTTACATGATTGAAAGTGAAAAATAACTATGGTATTTCACCGTAAAAGTCCCAACTTGTCACTGATAGCACTTTTTTTCCCTTTCCTGGAACTATCGAAATTACGTGAGAGAGAGGTCTGAACATCAGTGACGGCCCGGATATCGGAAAATCGACGTTCTGAGATAGCCAAAAGAGGAAATAAATCCAATTCAACGGTAGTTACAGCTCAAATGTCAACTTCGGCCGTAGTCAAACTGAATATCGCCGAAATCCCTGCTGCATAGAGCAAGGGGGCACGTGTAAGCTGGGAAGGCTCTAGTCCCACCTCACCCCGTGGGGCTGGGGGCGTGAATCCTCATAACGGTTTCCCGGGCCACACCCCACGTGTAAATGTTGTATTATCTATGCATTCTGCATGCTGCATGCTTCTCTCCATTGGGAATTCAAACTATCATGGCGGTGTTCCAGTTCCCAGGACATGCCAATCGCGATAATCTCCGGAGTAAGCGGTATGATGCCCCACCTGGAGTAACCCGGACAAAAGGCTTCCCCCTAGATCGGATTGCATACCTTACTAGCGGCCAGTGGATGCGAACTTGTTTCCAGCTGAGAATCTTCAATGCCTATCTAAGAAATTTGCCCAGCACGGATACTCCGAGCAGCGTTTGGCTTGACGAAGAGCTTCTTAGCGCTTACGGATCCTATCAATAACCATCATGTCTCAGCCTAGGGCTCTGCAGGCTCTCAGCACATCAATGTGTGCTTATCTTGTCAATGGGGAGGAAGAGAGACCGTTGTATGGAATCTAGAACTCACAATAGCATATACTTTATCGTTCAGCCAATAAAATTGTGGATGCTAACGGATCCTGCTGAAAATCAATCCGCAGGGTACCTGAGCCTTTACTTTGTATGGACGGACCCTGATGAGGACCGTTGAAACGTGGGAAAGTCCTGAAGGATCTCGGGATCTACCATTTACATTCTCTTACCGTGTTCAGCCTGTTGCGTCTTCTGAACTTGGTAATCGTATTCATTGTCAAGGTCAGATAGTGGATCTAACTAAGATGCTACGCCTTGTACTCCAGCTATCTGCGAGAGAAAGGTGTGTAGCAGCAATGACAGCTTGGATTACATGTCCGTAATTGCTCTCCGTAGCACAGCATAGAATAATATTTAAAACGACATCATCTCTCTCATCTACAGATTTCCAAATCAAGCTTCTCATCACACCTCTTCACCTCTCTTTTGTAGAGTTCTATCTTCAGATTCCAAGACTTTCCTTGTCATTATCATCATTATATCATCATTATAATCAATATCATTCAAAATGTTCACTCTTGAGCCTGCTTTGGATATTCCCTCCGACTCGGAGTCTCTTCTCCGCAGTCACGCTAAAGATGCTATCGTTGTTACCGAAACAACGTATTTGAATGATGAAATACATGAGACGTCTGGACCTTCCAGTGCCTTCACCGTTGAAGACAACACGGTGTGCATTGTTGGCATGTGTAAGTCTTTTCCAAACCCTCTGGTAAATACTTGAATTGTTACCTAACGTATTCTTCTTTAGCCTGCCATCTCCCTGGCGGAATCACCTCACCATCAGGGCTTTGGGACTACCTGTACAACAAGAAGACTGCACAATGTACCGTGCCATTGGAGCGCTATGATTTTAGAGGATTCTACAATAAGGATGGTAGTAGGGCTGGTGTCATGGCAGTGGATGGCGGATACTTCATCAATGAAGATGTCCGCAAGTTTGACCCTTCCTTCTTTGGCATTAACAACCTCGAAGCGTCTTACATGGATCCTCAACAGCGAAAGCTGCTCGAGGTTGTCTATGAGTGTTTCGAGAATGCCGGACTATCTATGGAAGATGTGAACGGTACTAACACGGGAGTGTACGTTGGCAACTTTACTGCCGACTATTCGGTTATGCAGTCCCGTGACACCGATTATGTGCATCGACTTTCTGCTACTGGTAGCGGTACATCGATCATGGCCAACCGTGTCAGTCATGTCTTTAACTTGCATGGTCCCAGTTTCACTCTTGACACTGCTTGCTCATCCACCATTTACGCCCTCCACCAGGCCGTGAATGCGATCAAGAATGGCGACTGTGATTCCGCTATCGTTGCAGGTGCCAACTTGGTCATGTCCCCTGAGCAGCACTTCGGAACTGCAAAGGGTGGCTTCTTGTCGCCGACCTCTGCTTGCCACACATTCGATACCTCTGCAGATGGTTATGCCCGTGCTGAGGCTCTTAACGCCATTTTCATCACCAAACTTACCTCTGCAATGAAAAGTGACCGCAAGGTTCACGCTGTCATTCGTGGAACTGCCATCAACGCGTAAGTCCCTTTCCTTACTTTATTTTTAAGCGTAACTAACTGACATTGTAAAATAGCAATGGTAAAACTCCCGGTATTACTCTGCCAGATGCCAAGATGCAGGCAGCTGTCATTCAAAAGGCATATCAGAACGCAGGCCTTTCATTCGCTGATACCGATTACGTCGAGTGCCACGGTACTGGTACTCCGGTTGGTGATCCCATAGAAGTGGATGGTATTGCGGCCTGTTTTGCAGGCCGCGAGGGTGAGCCCCTGAGACTCGGAGCCGTCAAAACCAACATGGGCCACTCTGAAGCCGCCAGTGGTCTGACTGCCATCATCAAGTGTGCACTTGCTTTTGAGCATGGTGTGATTCCACCCACCTACGGTGTAAAGAATATCAACCCAAAGTGTAAGCCAAACTGTTCTATATTCTCTTTATATACCTTCCAAAGTCGAGTCACTAACATCTTTATAGTGAAACTCAAGGAGCGTAATATGAAGGTCATGACTGAAAACGAACCATGGCCAAGAGCCATCCGACGTGCCAGTGTCAACTCTTTTGGTTACGGTGGTGCCAATGGACATGTTATCCTCGAATCTATCGGCAGCTACTTCGTTGGCTCGCTGGCATCCTCCCCGGTCTCGAGAACTTTGACCAGCCCCTATGAGTCCAGCAAAGATCAGGTTTTCGTGCTTCCGTTCTCCGCTGCATCGGGCAAGTCGTTGGAAGCTCGCCGCAAGCAAAATATCGAGGCTCTGGAGAGGACTGAGCCAAAGGATGTGAAGGCCCTGGCAGCTGCCATGAGCAAGCGACAGGCCAAGCTGCGCCTGCGCGACTTTGTTCTCGCTTCTGCGAATGCTGACTCTCAGCCATCGGTTATTGAGACGGCTGACGCTGGCGACAAAGCTAGCCCTGGTGCTCAGCCTCTTCCCTTCGCCTTTGTCTTCACTGGACAGGGTGCTCAGTACGCCAACATGGGCAAGGAACTCCTCGAGAACGATATTGGTTTTTTGGCTAGCATCCGTGATCTTGACGAAGTCTTGCAGTCACTGCCTGCCGAATACAAGCCTTCTTGGACTTTGGAGCAGACTCTACTCGACAAACCCGCAGTCAGCAAGATCAACGATGTCACTCGCAGTCAGCCAATCTGCACCGCCGTCCAGGTTGCTCTTGTCAATATGCTGCGCACCTGGGGAGTCAGCCCAACAGCTGTTATCGGTCACTCATCTGGAGAGATTGCGGCCGCCTACGGTGCTGGTCTGCTCACTGCTTCTGAGGCTATTCTCGCAGCTTACTTCCGAGGCTTTGCTGTCGGTCAACTCAAGTCTCGTGGCAACATGATGGCTGCTGGTATATCCCCAGATGCTGCCAATGCTCTGATTGAGGAGCTGGGTCTGAAGGAAGTCCGAGTTGCTTGTGTCAATGCCCCCGAGAGCGTCACTATCAGTGGTGCTATCAAGGATATTGAGGCTCTCCAGGATGAGCTCCAGAAGGAGGGCAAGTTTGCTCGCAAGCTTGAAACTGGTGGCCGCGCTTACCACTCGCACATGATGGTTGAGATTGGCGACTTGTACGAGTCGCTTGTCACCCCTCATTTCACCACTAAGAAGGACGGCGACATGGAGGCTGAGATGTTCTCTACTGTTGGCCACTCCCCAGATGCTCTTGGTACTGTTGATATCTCTACCAACATGGCCTCTTACTTCCGCAAGAACCTTGAGCAGCCAGTTCAGTTCAGCGCCGGTTTGACTAAGATGATCACCGGTGATAAGTACCACTTGGTTGAAATTGGCCCTCACTCGGCCCTCAAGGGTCCTATTCAGCAGATCCGAACTGGTGCTAAGCGCGATAAGGAAGCTGTCCCCTACTCTCCTACGCTCGTCCGAAAGGAGAATGCATACATCTCCTTGAAGAAGCTTGCGGGAACTCTCTTCTCCTATGGTCACAGCCTGGACTGGTATGCGGTCAACAGCGTCCCACGACACCAATCACTTCCAGCCCCCATTCTGGCTTCGTACCCTTGGGATTACTCCAAGCCGCTGCCCTGGCACGAGCCTCGCGCCAGTGTTGAGCACCGTCACCGAAAGTACATCCGCCACGAGCTCCTGGGAACTCGAGCCACGGCTGGTAACGGCATCGAGTGGTGCTGGCGAAACATCCCTCGCGTGTCTGAGATGCCATGGCTGCGCGACCATAAGCTCGGTGAGTCTCAAATTGTCTTGCCAGGAGCAGCATACATGTCGATCGCTATCGAGGCTCTCTCGCAAGTGCTAGATATCAAGACCAAGCTTGTTGCAGGAGAGGCCTACGGGTTCGAATTTGAGAACGTCAACATCAGCGCAGCATTTGTCGTGCCTGAAGAGAACGATTCTGGGGCTGACAGCCTTGAGCTTCACACTGTCATGACCCAGCGAAAGATTTCTACCGTCAATACTTCTGGCAACTGGTATGAATTCTCTATTTCTTCTTTCCAGTCTGGCGTTGCTACCCTTCACTGCATGGGTAGCATTCGAGTCTCTGAGTCTACTCTGGCCCCCAAAGATGGAGCCGTTGAGGTCCAAGAGCAGGGCTACGAAGTCTGGGGTATGGCTCGCTGGTATGCAAAGGCAAAGGAAGAGGGCCTCAACTTTGGACCAACCTTCCAGTCATTGACTAGCCTCCACACTGATGGAAACCGAATCTCCACCGATTCCATCTCGACCACATATCTGGCGCCTCCATCCGAAGCTGCTAACGGCATGTTCTATGCCATGCATCCCATCACTATCGATGCTTGTTTCCAAGCTGCTATTATCGGAGGCACTGCTGGTGTCGTCAATGATCTTAAGGCCTTCATTCCTTGCTTCATCTCCAACTGCTCTGTCCAGATTCCCAAGGGTGGCTCTGCAAGCTTTGGTAGCGAGGAGGTTAGAATCCACACGAGCATGGAGAAGACGGGCTTTGCCTCTCGCGCTGTTGCCTTCACTCTTAGACTGCCAGATGGCACACCGGCCATTGACGTCCCTCACCTTCGCATGAATTTGTACACTGGAAAGCCTCCAGTTGAGGCTGAGACCAGTATGTATCTTCAGCGACAGCCGTGTCTGCGGGTCCAGTGGAAGCCTGACGTTCTTCGTCTCCAGCCTGGTTCCGAAAGTGCCATTCGAGAGTTTATTGAGGCGTTTGCAGAGGAGCAATCTGATGATTTGAATGACAATGGAGCTCTCATGGTATTCGCAGCCCTACTTGACCTTTTCGGCCACAAGATTCCCCGTATGAGTGTGTTGGAGCTTGGACAGGATCGTCAATGGACTCCCAAGGATTGCCAGGCAATCTTGGGTAAGGACACTGCATTCCCACGATTCAAATCCTGGAACGATGGTAAGCTTGGAGAGGACAACAAGATTGATATTGAGAGTGTTAAGGGTTCCGATCCTTATGACACCATCCTTATCCCCCATCTCTCCGTCTCAAAGAAGGTTTGGAGCAAGGCAGCAGACGAGGTCATCTCCCAGGTTTCAGACAACGGTATTGTCATCACTCGCAAGACCAAAGATGCCGTTTCTGCTCTTCAAGCAGCTGGCTTTACAACCTTGGAGCTACCTAACGAGACTCTTGCCGCTGTTCGTAACCCCAAGCAAACTGGATTAGAGAACAAGGAAGTCGTCATTGTCAAGCCTAACCAGTCGTCTGCCTCCATTGATTCTCTTGCCGACGCTGTGGCGACTCACCTGAAGAAGAACGCCGGCGTTGAGAAGCTGAGCACTATTACCATTGCCAACATTGAAACTGTTGCTCTTCACGACCAGGTCGTCTGTGTGTCTGTCATGGAGATGGAGAACGAGTTCCTTGCTACCATCAGCAGCGACGATATGGATCGCTTCCGCAAGATCACCGACAATGTTAGCGATCTCTTGTGGCTGACTGGGGCAAACATGCTCTCTGCACCCAACCCCAACCTTACCTTGTCTAGCGGCCTTTCACGGGCCCTGATGCTGGAGCAGCCAGCGCTTCGATACACTGTTCTCGACGTCGGCGCTGATATTATCAATGCCAGCCACTTGGAAGCCATTTGCAACAACGTGTCGGCGGCTCTGACTTTCCGCTACGCCACTGATGATAAGGAGTTCATCCAGAAGGATGGCATTCTCTATGTCAGCCGCTTCACTCCTGATTTCGAGCTGAACTCCCTCTTCCGTCAGCGTATGACGCCAAATGACACTATGAAGCTGGTTCCTCTTGGAGAGGTCGGCCCAGCCAAGCTCTCTGTTGGCCAGGTTGGAATGACTGATACTATTCACTTCCAGCAGATCTCCGAGCTCAAGACCACTCCTCAGGCCGGCTTTGTGGATGTTGATCTTCGCGCTGTTGGCCTCAACGCCAAGGACATCTACGCTATCAACGGACGTGTTGAGACTAAGGAAGCCACTACGGCCTTGGATTTCGGTGGTGTCGTCTCAGCTGTTGGACCTGGTGTCGAACATCTCAAGGTCGGAGACCGAGTTGCTGGTTTCATTCCCAACCACTTTAGCACCACGGAGCGAGTCCCTGTGCAAGCTGTCCACAAGATGCTGCCCGAAGAAGAGTTCACTGTCGTGCCTACTCTTCTGGGTGTCTACTGCACTGCGCTCGTCGCCCTCAAGGACCGCGCCCACCTTCGTGCCGGCGAGTCCGTCTTGATTCACTCCGGTGCTGGTGCTTTTGGTCTCGCTGCGATTACCCTGGCCAAGCACATGGGCGCCACGGTTTTCGCAACTGTGGGCTCACAGTCAAAGCGTGAGTATCTAGTCAAGGAGATGGGAGTTCCATCTGAAAACATCTTCCACTCGCGTAATGCCTCCTTCGTGGACGATATCATGACTGCCACCGGTGGCCGAGGTGTCAATGTCATTGTTAATTCCCTTATTGGAGATCTGATGCACGCTTCTTGGTCTTGCATTGCTCCCTTTGGACGCTTCGTTGAGATTGGCAAGCGTGAGCTTATTGACGCAGGCAAGCTGGATATGCGCATCTTCTTGAAGAACGCTACATTCACTGCCTTTGACTTGTCAGAGTTCTTCTACGACTCTGACAGCTACTACCAAGACGTTGTCTACAACCACACTGCCGAAGTGGTTAAGATGTACCGTGCCGGTATCATTAAGGCTTCTCCCATCGCAACATATGATGTTTCAGAGATTGGCCACGCCTACCGCTACTTCGGTAACAAGGACCGAGTCGGCAAAGTTGTCGTCTCGATGGAGAATCCCAGCAGCCTGGTTCAAGTTATGCCAGCAACTTACCAGTCTGTCTTCAGCCCTGAAAAGACCTACCTGCTCGTGGGCTGCCTGGGTGGTCTCGGCCGCAGTCTCAGTCGCTGGATGATGTCTCGCGGAGCTCGCAAGTTCTGCTTCCTTGGACGTTCTGGATGCGATAAGCCTAGCGCCGCTGAACTTGTGAACCGTCTCCGTGACGCTGGTGCCACGGTAAGCGTCGTCCGTGGCGATGTTTCTGAGGAGGACCATGTTCGTGAAGCTGTCATAACAGCTGCCAAGGATGGCCCTATCGGTGGTATTGTTCAGGCTGCCATGGGCCTCAGCGAAGCTCTGTTCTCTGTCATGACAAACAAGGCTTGGCACACTGGTATCCAGCCCAAGTGGAAGGGTTCTTGGAACTTGCACAATGCTCTGGAGGGCTACGACGCTGATCTTGATTTCTTTCTTCTGACTTCGTCCATCTCTGGAACCTGCGGTACAGCTACTGAGAGTAACTACTGCGCTGCCAACAACTTCCTTGACAATTTTGCCAAGTGGCGCCGTTCTCAAGGCAAGCCTGCTGTGTCTGTTGGCCTGGGTATGATTTCAGAAGTTGGATATCTCCATGAGAATCCCGAAATTGAGGCTATGCTGCTCCGAAAGGGTATCCAGCCCCTCAATGAGGACGAATTCCTCCAGGTCTTAGACTATGGTATTGCCGGTCCCTGGAGCGATGCCGAGTTTGCTCGCGGTGTCTCCATGCCTAGCGAGGCCGCTCATATCCTGACTGGCTTGGAATCCTACGGTGCTCGCAAGTTGATGGCTCAGGGTTTCGAAGTGAACAATGGTGTCACAGAGGAGGCTCGTGCAACTATCCTTGCCGCATCTCTCCTTGCTGAGAAGGATGCCAATGATGAAGAGAAGAGCGGTGATGTTGGCACACTCGCTGCTGCTGCTGAATGGTTCAAGGACGTCCCCGCTAGTGGTGTGTCTATGCTTGCTCCTGAGGCCAGTGCACCGACAATGCTCGATGCAATCCTGCGCCTTACCAAGAAACGCTTCAGCAACTTGATCCTGATGCAGCTTGATGCAGTCGATGATCGCGCTCCTCTTCCCTCATTTGGTGTTGACAGTATGCTTGCTGCCGAGTTCCGAACTTGGTTCTTCAACACTTTCAAGGTTGATGTTCCTTTCTTGGATATTGTCAGCCCACAGAAGTCTCTACACACACTGGCAGAGTTTGTGGAGGAGAAGCTGGTGGCCAGCTGGGCCAGTTAAGAAGTTTGCTTTTGGAAAATGAAATTGATATAAAAAAAATAAAGAATAGAGATACCATGTGGAAGAGTGAAGGCGTAGCTAGGGATTTTGATAGTGAACTTAGAGGTGGGTTCCACGATTGATATGCCTGGTTGCGCTCTTCAAGAATTTCTCTTTTGTCATCTTTCTTTGTATCTACAGGTATATGTCTTTGGGATATTCTGTATAGTTAATGTTTCTTTTGAGCACATCAATGTTAGATTTTTAAGTTTATATATCATTTCTCCATGACTCTTTGTATCGTTCTGTGAAGCCGTATTCTTACGTAGAAGTAGCCTCGATAAATGATCCAAGTAAATGTTAAAGCCCCATGTGAAATTCCAATGCTGATGGCGCCTCTAACATCACATAATGGAGCAAGTTCTTTGTTAGCATAGTAGTATATAGTCTGAGACAGTTAATATCTCATTGCTTCTTCTAATATTTTCAATTTGCCTTTGAGTGTCGATATGTGCCCAGGTAGCATTGGACTGAATAGAATCAGCTAGCGTGTTCTCATAATGCAATTCAGAAAAATATCGTGTAAAATAGGAACGACGCAATAGTACATCTTAGTGAAGAAGCTAGTATCTCCAGATAGACTTCTTCAGCCCTAATGCTAGTGTGCAATGCTGGTAAGTGTCCTGTACGTTTGCCCCATTTCGAAATGTCATCAATCACAAGTGTTGTCTCACTTTAAGACACCAGCTGATGTCTCGAATATTATTTGATTAAACCGCAAAGGATAATTTCAGGTCAGCATATGACATATCTGATCTCCTTGATTATCGCCATTTGTGCTCGTCATATGATGACTGCCCCTGTACCGCTTCAGTTACATAGTAGTCGAAATGTCTCAGTCTGTCATATTTTCTATTTGATGCAATCCTCAGCCCGCTCGTTCTCACTGAGAAGCTGAGTGCGGTCTCCACTAATCTACTCGCGTCGCGAACAGCTTGAGCGAACGCCCGAGATATGGGTCCTCTACAGGGGGTCGATAGCTAAACCCACGCGAATTACGGAGTAGTCTGGAAGAAGTTATTTCGTACGCGATGTAAAAAAGGTTAACGCGGTGACTGTTAAATCGCAATGCGGGAGATCCCGCTGACTGTGGAGGTGGTAGAGCTACAGTACTGTACGGTAGGCTACGGTATGTATCTACGATGTAGATTGCGGCTCTTCATGAACTGCTTTTCTGTGTGCTATCGTGAAACGATTGATTTCAGCAGAAGATGACACCAGTTCCACTTTGTAACGCGCGTACAATGCCGCATACGATGATGCGGTGTAGAAGAAGAGGACCGCCAGTTTGCTGACGTGCTTAGATTGATTGGATGCTGAATCAACGAATCGCTCAATGTTGCGGTCTCCAATATGAATTCTATCATGATAGGTAAAGAATTCCGAGGTGCCCTGAAACTGTCCGCCACATGACCATCAGGTCATCTCAGCCCTCGCTTGTACTTACGGTGACGCCCAATCTAACGCGGTGGTGATAGCCCAATCTAATGAACTGATAGCCTACCAGATGTTCCTTGCTGCTAAGCTCGTTCCAAAAGCCAATGAGAGTGCTTCGGCCGCAACGCCGTTTGGCCAATGGGCCTAAGGACCATATCGAAACCCTCTACTGTACCCGCGCCCTAGCGAGTCATACTGTTTCTATGCCGGCCACTAGAACCTGTCATTCAGCTGCTGGTGAAGATTTAGCATTTCAAGCTCTAGTCGCTGTGGTTTAATGAAGGATCTAGCGGGGTGTACTCGAAACTAGCATGCGGCCCACCAGTTTGATCTATTTCTTTTTTTCAATCTTTCATTACTCATTTCTGTATACTTTGGTGACTTATGGCGATGATGACATATCCGTCGTAACTCATTCTTAATCGGGTATCCGAGAGGCCCGGATGCCGGACCGTGAATAGGGAAAGAAAAGGAGAAGGATGCCGAAGCAAACCCGCGGCGGGCCACGGACCTCACGGAGAGGATGGAGACAGACCAACAACTGCCGGATTCGCTATGTATGTATGGAGTAGCACTGATTGGGTCCGTGAATATTGTAGCTTGTGTGGAAGTGCTTTGTACTGAACTGGCGCGCGTGCCTGTTACTACTTATTGAGCTGTTTGATTTATTGCTACATTGTTTTTATAGTCACAGAGCCTATGGCTACCAGTACTATGATAAGTCTACGTGCACCCAGTGCCATTACTTTGATTCCCATACCACTAATCGCTATGCTAGGTAGTGAGCATATCTAGCAGACTAAAAATAGAGAAGCATTTTCTCAGCTTGGTAAGGCTGTCGTCGGAAAGCCGATGAGCAACTGCTACTTCAGGAAATATGTACGCACTGACCTGGCCTTCAATACAAAGCACGCCCAGACATAATACCGATCGGCCATGGCCCTTCACCGATTTCATCTAGGGCTAAATAAGTCATCAGGGCTACACCCCCAGGGCCGCACATATGTACTGTATGTACCTAATAAGAAGGTACGTATTCACCTTACATAGAAAGCAAGCCTTATGCAAAGGGAAAACCACCTGATTGTCGGGCATGCTGCGTCTACAGTCGGCGAATGGGCCGGGGACCAGTCCGCATCAGATGAACCAAATTCCCGGGACGAACGCCGGCGTTAAAGCAAGATGCTGACAATTGCCCGACCAAGGGCTGGCTTCTCGCTACAGCACAATGTTACTCGTAGCAGGCTCATATCCCGCAAGGGGGAATGCCTGCAGTGGGCTCGTATACCTACATAGGTAGTGTAAGCCCCCCGTGTTGCGCATATCCATACCCTACTCCCCTATCCGCCTCGCCGCCATACGTACATAATCATGGCTATTCGCACACGCGGGCTTCGGACCGCTGCTTTCTGGCCCCCGCCCGCCCTGATAGCCTCTCTTTCGAAACTTGTTACCTGTTCCGCGCCAAAGTGGTCGGTGTTTCACGTTGTCTGGCCCGATCGGTGATGTAGAAGGGCGTATGCCGTTACCGATGTCAGTCACTTTTGTGATTTATGACGAAGATGGCGCACTGCAGCAAGGAGAGCGAGAGCGACAGTCTTGAGGAGAGATCCATGTCGATTGCAGCTAGACTGCCGAAGGGTTCCAATCTCTCCAGAAAGCCCATCCCTTCATGCGTCCCTACGTGACGGGTAGCCGGTACCACGGATCATTTTTAGTGTAGGACTAAAACGTCAAAAATCATGTCATGTCTCTAATTTTGGATTAGTCCCTGCTGCTTGGAGTCTTAAAGGCCGTGATTTTGGTAGTTGGCCGACCAAACACCGGTCTTAATAAGCTGCATCGCCGTTATTGACTTAACCCCTGGCGTTTGTGGGTGCCTGGGTTGGTCGCCAGGTCTGGATCGAGATACGCTGTAAGAGATGAGGTAACGTCGACGGTGACAGCCATTACCAGGATAGCTCACATTACAGCCAATCTAACGGCATGAAAATCCTTGGGGAAAAAAACACCCTCGTCCCTGTTGAAATACAATACTACGTGTAAAGAAAAAAAGCGTTGTTACTGTGAAGCTTTCTTTACTGCGAAGTCCGCAGCCAACTCAACTTCGCTTAACTGCTTAACACCGTGCAGTCTTCCATACTTCGTACACAGTTACATTCGGCAAACAGAAAGCGGCGTTTGAAGCGTTTGTGCGCAAGCCCTCTTCAGCATTGGCCATTCCGCCAACCAGGGTCTCGCAGATTCTTGCATGAAAGTCCGCTCACGGGATTTTTTCCAGGGGCCTACAAAGAGAGGCAAAAGGCGTTTCGCTTGTCGGCACGCTGAGGCCATCTGCCGCGTACGTGCAAAAATCCGCCTCGTCTCTCCCCCTGCAACAGCTGCGTCCAAATCATGAAGCGCCAGGAATTAGCGAACGAAACGCCAGGAATTAGCGAGCGAAGAGCTGTCTTCGTGTAAGGTCGCCCAGCGCGTAAAGCGCCAGTCGGCTGTAGAATTCGCCCGCATAAAGCACTGCCGTTGACGTTTTTTGCGAGCACACCAATCGGAATGGCTGCTACTGTCCACTAGCTGGCCGACGATGGACGGCGATGGCGTCTGTGGGGATGGGGCGTGTCGTCCCCTTTTGGTTTTCTGACATTCCGGATTGTGTAGAATAGTGACGAGTCGCATTCGAGAAATGAAGCAAAACCAATTTGTGGCGCCATATTCCATCTTTGACAACTTTTAGCGCATTGCGAGCCGTTTAGTGGCAGCACCTTACATTCGCTAGTGTCGAGTTTGTCGGGCTGTGAGAGCAGTTAAGCAGCAGTTGGAGAACGGTGTCGAAAGCCAATCGCCAGATGATCAGCAGCTCCCCCATAATTTGCCAATGGGAAATTTGAGTCCATCGCCACTCAGGAACACTGCAGAGACGGGTCACATGCTTGGGGCACTATGCGGGGAAGCGGATCCCCATCTCATACTCAAGCTGAGATGCTTCTACTGTGCACCGTTAATCAGCTCTTTGAAAGAGATAACGGTGATGATTCAGCTGAGTTGCTGGTCTTGTTGAGAACTGATATCTTGGCACACAAAACCACGAGTAGCCCCCCTTTTTTGGTCGATATAACACTTACTCATATGCATGTATGCGTGCAACTCGGGCCCATCATAGATGCTGTTGGCTGCAAGATACGACAAGGATAAGCCGCATGTAAATCCTACTCTACCGCTCAGGTACACATCTCAGGGGCCAACGTGCAGTCGTGGCTGGCTGCGGAGATGCTTATTATCGTAAGGACAGATAACGGCCCCGGCAGTACCTTGGAATTCTGCCCGGTACGTTGCATTCGAGACCGGCAACCGTAAAGGGTCGAAGGATCGAGGCTCTGGGTTGGCTGCCGGCTGCTCACACCAGCTTCCGACGGGAAATCCCCCTATACCCGCGCATGGAGCCGGTATGTAAGTGCCAATATGAACCATGGAGACTCGAATCGCCCACCTTTCATAGGGCTGGGCTAGGCTATATCCCCGTGGACTATGCGGACGCTATCGGAAACATTCACGCCTACATGTACGCAAGACCACCAACGGCCCGCATCGAGCTATTTCGCACATGTAGCTTCTTCCAACAACAAGCTGTTGGGCAACTCATTCCATGGCCAACCAATCTCCGAACTCTCTCTTTTTCTCTTCCCAGTGAGCTTCCAATTTCCGGGTTCCCGGTAACCAATCGCTAAAGAACACATCAGAAGGATGAAAATTTTTTTCCAACGCCTCAGTAATATTATTGCAGTGACAGGGCCAACGGCGACAGCCGTACCAGCTACCTGGAAACGAAGGGGCCTCAAATTTGGTTGAGCGAAATAGTCCAGGATTCCCTCCATTCATCGCCTTACTGGTTTCTATTTCACCTGAGCAGGGGTCTAATCTTCCGTGCCCTAAGCCGACGTGTCACTCACAAAGAATCTCCATGGTTTTACGAAGTGTTGCTCGTATGGAATTTGATTGCGTGCGTGTTGGGTTGGGCTGCGAGCAGACTCGCACATTCTTTCCTTGATGGCTGGCTAATTTTAATCATACAGTCATTTATAGTATAGACTTGCGTAAGGAATTTCGTTTCGCGAAGCTCGGGCCTATCCGTATGGGGATCGTAGCGAACAATCCAAGCCCTACGAAGATTATGCTTGTATTTCTTCATATACTCCAGCCGGTCAGTCTGGCAGGAGAAGAAGGTATACCTAGTTCACTGGCTTAAACCATAGAAAGAACCAATGGGACCAGCCCCTAGCCACCAATACACAGCCTGGGAAAGAGTTACCGAAGTCGTTTTGCCGACCTTCACAGGGTAAGTCAACGATAGATTCAAATATCTCATACAAATAGTCTAATGCGGCAGACCCGAGTGCTAGTATTGTGCGCAGTAATCGCGCACTTTGCCGTTCTGGTGCAGTAGTAGTCTAGATTACTGGGAAAAGAATCCTACGAGGCCATGACTTGGCTGAGCATCCCCTGGGCCATGTCGCCTCACTTGGACGCTTGCGGTGTAGATGGATGCCGTGCGTTGGCACCGCCTCCAGAATATCGGTCCTTGACCGACGAGGCGCGAGATATGCATAGCTATTGCGTTAGTTTTAGTCCCGTAGTGGAAAAGGACGTTTTAGAGGCTGCATACTTTCGTATTGGGAGCGCCGAACTTGGAGCGCCGAACTGAGAGCGCCGAACTGACGGACGTCCGAAAGAGAGGTGAAGCTTAGGCAGCAGCAATCTGGTCCTCTCACAGCCCCATTGACACCGAATCAATCTCTTCTTAGCCCTTTTGGTACCTTCCAGCTACGTACATATTGGCTTATTTATCCTGTGATTAATTTGTCTACGGTATTCAGTCACATATCTTACAAGTGGAACTTGGCCGTACTAACGGTCTGTGACTGCCCAACCCAACGTAGGATTTTAGGAAACGGGCACTTATGCAGCTCGGGGAGCTGGCGTGCGTGTGCTTCGTACGAATATGCGTACTAACGGCCATTAGTCGCGGGAAAGCTGGCTTCCTATTTCCGACTCATCCCTAGGCCGACGCATCGCCAAGGCCATTTAGGCGTAGTTTTCTCTGCTAACAGCCAAGTGCATAACGAAGCATTCGCTCAACAAAGTTTACCGGAGAAGGCGTTTCTCGTACGAGTATGAGTTGTATTAAGTGTTTGGGATTATCCATGCAA
This sequence comes from Trichoderma evansii, assembly GCF_050947405.1. Taxonomy (NCBI): domain Eukaryota; kingdom Fungi; phylum Ascomycota; class Sordariomycetes; order Hypocreales; family Hypocreaceae; genus Trichoderma; species Trichoderma evansii. Next base: position 836,180 of record NW_028145193.1, on the reverse strand, counting down.
TTTGTGTTCCAATGTGCCTGCTAAAGACAGATGGTGGTATCATTCATGCATACTCGCTTGAGGAAGCGAGAGTCGCATTGAGGCTTTCGCCGCAAGATGGTTTTATCTCCGCGATGGAATCTGCCCACACTCAGCCTGCGTAGGTCTACACAAATTACAAGAATTGAGACACATTGTGTAAATTAGACTTATACCAAGTCTAAATCTGCTACTTTTTGTTTTCTCATTGTCCCACTTAATGTATTCCTTCTTTCAAACACAAAATTTGATATATGAGCAGCTTGGTGTCACTCCGGAAGAGATAACAGAGCCAAATGATTGGCGGTACTGCCCATCTGGGAGGCCGCTGATTGGATAGCTGCTGCGCTGAAAGAGGGGGTGCGTCTTCTGCATAGCATTATAAGTGGACAAAGATAGAGCCCGCGCGGGGAGAGCAAGCCTGGTGAGATGTTATGACAGGTCAACTTTCTGTGACATGTAGGCTGGATGGCTGTTGGCGGTGCTGGTGCAATGTGACAGCAGACAGGAGAGTCGTATCAGGGGCACGATAATATCTGGGGTTAGCTTTAATGGCCTGCAATACGACGCAGCTTGGATCCAATTTCACTGGCCACTGGGAAACTGCCATCCAATAGCATGCACGAGAGGGCTTACGACGAGGCAGGAGGAGAAAGTCTCCGATCTCCGTCAACCAACGTAACGCACGTATGCCAACTCAGCTACTCGTGTTGTTGTGTTACTCGAAGTCCTGTTTGCTCACGTCCAGATGCATCAAAACTCAAGCCACAGCATCATCATTCAATGCGCATCGTATCCGTGCACGACTCTCACCAACCACACGTGAGTTTCACAACGGTAAGCAAAAAATGACGCTCTCCTAATGCGCATTTGCCCGCGAGTAAAAAAAGGTACGAATCGGGGGATACAATGCCGCTCTGGTCCTAGCTCCAGTTCTGTTTCTAGTTTTGGTTCAATTCAGCTGAGGCTACGGAGTTAAGAGAGAGAAAGAGGGAATCGCGAATATGCCGAATATTTTGCAGTTACCTCCGCAAACTTGATCTATGCGACGGTGGGCATATTTTGCCAAGCAAACCTGCAAACCTCAGCACAGCACAGCAAACAAACAGCCGCCGTACATGGCGTCACACATAAAACAATGCCGGGCGTTCAAAAATGGGCTTAGCATTATGGGGCCGGTGAAGAGCTGAACAAGATTAGATGCACTGGATTGCATTTGTACAATGTGAGAGGGTCGCGCCACCTTTCAGGGGAAAGGGAGCCAAGGTACTTGCATTTAGCTGGTGATTTCATAGCACTAGAAGGTATACGTTTCATACAAAAATTATTGCAGTACACGCGCCGGCGAGAGGCTGAAAAAAGCACGGATGTTTGCTCCAGAGATGGCGCACGTCTCAGCCATGGCGGACAGGCTAAAACGAGACACGGGGGTTCGAAGACTTCGTGGCGGCGGGATTACAGGCGGTCTTTGGTTTAGTGCTTTGTACCTGATTATCTGGTATTGTGCCTTGAGAGCCTGAAGAGTCATGAAGCGAGTTGCTGAATAAACAAAAAATGACTTGTCCCATTCGCTTTCGCGGACTATTGGTACTATATGATACTCCGTAAAATGCTAAGCGCAGCCACAGTCCCAGCTTTTCGGAAGGGCTGCCCGCAGAAAAAAAAAAAGATCCTAGCACAGAAAAAAAGACGCCGCTTATGTTTCCAAAGATATCCATCTATCAATACATTTTGAATGTTCCCTTTTTCTAATCCCTTCCCAAAGAGGATATGTCCTCCTGCGGACAGACCTCGTGATGATAGCGGCCTCATATTTGGCCTATGGCCTTGGTCGCCAACAAATGAAATGCCATATTCGGTGTGTTGCTCGGAGCACAGGCCAGCCCTTTTTGCTGTCTTGCATACCGGTGTGGTGTCACTGAGGTATGACCACCTCCTTGTGTTACCGTGGCTTGTTGTTTAGCCGGCCGCTGAGACAACACAACTCGAATCGCACTTTGATCCATATCCAATAATCCCAAAACAAAATAACTCCCTCCTCTTCGATGAAAAGAGGCTAATGCAGTGCAAAGCAGCGCAAAATGCAGCTGGTTGTGAAACAAACATGACTGACTTTGCGCCTGTGAATCCGTCCCAAGTGTAAATGAGCAGAGAAAAAAGCAAAAACAATAGTAAAAACAAATCCCAGCGGAGAATGCCTGCTTAGTGAAACTCCGAAACAAATGAGCTAATGAACCAGGTTTGCACCTGGGGGAGAGTATAAGCCATTCCCGTCCCATGCCGTCTTGTGTCCATTATTATGGCAACTTTTTTTTTGTTGTTTTTTGAGGGTTTGCGTGTGTTCGTATGCGTATGCGCCCCGATTTTTGGTTTCCATTTCCATCCAATCAATAAAGTAAAAAGAGATGTCCTCCTATGGCCGTATTCCGTCAAGTCCGATTGCTGTTCAGGCGCCAAGATGCCCAATCCAATGATATCTTTTTTGTGTATTTTTCTTTTCAGGGTTTTATACATGTTCCAATTGTTGGTACGCTCTGAAAGGGTAGAGCTTGGAGGGCCCAAGAGTATAATGAATATGCTGAAGTGTGTGTTTGTGGTTCTGGGCTTCTGGGTGATGATGATTTATTGGGCAGGGACTCGTGCCTGAGGAACCGATCGAGATTCTGGCCTGCGGATGAGCTTCGCCCATGGGTGGTTGCTGGGTGTCTGGCGTTCGCGGCAAGCAGCTGTTAGTAGAAGTGTTAGTACCCAGTCAAGCAAGTCACGAGAGTATTGGTGTTAGTCGCAATGCATACCACAGATATCGTCGCCCCTGCAATCAATATGTTAGCTCTGTAATGTTGCATCGACCATCGGATCCCAAAGCTTACCAGTACTGTTTGCTCACAATTGTGGGAACACATCGTCGCTCAGTCTGAATATATTTGGGGCACCATGATTCTACCAGGTGGTAGTGATGTTGGCACTTGAGCTCCTTCTGTAAGTGGCAGGTTTGGTTAGCATTGGCACATTAATCCCAGCTTCGAGCTCGAATATAAGATCGGGTAAGAAAAAAGAAGGCGGGCAGTCGTACGTAGATGTAGTTGCACATGGTTGCTGATGATATCCGAGGCGTGGGAAAAGGATTAGAGGAGGTGCTTCTCGGATGGTAGTGGAGGTGTCGTTATCGTCCCAAGGGCAGTCGACCAAGGTGAAAAAAAGGATTGGGTGAGTTAGTTCGTGTAAACAGAGATAGAAGCAAGACCAGAGATGTCGATGGAGACGTATTACTAGTTGCTGTCGTGAGTAAAACCCCCAATGCAGCGGCTTGCAGGCGGCGGGGGGACGCCAACGTTTATACCTGGATGGCTAGCCGTCAAACAGGGACGCTTTTGACTGACCAGGTCTCCGGGATTCCCATGACAGACATCGATGTAAAAAGAGTGGTGCCCTCAAAGGCTGTTTCCACCTCCAGACTCAGTGAGGCGTGAGGTACCGCCGGAGGGTTATTGCCAAGGCGTGCACCCCTCTGGCTACTATAACCCTGGCCTGAGTTACCCAAGCTTGAGCCATCAAAAAAAAAAGTGTTTGCCCACCAGTCTTGCCATCCATGGGTCTTTGCCCTGACGTCTGGGGGGAGGGGGGTGTTGGCGGTGCTGGGTGTGTGCGCGAGAGAGCTTTGCTGAACGCCGACAGCATGAGAGGAGAGTGTTATTACGAGTACCGCAAGTACTTCCCGCAGGTACCAAAAATGGTGCTACAGCTTGAAGAATGGGTGTGTCCACGAGGGCTTCAGCGAGTGGGGGTGTGTGGATATTTGCAGGGTGGTTGCAAAATGGGCAGAGCCCACGGTCTGCTAGTTTGGTACGAAGTACGGTACAGGTAATGAATGGCTATACGCACTGGAAGAGTCTTTGTCAGTCACCGGCGGGCGGACTGACACCCCGACAGGACTCGATAGTTGCATAAAAACCCTGGTCTCCTATCTTGCAGCACCGCCGTGGCTCAATTTTCTTTCGTTAGAGCGTATAATGGAGCGTGTTGTGGCGTTTGGGGCTCTAATCAACTAGGAAACGCCTGTTAGTATTACTCGTACATCAACACTTGCAGGCCCAGGTAGGTCACTGCCGTCGAGGCCTTGTTATTACTCGCTACATTTTGAAGTTGCCTGTGTTACTACTGCTAGTACCGGAATACTAGCAGTTGAGGAGGAGGGGACGGTCCGCCGCTGTCTTTGCCCTCCAAGTTTTAGTGACGCGGAACGCCGCAGCACTACGACGCAGTCCGTCAGTTTAGCTGCTGCCGATTACTCGAGGCAGTCCTTCAATCCGTCCATCCCATCCATCCATCCAGCCAGCCTGTTTGCCTTCACCGCCGCGAGCCAGGCCGCACCGGCGCCTCAGCTTTAATCGCTCGCGGCACCTGCAGAGCACAGAGATGCGTGCCGTCTTGTCCGTAGGACTTTTTACTAGTTGCTACGATGCAAAAAGACACGACATGGGGCTCTTGTTTGTTCCATGTCTTGATTCATCAGTGCTGGTTGCTACCCCCTCTCTTGGCTGGCAGGGGATGTCCTCCGATGGGACCAATCCAGGCCGTCGGTACGGGAAAATATCCTAGAGTACGAGGATCTGATTGAAATCACGGGCTGTGCTATTCGCAGGGAGCGGTTATAGAAATGGTATGATTGCTCGTTCTTGGTCATGAGACAACAAGAGGATGAGTATTATAGGCCGTTACCGAGTACTCCCCAACGATATTATGACGAATAACATCCCCTCTCCGCGGTCTATTCCAGCGATGATCCAGCACTCTAGAGGCGAATATCCGTGGGAGCTGGTAGGGAATACCCTGTAATAGAATCTCCAAAGTTCAGCCAATCCGCGCTAGATCAAGCACCGACTTGAAGCTTCTGCAGTCTAGGGCGTTTGGCGGGATGAGGAGAAGGCACTTTGAGCGCCACTATGTGACTGCGTTGATTTTTTTTTTTTTGAGCTCTGGACTCCAATGAGCAGATACTGATGTCGTTGAGAGGAGTACATCACATCATAAGCCTTACCAGCAATGCTGCTCCGTAGCCATGCAGCACTCCTCCATCATCTCATCGCCAGCATCGGCATCAAGTACGACACTGGGCAGCATCCATTGGCACACTGGCCCGCTATATCCATGCAGCTGCACACTCGCGCGCACTAGCTAACCAGAACATACATGCATAAAATTTGAAACCGGTGAAAGATGAAAATACCAAGAGGCTTGCTGCTGACATTGGCAAGCCCAAAGAACCCACGTGGTTGGATGGTCTTTGGAGCAGCCAAGCAGTCCAAGCCCACAAATAAGGACCTGGTCACTCACTCGCTGGTGGGTGGCAGATTCTGCTCTCCATCTTGCGTTGGTTGACCTCATTCCGGTCCGTCTCGCGGCTACCAAGTGATGCCCCATATCTACGACATTTCTTTTTCTTAAAAAAATTTTTTTTTTTAACTCTTCTCTTTCATCAGGCTGCCATGATAAAACAGCACTACGATTTGCCAAGAACTAGCCAAACAGGTAAGCCGAGAAGATGAAGATGAAGAGAGAAGCACAATCATCAGCGTATTTTTATTTGCGCAGAGTCATGGGTCCTTGCAAGCGCGGGATCCTTGGGACATCAAAGGCGGGTACGCAACTTGGTGTCATGACTTGCTTTGTCTGCCTTTACTGGCTGCAGCCTCTGGAGATTTCAAAGCTCTCGAAAATGGTGTGCCATTGCTGCCGCATGTCGAGCTGGGGGGAGGGATGGGAACCATGCTCGCGCCAAAGCTTCTATTAAGAGCCAGCCCCAGCACGGCTGCTCTACTTTTTATTTTATTTTGTGCACGCACAAGATTACACTCGTACTGAGTCCTTGTAGCTGTAAACCGCAAATATACCGAAATCAAATGCTGATACAGTAGCTGCGCGATCATGGCGGTAAACCGACACGTTTCCACCTCGACTCTTCGGCAAACTTCCAGGCAGAGACATTGGGTGGATGACTAGAATACGAGCTACTACTATTGCAGCCCATTCGAAACGGCGGGAAGACGAAAAGGCGGCAGAAGAAGGACCCGCCATGGACAGAACGGGTGGTCCCTTGGAAGCCTTCTGGAAGCCTTCATCAAACCCGCCCAGCCCACTTGGCGGGAAACATCGTGGGTTTCGATACTACGGAGTGGTACCTTCGTACTGGCCGCTCTAAACGCAATAGAGGCCACACCCCCTGGCAAATTGAACGGGCTACCAAATCGGTGGGAGCGCTTAAGAGTGGCTGAAAATGGCCTCGAATCTATCCATCGGTTTAAGCCCCAAACGAAAAATCCGTGCTGCCGAATTGCCCTTCCAGGTGGCCTCGACTCTGCTACCCCTGCCAGGCCGTGTTACGGAGCTCAATGGTCCGACAGCTATTGCAAATATGTATCTACCAAGTAATATTAACGAATAGCAGTATAATCAATAGTACGTACTTCCCAGCAGCACAAAGACAAAATTACCCTTTGCCCAGGGTCACAAGTCCATACACACGTATCCATAGATGGGCATCTCCACGACTTGGCGAGCGAGTTCCCTAAGCAGGGGTCTCTGGCTTAAGGAGGCGCCATCATAAGCACAGCCGCAAGGTGGCATGCAGCGAGTATATCGAGATGGTGTTCTGTCAAGTTTTCTTCATAGCCGTATAAAGCAGTTGCTGCTCCCATGATCCCTGAAAATATCTGTCTCCATCGCCGGTCAAAGAACAAGTATAGATGGTCCTGTCCCTCTCACCAAGTACTGGCTCGGCGAACTACTGTACCTTTCCTCACCGGGGGTGGAGAAGAGGGCGTGTGTCTCGGAGACGCCAGAGACGGGACGCTCAACTTCAATAAAAGACTGACTCCATTTTTCACAGTGAACGGCTCTGATGAGAGACACACACCAAAGGTTGTCATGACACAGCGCAACTGTCTGTGCTTGTTAGCCTGCCTTCCAAATGCAGGAACCAGCGAACTTCGCCGCCGCATGGACATCACCGGCAAGGCCGCAGTAGCTTCGTTAACATCCCGCTAAAGAAATGGAGATGTACTTCACCACGTTTTTTCCATTTGAACGGCGAGTCTTAGAGCAGTGCGCGACGGCTCGTAACGGTAGCGGTAAACTTAGGACGGCATGTCTCAGGTCCCTTTGCCACGCCCTGTGTTGACATCCAATACGATCAAGGTAGACAGAGATAACTCAACTGCCTAAACAGACAGACAACAGTATACGAGGTCACAACAACTACGATCGTGCGTGAATATGATGTTTCCGCCCCCTTGCTTCGAAGAAAAAAAAGAAAAGAAAAGAAGGCTAGAAGCAGAAAATTTCTTCGAGGGAGCTTTGACACATCCCCACATAGTCTTCTTTTCCGACACCGTTAATCACCAACAACTTAGCCTCTACCCCTTGGTACCCAATCATTCCATCGGACCGCTCCCTTCCTCGCGTTCTAAAGCCCCTCAATGACATAGTGCTGTATGTATGAATAAATTGAGCCCGACTTTTGACAGCTTGCGGCTCGCCCGATAGCTTAGAACTCAGTATCGCGTCGCGGGCTAGGCATTCTCCACGCTGCATTGTTGTCTCAGAGGGTCTCATGCTTGTGGCTACACAAATTCATGCGATCGTGTTCAGAGTCGTCACTGTCGCCGCCGCATGTTTCACATTACTAGTCGTGGTCACGGGCCCTCTGACTCCAAAGTAAACAACAAGTAGTGTCGATATCGATGGCATCATAGACATACAGGTACAAAGTATCTGCAGTCATCTTTTCCACTTTGATATTGCCGCAACCGGCATAGATTTGCTTTGCCGGAGACTGGTAGCTCCCTTAGCCCGGCCCCATTGAAAAGAATCTGTATGGAACAAATGAAAGAGCCCACAGAATTTTATTGCTTGTTACAGAGAGAAGTCGGTGTCCTTCAGAGGCGGAACAATCCGAAGCTGTGACTACAAAAAACAAAGATTGACATTGAAGAGCCCCAAGGGGGTCGTTCATCAGGCACGGGACCCAGCTAGGGGTACAAGTCGGCCACAGCACTGCTTGTCCGTGTAATTGTGGCTCGAGCCAATCACTGCCCTCACCGGCTGCTCGTCTCTGGGATTTTCCAGGATGCACAGCTGGCTGCATGGGCCGAGTTTTTCTGGGGGGATCGTAGGGCCCTGACATCGAAGGACGCAGCGCTGTAGCAGCGGTGTTTGCCCTCTCTCTCTCCATCAGTGCCCACGCACCTGGTCCTGTTCTGCGTGCAGCCTGTCTTCTCTTGGCCTTGTTGCATGAACACGGAGATGGGCGTACATGACGCGCATGAACAAATGTCACTTGAACGAAGCACTCGTTCTGCCCCAAGTTATATTCCAGGATAATGACATTTCCGCCGCTGCACGGACTGCAACACAGACGCCATTCCGCCGCGAAGGGGCCTCGCACCGCTATTTCGTTTGAACAAACATGAGCAGTTTCCGGGCTCTGGGCCTTGTCGATACTAATGTGCTTAGCCCCTAGTAGTAGCGGCCGAAGCTTACGGCCGAGGAGAGCTACTCTCCACTTGCTGGCAGGACAGTTCCAGATACTTGACCAATAGCTTACGCATGAGGAAAAGAAGAAACGGCTAAGTTGTCAAGCCTGTCTCTCTGTGCTCTCTCGCTCTCCTTGTATCTCCATTAAGTTACTGCTGAAGAATTCCAAGCCTCTAGTGTCGGTCGTGCGGACAATGTCCATGGGGGGATGCTAAACTCTCGGGCTAATCGACGGCGGCCACACGCCACCAAGCCGCAACGAGGTAGTAGTGGGTAGCGAAATGTCTTATCGGTGAGCCGTGGCTGATAGTATGCACCCTGATGGGTTTGTTTCTGCGGATTGTTTTCCCTCGTGACAGCCTCCAAAGCCCACTTGTGGTTGACGCCTTCGCAGAGGCGCTCATGGCGGCTCCCGGCTCATTGGCTGCAGTCGGGTCTCAGCACCATAACGGCGGGACGGCGCGGCGGGCACCAAGTAGAAGAGTTTTATCGAGTCTTATTTGGTAATGGTAGGAGTAGCAATAGCACCGCTTGAAAACTCGTCGTCGGCCTTGGACCGAGACCAGGGAGATAGCGTCGTATTACAAGTAGTTAGCAAACCGAATGTGCCAGCGGCCCGAGCAATAGCTTGCGCCTGGCGGAAGACTCGCGGCGTTTGACATCCCGGCAAATCTTCATCATTACGCAGCCTCTCTTTCGCTGAGCTTTCCCTTTTCGCAGACCAAGGAATCTTATCCTGCCGCTGTTCGTGTGCCCCGACACTACATCAGTTCTCAAAAGCTTGTACACAGTAAAGTGCTGTCAGTCGTACGAAATGCTCCGGAACAGCCGCTGTCATCCTTCTAGAATTTCGTCTCTAGGAGCCGAGATCGTATACCTATAATAGTGCACCTTACAGGGAAACCCTCCGACAGTGGAGTATTCCTCTAGAAATAGGGCCTACATTCACAGGCGAGTGGCAATCTTACACGGCCAAATTTAACATGTTACCAGCGGCTTCCCTGTAGCGGCAATATTATGAGCGCCAAAAATTACTATTTTCCCATTCAGTGTGTGCTCCGTGCTTTGCCTAGATATTACTAATGGGTAATGTACTATCTCAGCAAAATCGAATTTGCCGACACAACTTGCCGACGGAAGTTTTTTCGAAGAAATGTAAGATATGTACTCAGAGTGCGGATGGGCGGCACCAGCCCTATTGCTGAGATAGTGTATGGCAGATTTGCCAGCTCAGGATGAAGTCCTCCAATCTTGAATAGGTAGAGAGAGAGAGAGAGAGAGAGAGAGAGAGAGAGAGAGAGAGAATAAGGTGTGTGTATACTAATACGGCGCAAAGGCCTCTAACGAGTCATACTGTCCGGCAAGAGGGAAAGAAAATTTTTGCCAAACAAGAAGTCGGCATTGACATCGAACTTCGCTTGGGGTTAGTTTCAAGTTGGATGCGGCGAGCGGGCTGCCAAAAACAGCTATCCAGGTGGCTTTCGCTTTTGACATGGCGGTAAGAAGGGAAGTATCATGCAGATATCCTTGTAGATGCAGATTGACGTGTGCATGCATGGCCTATTACTTACTCCATATTACTGGACATGCACCCTCGTATACGAGTACCGTATTCTTTCGCAGCTCGCAAAAATTTCGACTTTAGAGTCTTTCCATATAAAGTGTTTCACTAGCTATCTTTGGCAGCTACTTGCCTGATTGTAGTAAATAGTGGAAGGATTTTCATTAGAATCCACAATCGAGTTTGGCGATGCACGCGGCAGTTGTGGGAGCAGCCAGTATATGTTCGGTGTATGTGTACGTGTATGTTAGAGCGCAAGCATCATATGCGACAACCTTGGTTTTGGCCGGGATAAACGGAGGGAAATTGTTTACAAAATGAATACGAGAATGTAGTGAGAGCTACAGAGACTATTGTTCTTGGCCCTTGGCAGCGCCTATATAAATCGGGCGGATGATTAGTATTTCTACCCTACCATTGAAGGTTTACGTAGCTTCCTTTAAGCATATATTAGATGAAGGGGAGTTAATAATCAGACTGGCATGTGCTTTAGAAAATGAAATGAAATAGCTTAGATAATTGCAGGTGAGTGTCAGTGTATCAACGACAATGAATAGCCGGATCTTGTGATTTGGTCTTGTGGTAGTTCAATGTCGTATACTCTGTAGATGCGATGCGATTTATGTGCCACTTTGATTGCTCTTGGAGTTCAAATCTCCTAGTGTATTCATCTAGCTACCTCATACTATAGCTATCAGCAATCCTTCTAGATATTGTTCCAATACATTTGTAAGCGATTAGATATGCAGCCAGTCATTGTCATTCTCAAAACCTCTGGCTTGGCGACGGTTCCAGTTTCTGTGAAAGACACTGGCATCTTTGCTGGAGCTCAAAACACATCCTCTATAGAGAAATATGTGCCATATATAGATCATTGGCAATATTTTAGATAGTTATGACATCGGTTGTGTATGTTCCTCGGTAATGAGGGTAATGCGACGGACGAAGTTCGCTACGGTATTTGTGTTTGCAATAGTCTCGCCTGTAAAAGGTATCACAGCAAGTACACCACAATAGCGGTAGTCATAATACTTCTTCTACTTCGTTTTATCAGTCATTTAATTGGTCTGTTGAATCAAGTGCGTTTCTGAGCATACCAACAGGCTGCCCGCATGGACATGTACCGTCTCACTATGTCAAATTCCAAGTTTATTGTGAAACTATTTGGACCAAGTATGTAAACAATAAATAAATAAGTTGACTGGTCCAGTATGAATTGAATCTATATTTTCTCTAAAATGCGAATTATAGACGAAGCCGCAGATATACTTGCCCGTCCGTGGCCTACGTCAACAGTTTCGCCAAGTCGCTAGTTGCCAACTCACTCCTAGTACTGCGAGCAGTAACTTCGTCTAACTAACACTGAACATTCCAATATTTATTGTTTAACACCAAGAAGACTATATCTTTATTGCTTCGTTTGGATTGATGGCGATTTAGTTGATCTCAAATTCCGCTAAATACCTAACGCATCTAACGCATCTATCGCATCGCTCGCAAACGCTTGCAACTTGTGTTCTGAAAATATAAGCTACGTCTTACAGTGATGGCTTTGCAAATTTAATGAACTTCCTTATTTGGTTATATCGGAGATAGCTTTGCACGCATAAATCCTGAGCTTTCAACTCACTTAATTTCCTCGTATCTAAGATAGACATACCAGCACTGAGGATAGACTCCCGAACTCTTATATCGTTCAGCATAATGCTCATAAAATTGAACTTAATGATCCTTCTTCTAAATATTTAGCGCAGCTTTAGTTCATAAGCCCATTCGGTTACGCCAATGTGTTCTGGGAGGCCATTAAAAATGAAGTCGGATGAGTGTATCCATTACCCTATAGGCTAAGACGCCTAGTAAAGCTCGACATGATAGGCTGCACGAAAACTAGCAGTCATATGGAAAACCTCAAACACGATAAGGATTCTCCAGGACAACTATTAGAGAAAATTTATTACGTGCTTGAAGTAAACCTATTGCCGAAACTTGATGGACGATGGGGAAAAGGGTTCGGTGAATTGGTCTAATATGAAGACCTCTCGCCAAGGAGCAAGGCGGTAGTTGATGATCTCGTATCCATAGGCGTGATTTCGAGGAGATTTTGTTCTAAATATTCTTATTTTGAGTCATTTTCCTCTTCAAATGGTGTTGTTCGCATGCAGATCTCATATCGCAGTAATTAGAACGATAGCTCTATACTTGAGATAAGGCTGAACTGAAAATATTGGCTTGCATATTTGAGGGGCTGAGAGTTACAAAGCTGTATTTAGAAACATTTAAGTGTGGGGTATACAATGCCTAAGATTTCTTTTCTTGCTCTCTGCTCTCTCTTGATGCCGGCTTTCTCTCTCCCAGAAATGAAGGCGCCCCATTTCCATTCTTATACCACCGAAGAGAAGTTATCCAACTTCATACACATTAACATATAGACTTTAACAAAATAATTTGGCACGACTTATAAAGCCTAATTTTTAACATTTGCAATTTGTGGTGTGAGTTATATACTTTTTAGAGTAAGATATGAAAAACTGGGATGTTTTGTTTATCAATACTTCTGGTATGCTTTTGACAAATATTAATTTGATTGGGAGACAGTGGCACCGAAAATAGCTACCAATGTTACCTTACAACCCCATATATGCAGGTGAACTCTATGGTTGAATGACAGTGACGTGCACAATCAGCGGTGAGAAAGTCCTGTGGCCTCTCGACATAAATAGCTGCCTTGTAACCACTTGTTATTCCTCGCGTAGTATTCGATATTTACTTGTGTCTCATTGTAATCGGATAAAAAATTAGCCTCCGTTCTAATTTGCTGTGGTCAATAAACTCTAAAACAAGTTCTCGGTGGCATAAAAAAGCCGAACCAGCATCTTTCCATAAGCCGCCCTTGGTTCGCTTGCCGCTTATGTGGTGATTAGTTAAATCCTAGGTAGTTTTCGTAAGCTGTAATACTCCGTACGCAGGCCATATATTACTCCGTAACTCGTACTACGTAGCCCTTTGTGGCGATTCGTGAAAGGGATGGTCTACCGGAATCCAAATGAAGGCTCACTGTATGTAGCCTGTGCCAAGTATACCCAGATGATTTCAGGCCAACCACCAAAGACGGCCCAAAGGACGATCCTTCTTGCACGCCTCCCTGCCACCTCCCCTTTTTGCTTTGTTTCTACTGGTCTGCTTGCACATGTTAGTTGAGTCACGGGAAGATTCCGTGAGAGATTACTGTACTTCGTAATACATACTTCGTACTGCTAGGCAATATCCCTCCACCCTTCTCTGTGCCCCCAAAAACTGTGGGATCTAATTCGGTCAGCGAAAACTGGTTCTCGGTATCTCCCAACTCAGCCATGTGATTATGAAGTCTATAGGCACTATACCTATTCTAGGGCACGGGTTGCATGCTCCGTGGATCGCCCCCACAGCAGCGATCTTGGGGTGTGAGTATGCGTATAATTGATACAAGGTTGTGTGTTGGCGAGGCCGTCTCTGCAGGTATTAATTGCTGGGCGGCGGAAATATCACCATCGGCGGCAGCCTCAGTCGTACTCGTAGACGGCCCACTATCAGGTATTCAGACCGGGCCTTTTCCCCCTCTAAGGCCATGACGAAGGCCTAGCGACCACAAAGATTTGCATGGAGCTGGGTAAGCTATTCTTGGGACCCGTCCCTGTACCTATGTACTTAACAGTTTGCTAAAGGGATCTGCGATCACCGCAGCAAATAGATAGGTCTAAGATTATCCTTCTCCACGAATATTCGGCTGAAGCGGTAAGAGAGCACGAAATGTACTTCTTATTTTGCTCGGCAGGGGTGGAGGTAGAATGCCAATTCTTCTCCGAATCCCGTGAATTCACCGTTATGGACAAACTCTTAAATTCTATATTCGAATCTCGATGGAGCATATATATGGTAGCGCTTCAGGAGTAAAGCACTTTGGCTTTCAAAAAGTATGAATACCATGACTAAACTTGACTATCAAAAGCCCTCTTATTTTTCCTTATTTTTAAGCTGCTTACTGAACGCGGATTCTATTCCGAATTGAATGCACTCCGCCGACGGGACGGTTATTTGTGGGCAGATCACTGAAATTGCCGCTTCATGGACTGGGCATCCTTGTTTCTTTTTTTTCCCTTTGCCCTTTTTATCAGCTCGAGCTGTACTTTCTGAGCGCAGCATGAGCGTCACATCTCTTTTTAAAGATATCAAAGTAGTATCAGTGGCCTTTCTCGGATATGACCTTTTTCTGAACAGGGAAACTCACGAGCTGAGAAAGCGGATATAATTGCCGACTTGCCAAATTCGGCCCCCCCTCGAACTGGGCTAACCCGCGCTGGCCGTAACCAGTAAGTCTCCATAACACGTGAGATACGAAAGACGTCGTCAGCCTTTCACTTCAGTTGAGGCTGTTAAAGGAAGTACGAGATGTAATACGGTGCGCGGCTCGCCGATCTTACGTTATTGCCAGCCGGACATACATACAAGTATGGACGACTTTGTGCGGCTCGTGAACGACTAGCCGTTATTAGTTTTGATACTGATCAGACGGGCGACCGTCAGCCCTATGCAGCGCTGCGTCTCCACGTTTAAGACAACGCTGTGTAGTAGAGGTATTGTTACTTAATGCTACTGCTGTTAATATCTCGTAGCTGCTGCATATCCTTATAGACCCTATTTGCAATAACCCTAAAAGAGGGTCAAAAACATGGCCCGACGTGGGCTTTACTCGTTCTACTTCGTGATGGAATCTACTTGCTATATTATTGTCCGAACTCCTGTGACCTAGTTAAATGCCTATACAGCATTTGTGAGTATAAGTCGAAAGTTCACTGCTGACTTTTGGACGCCCGATGATACCTCTGGCAACCTCGGCATCCAGTGGAGCCTCTCCGCTTATGAGAGAGTCAGGATTTGCATTTGGAATTCATTCTCATGCATGAACGGCCGTCTGATATCCCGCATCCCACTGTGCTGACACATTTGTCAATCAACTTTATCGTAGTAAGCTTGCTGTTTTACTATCTCATTGGGTGCGGTGCTATATAAGAATGAATCGCGTATGACTTAGATAGGTAGGTAGTAGTGGTAAAGTAGCCTTGATCAGCACAGCCGTTCATGCTACGCTGCAGACTGAGTCGTATCATGTTGTAGAGTGAAATTATAATTTCAGTGACGTATATTAATTCTATTTCGCTTAGCTTTAGAGAGTCCAAGTAAAACTCATTAAGCTTCAGACTTTTAGACAGAGCATAATCATATGTTGTTAGACCTCGTTTAATTATCCACATTTATTTCATAGTATTTCCGTGCATAGCTGAAAAGATTATCTGTCGCATCGTGCCGATTATTTACCTATTGTTGTTGTATGGTCTCGAGCTTAATATTTTGTGTTTTTTAACCTGTAGAGCAAGCTGTAGGAGAACACCTTTTTTTCGTTGTTATTACTGCTGCTGCTATGCGACTATGAGAGAAGTGAGTATGTTGCTCTTGGTACGCAATAGTATCTAGGACCACGACCGTACACGCCTGGTAGAAAAGTAACCTGAACGATCAAAGCGATGGGTCCTTATCTCTCTGGGGCGCCTTAAATGTTTCTCTTATTTTTTTGCAATGTTCCTCATGTAAATTGAACATGATATTAAGCCAACTAGGGTAGATGTGGGCGGATTACATTAACAGACTTTCCTGTAAAGCGCTATAATTTGGCTCTCGCTCTAAGTACTCTTGAAGCATTTGGAGCTGATCTGGATGACTTCCTCCATATTCCAAAATTTTGTATCGGAAACGATCCCAAGCGTCTCTGTTGTATAGATCTTTTGCAAAAGCTTCTTGAAAGACATCTTGGGCGTATGCTAGGCAGCTAACGGTAGTAATTTTGTCAGTTCTCACTATACCCACTTCAAGAATAGAGTTCAGTAAAAGTCCTACCTCAGATAGCCATAGTATCCCATGTCATATCCGCTCAAGAGGTGTCCGAATGTCGCTTGTTCATGGCCAATGTTCCGTGAACGTGTCATATCAAAGCCTTCGATCTCTTCTCGTAGGTCATACCAGAGCTTGCCCAAGTCAAGTTTTTCTATTTCTTCGTGCGTTTGGGGGTTGTGGATTTTGAGATCAAAAAATGATACAACCCTGGAAGAGTAAAGACAGATCCTTTTAGTAAAGCTATCACGCTATATATGTGAATCAGAGACTTACAGAATGTGCAACAGCCTGAGCCCACGATGTGTATTTCTGGACTTAACGATACTTTCTACTAGATCATCTGGTATCTGAGAAGGCGGGTCTGGTGCTTCAGGATGCTTTTCGTGCCACTCAGACGGATATTGTGGGTTAAGACGCGTATAATGGCAGCTGAGGTGCTTCAAAATTTGGCGATCCCAGCACCAATTCTCCAGTAATGTGCTTGGCATCTCTCCAAAGTCAACAGGAAGTCGAGTGCCATGAAATCGTGAGAATTTCGTACGAGAGATTAAGTCGTGGATTCCGTGGCCAAGCTCTGTATTTTCTGAATGTCATTATCTGAACGTCTCACTATTAGATCATCAGACGCAGCATCGTACCATGAAATAGTGTTATCACCTCGCGATGCTTGAGTAGAACGCAACTGGACTCATTTGAGTGTGGAAAACTACACATGAGCACCGTAGCTGGGAAGTTTCGAGTGCCATCTGATTTTAAATATCCCTAACATTGATGTTAAAACTCGGAGAACGCTTAATTGTATTGAACTTTCTCTTACACATTCAATATTGACATTTTGTGAACCTTTATACTTGTTTTCGCGCCATAGGATATCGAAATAGAGGAATCCAATAAATTCTCTTTCTTTATCATCCCAAGCTTCCCAAATTTGAACGTCTTCGTGCCATATCCACGCTGGGTCTAGATGGTCTGAAGGAATTTGTGTGAACTTTAGTCCA
This sequence comes from Trichoderma evansii, assembly GCF_050947405.1. Classification (NCBI taxonomy): domain Eukaryota; kingdom Fungi; phylum Ascomycota; class Sordariomycetes; order Hypocreales; family Hypocreaceae; genus Trichoderma; species Trichoderma evansii. The sequence continues at coordinate 819,146 of NW_028145193.1, read as the reverse complement.
AGAAAAGACTCAAAAAGCCTCAGCATCGCTAAAATAGTATGCTCCAGAGGAAAGAATTGCGATATCTCTGTGTCGTCAATTTGCGACCGCAAGCTGTGGATGCGCTTGTAATATTCAAGATCCCAAACGTAAAACTGGGAATTATCAGAGAAATTATTGTCGCTAATTTTTACTTCACTTGCAGTATTCTCCATCTGGAGAAGATGTTCATTGCGAGTTTGTCGCAAGGCCTGTAGCTCATTCCTTCCATGTGGAACTAGCGATTGTTTCAAGCGTTCGAGGAATTGCTCAACATACTTTGTTGATTTGATGGCACGGTTTTGAATACGAAAGGATCCATGACTGTCATATCCTAGCAACCTCGCTTGAGAATCCCGCATGATAATGATATTTCGAAGAATGTCCACGTTGGCAGGAACTTTTGCCTCCTCAGCCAGATACATTTTTTCGCGCGTTTCTGACTTATGGGCTCGGGTCATGACTGTTTTGTAGCCGCCGTTGGCAAATGGAACAAATCGCTGGCCATTGTTTTCATCACGCCCCATGGTCCAGCTCTTCATATCAGATTCTGGGACGCCGATCAAATCTGCTTCGTCAATCCACAAGCCAGCATTATTCGTTTTTAAATTATTATTATACTGCTTTCGAAGTTGGTCAATATCAGATCTTTTACTCAGATATTGCTTGATTGTTTGCTCATCGGCCAAGCCGTGCCCAGCAGAAATGAAATCACGTAGCTTGAACCGCATCCAAAGCCTTGATTCTGGATCCAGTTCTTCGTCCTTATCAGCGGCTGCTTGCAAAAGCGCAAAGAGATCTGCTCGACTGTACCAAGCAGACTCAGTATCATTAAACAGCCTGTCTGCTGCGTTCACAGCATCCTGTGTCTCTTGATCGGGTGCAGCGTAGCTAAGTAACCATATCATTCCGAGCTGACCCTGAGTCTCATTCGCAACCTCAGCCCACGGCTGGAATACATTGGCAAAACATGCTGAAGATTGAGTGACTGTATTGATAATGTTTTCTCGCATATGGTGAAATTTTGAAATGATTTTCTCCATCGTTGGCACGATCTCCGATGAAGCCAAGACTGAGGGTGGACTTGGCTTGTCCATTTTAATGCTTGCCATTAAAGTGGGGAGTGTTATTAGCTATAAAGACAAAGGTGATATTTTGCTGTTGCAATGTATAAATATTTCGTCTCTGTATCGAGAGAAGAGGGGAAGTAGCAGATTTGCGGCCTTTTATCCGTGTATGCTACCCGCACTATCGTTGGGAGCTACAGGATTTGAAGCCCACCCGTCAAGGCCCTTTGACGTAAATAACTAATAGATGCTGTATCCTGAACCTAATACGATGCATTGGTTTAATGTACTTTTTAATTTGTTATATTTCATTTTCCTGGTACCTTTCGAAACCCATGTAAATCAAGATCTTATGCCGCTGAGTTGGCTTGTAATGCTGCCAAAATATCGCTCAGAGTATTTGTAGCGATTCGGCTACTCAATATCGTTAAACGTAGTATCAAAAGCAGGTTGCTATCGCGTGACCTTCGCAAAGTACTGCGACCAACACAGCTTAATCAGGGATGCTGCATATTCGTTTATTTGCACTGTATAAACAAACCTAGAAGCTCCTTCGCTGTTAGGAATTCTGCGGGTGAATGTGAGACAACCAGCCTTTTTATCAATAATGAGCATTGTATAATAGCCACTTGGGGATATAATGTATATCAAGCAGCATAATTAAACCATCGCAAGTCTTAAATTTGTGCCGCCTCGCTTCAGCTGCTAACGACGATTCTTGTGCGGGTATTAAAGGTCCTAAACTTTTGATAGAAACGTACTTTTTTTAAGGATTGTTTTTCTCCTAAGTCAGAGAACTGTTGAACTTCTGAGTGCGCATCTATTTTCTCCCACGCAGAGTCTTCTAACATAACGAGTTGAATAGCGTCTCAATTAATATCATCTCGACTCTTATCGGCATTAATTGCAGCTTTTCCAAGAGTTCTGGCGGAATTATAGTCCAAATTTTGAATTAAAATAAAAATTTCAATCATCGGAGTGTATAATTTTTACTTCTATGTGCGAATATAGAGATTCTAAATATGCAAATGCAAAACCCAGTTATTCCTAAGCTCTGATCTCACAGAGGTTTTTGTTCTGTATAAGCAATTCTTTTTGTTTCCAACTAATAAAAAAGCACTTTCGCTATGGATGTTAAATATATAGCTTTTGAAACGGGCTTCTTAAGTGACTGATTGGTTGATGTTGGTACGAATGAGATGCGCAACCCAATTATATTCGTTGTCGCACGCCAGAGAGAAATAGTCTTCAAATTGAGACTCTGTTACATGCATATGTATAATACCGCCAAGCGAAAAATAAAAGCGTTAGATATTATAAGTTTAATAATCCAGCAAACACCTTGTCACTTTTCGGTAAGAATATGCAAGGAATGTAGATAAGAGCTAAAATGCGGCTGCATGCGAAGGATTATGTCCGCACAAACTCGGATCGAGTTACTTAGAGCGCTGCTAAAGTATGACGCCCAGAGTTCATACTCTCGCCCAAAATCGGTCGAAAGTGGATAAAATACAGCTTTTTAAATGGCTTTGAAGAGTAGACGTTACCGAAATCACCAATAGAGAGTTTAAACTTTTGTAGTGATTATTTATTGTTAATCTTGTACCTGGTATTGCAATTTCCTGGGCTCGTTTCATAGGATATTCAATGTAATAGCGTGAAGCAGAATGCCAAAAAAAAAAGTTCATCTAGTGCTGAGCAAACCCTTTTGATCTTTGGTTATTTATAGTAATCCTCATTTATCGTCTAATAAGCTGTATATAAATATGAGACCGTGGGCGACATGTATTGAGGATTTTGTGGGTAACTCCCAAATAGTTTTTTTATTTATCATTGATACAATATACATATTTGTTTTTATCACTAACTATGCGATGGATGTTCTCTTGATTTGGCCATTTATTAGCTTGATTGCAGGGGCTCCTGTAATACTGGAGCTCTGCAAACCACCAAAATATTCTTTAGATGCTCATACAAGGCGTCAATCTCCATGGAAATCATTAATTAACGATCAGTTTTGGTGGATGAGAGCTGCATTACCTATGTACTTATTGCATCAATTCGAAGAGCACGGTTATGATTTCATGGGAAGGCGGTACGCGTTTCGATCCCATTTCTGTGATCATCTTGTAAGATCCCTTTTCTCTTTCCCCTCCTTTCTCATTCATGTTTAAGCTCTACTATCGCCAAAACAAACATTTACAAATTATGTTCAAACAATAGGGCTTCGAGAACATTGAAGAGTGTCCATTAACGCCACTGGTTATACTCTTTGTCAATAGTACAACGGTTTGGGTGACTGCGATTTTCGCTCGCAAGAGAATTAACGTAGCCAGGAGCTTTTACGGATTTGCTTTCATAAATGGATTAACGCACGTAATACCATCATTAATGGACGGACTAGCCTACAACCCGGGACTTGTGACAACTTGGCTTTTGTTCTTCCCTGGGGCATATTTTGCGCTTCGATCACTTGGAGGAGCAGGGAGAGGAATTGCAGCAGGAATAATTTGTCATATTGTCTTGATGGGCTCGATGCAGCTCGCCGCCAAAGGTTATGTTGCCGAGTGGGCTCTTTGCAGCGTTCAGGTATTGAATACTATGTTGTTGATTAGTTTCCAATAAAAGAACTGAGAATTACCGCTTTCAAATTAACAACTGCAACACGGCATATCACTCTAAAAAGATAGAAATTCCGGATAGACTGCTATAAGACAGAGATGCTGGACGGAGTGTAATCTGCGAGAAGCATATCGATATAGTTGATAATTGAGATAAGCTCATTCAAAGTTGTTGTTGGCTTGAAAAACGCAAGATACAACGCTGCCAGTATGTTCGGCGATTGTGGATATTTCTGTTGAAAAGACTATTAGCTAAGGTGCACTACGTAACGTATGTGCGCAAGCTAAGCTCCAAGATCACTGATAGTTCACCGATAGTTCTATAGAGTTGGCTATCTCGACATTTATGACTTTACCTATTCTCTTCCTATATATTCGTGCGTGCTGCAAAGTCTAAATAGCGTTAACAAATGCCTAAGTGTCTTTCTCATATTATCCAGTGCTGCTGTTATTCAACACTAAGCGTTGTTGATTATCTAACGTGTGGTCCTTAAGAAAATGATTGTATAAGCTTTTATTTTCCCATGCACGTAAGCTACGACATCTTTCCTCAAACGTTCGCAGAATGACTAATATTGGTGGCGGTGAGTCTGCTTGAAGTCACGAGTCAACTCAGTGGCTCTTTTGTCCGCTCCTTTGTCTCAAAGTACACTACACCTAGCTGCTTTCATACAAATATACATCATGGTTTCTATATATGTTTTGTCTGCCCCAGCATTGGTCACCTTGCAGCTATATGTACAATTAATAGTCTATACTGGCAGTACAAGAAAAGGTACCCGGATTATACGAGCGGTACAAATCATGATATGATTCTCGACTTTCTTTCCTAGTTTTGATGAATCGTACATCGCTGCTAGATAATTATTTCGTAATATCCGATATTCATCAAGGTTTATATGATACTACTGTGTTCACCATGAACAGTTTACTTACTATTGCCACTACACCTGTACTGTTTCGATGACCTAGGCTACTTTAAGTCGAAGTAGAACGGCATTCCTTTTCTCTCTTAGAGTGCAACACACCCACTATTGGTCCAATTTCCCTCTGCAGCCTTCAGGCAATATCACCCCTGGCCATGATTGCGGGCGCAGAACACAGCCGGCAACGACTGAGTATGGATGAGTATGGAACAGACGTGCGAAATAATCGGTAACGGTAGTATGACAAAAACCTGATGGCAGTCAGGATCGGGTTGACATATCGTAATATGATATCGCTATCGGGTCGCAAGCGTTGCTTTGGCGTTCTTGGTGAATACAAGAGAGCTACTTATTACCTTTGAACAGAAATCTTTGCCTACTTATAATCGTAAATTTTGGCACAGAGTACTAGAGAATTGCCTATATTCACCGGTTCGTCGGCATCCCAAGGAATAGTAAGCATTGCTAATCGAGGCCAAGGTTTTCGGCACATCGCGAGGGGTGTGTCGGTCGTATTATCCCCGTGAGAACTTGTGATCGAAACTCCCCACGAATGGGTTGACCTTCCTGAATAGAACACAATATTCGCCGTATGATGCGGTAGGTTGAACTCAAGCTTGATGATCCTCACAGTTAAAGGATATATTGGTAAGAGCTAGTCTGCTACAGGAAAAACATATGTCGCAGGGAATGCACTGACAAAGGTTTATTGTGATCATATTTCTGAACCCTTGCTGGAGTATATGCACAGCCTGGCATAATGAAGCCGTGTGCCGAGATGGGCGAAGAAAGTGAGGATGCTTTGTGGTGTTATTGCTGAGCTCGATACTGAACTATAAATGCGAGGTCTTCCTCCTCTGTTGTTGAGAACTTTTCACCGATTATCCTCACAATTGCAATCTATAGTTGATATACAACTCACTTCATTTTTTAAATAATAATAATAATTACAATACTTCCATCGTGAAGGTTCTCTTTGCTCTTGCTGCCCTCTTCGCAGCTGTCACCGCCATGCCCCAGAACTGCAACTTTGAGTGCTCAAATGGAGAATGCTGCTTTGAAGAAGCTGCTTGTGGAACTCCCGGATGCAATTTTGATTTTATGACTAACTCTATTGGATAGGGACTGGCGAGCCCGAGGTGACTTATTCGAAGGCTCAGTAATTTATCCTATGATATGACTATGTATCATCACTCGTGACGCATCGACAGGAAGAAGCTTTATTATAGCGATTAGTTATAATCGACAATCTGCGTTGTTGAAGAAACACCTTTGAATAAATATGTAGTACGAATCTAGGAGACAGTAGATATCATAGTCTGAAATAAATATGAAGTAAAAATAATATCTTAGCTGGCTTAGAACGCCCCTCTTTGTCGGCTTGCTTGGAGTCTTAGCAATCTGGAATAGAGATATTTCTCGTCTGCACATCACAGATATACATGATAATCGCCTATTTTGGCCCTTGCCGCCATTTCCAAATTTGGTTGCACAAGATGCCATTTTATATGGCCATCCCAATCAACTTAAACCGAACTGCTATGTCTGAATAGATAGGCAAGCCTATTCTTCAACTCTATTCTTCAACCCTATCCTCCACTCATCGGCTTGGCGCCATCTAACATACAGCGGTGATGCCCACATCGCTTTCGCCAAGCACATTAGGGCTGAACGCCAAGCTGGCATGACGAAATGGATCGTGAGCGAGAGATATGGCAGCTGTATGTACTTGTATTGAATTTGGAATATGCCTATTTCGTAAAAACTAGCCAGCAGGGAAATAGGCATATTTCTGAGCAGCCTAGCTGGGATACTTCCATAGACACAATTACCTATGCTTAGGACTATTTAGATCAGCCGCAGTTAGACCTCGATTAGGTAAATGCCGAAAAAATGCTAAAGAGCATCTATCAAACAGTAGCCAGGAAACGGTGAAATCGAGTCATGCGTAGCATTTTCCTACCCAAGTACATGCATCTCCCAACACGCTATTTTAGGAGTAAGATGAAGCATACTTATGCATACCTGGAAACGCTTGGACTCCTATAGGCCAATGAAAATGACCAATCACATTTTTTTCGCTTTGCAAGCGCGGATACCACTCCTGGCATCTGATTAATGCACGGACTGCTGCAGAAACCAAGCTCAAATAGCCGGGTGATAGAACTATATCGCGGCTCTAAGGAACCCTGGTTGGGATAACTACCACTCTAGTTCATCTTGGAGCAAATATTATATCTAAAGACTCTTCGTGTACGATTATGGACTCAAATGCATCATGGCAATGACTCTCAGGGGCTAGAATCGGCGGGGCCACTTTGGTAGTACGCTATGATATACATTTATCCCTCTCGATTTAAGCAAGTCTAAATATGCGCTCTAATGGTTATCACCTGTTTCATGGCGGCCTGCCGTGATTGAAACTGAAACATGTTCAGTCGTAATCTCGACCATAACCCTACAGTGAGACGTAGTTCTATTTTCCCGACTTGTTTCCAGTCACACCGTATTGGCAACGAGTCTCCGTTATGCTTGAAATTGTGTCATTATTTTAATTAGTAGTATAAAATGATCTGAGCCTATTGAGCGGCTCACAGATCTTGATCGTTATTCCATAACACCGCCCTTGATTGCCCCAAAAATTATAATCCATATCGTAAATCAGACCCATTTGATCCTCAGGGTGAAAAGATGCAACCATTATCGCCAAGATGTATATGTACACGTATATACTCAAAAAACAAAAGCTTTCCCCTTCTTATGCCAACTTACTCTCCTTGATGGCATATGTGATGGAAGGAACCTTGCGAAGAAAAATTTCAAAGGTTAACAGCAGCAAGTAGTTAATCAAGTATAAGATGGCGACTAGCGCTATCGCTCCGCCCAAGAACCAGGTCCATGGCCGAGTTCCCAGCCACATCAAAGCATGAGCATCTGCTTTGTGCCAGGTAGCACTCTCGAGATCGGTAATGTATGCTGTCAATTCAGTAGGGTGGATGACCTCTACTGTCGGCGAAGGCAAAGAGGGTTGTCCAAGCAAGTAGTCTTTAACCACGAGACTGAGGAACAGCGGGCCAGAAGACATCATGATGTTGGCGTAGGGCTGTATCTCAGCCCAAAATCGAGTGATGTCGTAAAAGAGTGGTAACTTGGAGACGGCGGCTGCGTAAGCGGGGTGACGCGCGGTCGAGATCATGAAATCATTTGTTACGCCAGTTGGAAGCGTTGACTTGAAGAGCGCATAATGAGGCGATGGACCAGCTTCGAGCTGCTCAAGAGGGATGGGCTCGTTACAGAAAGTATCCATGTCGAGGTAGATTCCTCCATAGTGATGGAGAACGAAGTAGCGGATGGCATCTGCGCGCTGGATAGGGAATGCATAGCCGTCCCAGTTTTCCAAGAACCAAGGATATTCGGAAGAGATGAAGTCGCGAGCCGAGTCGTCGGTCCATAGCTGAACAAATCCCAGTTAGTAACGATTCCAAACAGTCTGCAAACGTGGCTCGCGCAAAGTAGGAAGCACGGTCGGCAGAGAACCACGCCCTTTCACCATTTCCTAGCCCAGGCTGGCTTACCTTGTACTCAAAGTCAGAATAGGTTTCTCTGCAGCTCTGCTGCGATTTAACCCATTTATCGGGGATCGTGCTGTTCTTGGTGGTCTGGTGCAGAATGCGTGGAATCTTTTGTCGGTCCAGATCGCCAGAGTAGTACGACACGCTCGCGGTGCCGTTGAGAGGCAGTGTGACTGTAGGCGTAAACAGCTCCTCGTTCCTGTGCAGCAGAGTGATGAGAGGCTCTAGTGTGTAAATGAGCCCTCCCACGATGGCCAGGTCAACGACCAGAAGCAAAAATACCGCCATCTTGGATAACCTCGGCACCCTCAAGTACTTCATCGACCATCTCTGGCAAGATGAGGGCGAGTCGCCGCCGTCCTGGCGTTCTTCGTCGAAGTCGAAAGTCATCGTGCAGTTTGATATTCTGGAGGCCAGCCGCCGGAAATACTGTATGATGGAGTTCCGGGATAAGTGTAGAGATGGACTGGGGAATGTATAAATGTTTTGGTTCCCGCCGAGCACAGGTTTTTAATCTCAATAGAGCGCAAAACCACCGGCATGGGCCCAACAGCGTAACAGTGAACGGAGCATGGCAACATGGCTACAGCTAATAGCCTGCCCTCCCCATGGCTAGAGCACTAGAGGGTCAGCCCTGAAGGCGCTGATTGGCCGCCAGGGTAACGCCGAACAAGGGATGCGATGCGAGCGTCTCTAGGGAGTCCAGGCCTAGGGGGTCTGTGGGCCTTGGAAGCGGGTTTAGTCTCATGCGTTAAGACTAAGTCAGGTACGCGCCAGCACTAGCAGCGGCGCCTTGCCGATCTCAGTCTAATCACAGGCTCCCCCCCGGCCCCTAACCCCCACTGGCCTTGGCGACCCTGCAAAACGGCCTGCAAAGGGCTTGATTGGAATTAAACGTGTATCTCATGCCCAAAATCTGATGATTCCGCGTGTAATTAAAGCTAACTCGCGGCCTCTTGCCAGCGCTCGGCACCGGATTTCTTGGCACTGAGCGCAGCCTCATTCGTCGTCAGCACAACGCCAAGCAGCATGATGCCAAGCGAATCCCGCAATATAGGGGGCCTCCAGACGGCACTGGGTACATGTAGGTAGACATTGTCGGTGTCGGTAGCTGACGCGCGTACAGGCGCTGCACTTGTCCATATATATGCGTAAGGCTTTGGGGCAGTGCGGGTGATGTGTGTCCGGCTGGCAATGGCCACTGAGCCAGACTCGGAGATTACTCGCTTGGTCGGTTTTGCACTCTCACACATGGACGCTGATTCTCTTTAGCGATGGGCCCTTCCCGTGGCGGCGCCACCATGGCGTGCACAACAGCGCAATTTAGCCGGCCTCGCGCACCCAAGTGTGACTAGCAAAACTCCCCTGAGGATGAGCGTTGCAGGCAGAGCGTTCCAAGATTCGCGAGGTTCGGGCCGCGCGACATGAGGCCAATACATTCAGGAGGCCTTCCCAGCCGTCTCTCTTCAGCCGTCGTGGCTATACATCCATAATCGTATCTGTTTATAGACTCAAGCTGATAAAAGTGCTCTTCATGGCTGGTCACAAAGGCTTGAGAGCGCTCGTATATGCAGCACATTTCGTGAGCAATCAGCTCGATAATCCCTATTGCGGGGTTCAAGGGAGACTAGCATCCAACGCTGTGTTGGGAAAAGTGGAAGATCTGGGATGCAACGCAGTTAGCCGATTGGGAGAGCCCGCGGCGCTGATCCATCCGTTGGAGGCCTGCTTGTGACATCGTCTCCGCGCCTTAAACACCGTTGGCTTCTGGAATGACACCGACCGACATGAGGGATATACGCGTGTGAACATGCTAGCAGCTGCTGGCGAGGCTGGAGAGGTTGCAAGATGATGTAGATACAGCAGAGCAGCCAACGAGTCAAAGGTGAGGAAATGAGGTGGAGGGGGATCAGCAGAAGGAGGGGAGAGACTATCGAGAGCTGCTCTACTGCATGGGGAAGAAATTTGGCACGTGTTGTTAGCTCGTGATGGTGCAAGTACCAACTAGCAGTAGTTGCGTGCTAGTATTGATACCCTTAACTGCACGGAAAAAATACTACGTGAGGAGTACGGGGTACGCTTCCCGCAGACTCGTCAGAAGTAATAATACTAGGCCCAGTAGCAGATAGGTAGGCAACCCACCGACACCACTAGCTGGGATACCACGCAGCCGTCTGGGGCTAGGATCCCTCCTTCGGATGGTAAGTAATTACTAGCACGACACGAACAGGCTGTGGTGGAGATGTGTAACCAGCCCGACGGATTAAATCACCTATTTAGTTAGTGTTGCCAGTGCTTGTAATTGTATATAATATCCAGCTCGAGAGCAGAATTCCTGGATCATCGTTTATCATAGCCAAGGTCCATATAGACAGTGGAAAGTGGGTTGTGGATCCAGCTAGTTGACAAAATGGCCCACGTTCGTCCCTCCTCTTGATGGCATGTGGCGAGACCTTTCACAGACGGCTGTGCTGCTTTGTGTAGGCGATGACATGCGATGTCATAGGAAGCCGCTACTACATACGCCTGCCTCGGCAGAACTGTGGCCGAGAGTGATGTCGAGGCGCTTTATAACAGCCACAGCAAAATTTTCTTGACTTCAGCCCAAGCAAGCCATCTCATACGTTGGCGTCTGCGAGTTCGACTAGTTTGCTCAGATGCTGTCCTGCACGATCGGGCTCATCGATATGACCTGGAAGCCCAAGGGCACCATCCTATTCTGGATCGTCTGCCTATGACGATTTGTCCAAGATGAGGTGTCTATGACGAGGGATCGCCCTACGTCGTTCCCGCTGCTTTGAGTTCGTGGTTCCTGCTCTAGGCTTCTGCCATAGCTGCCAAGAACTTGCTTGGCTGACTACTAGCTCTGAATGTGTTCGTAGAATGGCTCCAGAATACGGCCGCGCCACTGCTACTACAGTATGTTTTCGCAAAGCTGATCGCTATGTCGATTTCTTTTTCCGCTGGTCTGGTAGACTACATATTATGCAGTGGCTTATCGGTATCTTATCGGCCTCTTATCGCTGCTACATATGGTGCACTCCTGTTATCTTTCGACTGCCACAGCATGCAGCGTGCCAGTTGAATATGTCTATGCTGCCAATGAAACGTGGATTTGCTATCTGGCTGCGTGTCGGAACAATTTCTTCTCTGCAGCGTTTTGTGCGATTGTCCAACTGGTCTTGAGTCGCCAGGGAGAGAGAGAGAGCTGGTGTATTGGGAGATTCTCCTGGGTCATACCTACAGTATGCAAGTAGGTTTATGAAATGACCGCCCGCATTGGATGCACCCACCTGCCGAAAACTGAGACAGCTCCGTGCAAAAAAAGAAAATAATCGTACAAAGGCGCTTTTCCTGACTCGCTGGAGCCAATTTTTCTCCATGTCCAGTGTTTTGTTTTGCCACTACGGAGAGATATGGCCCATAAACAATCGGCCCCATCTTTTGCTGCACGCACCTTAGTCACGTGTAGATATGCGCTTTGATACTGGGCTGAGGGGTCGTGATCGTTTCAAGGCATGTTTTGAGGGCGGATTCACCAGATTCCAACGCACAGTGTCATCCAATTGCCTCTAGTTTTTGGTCTAAAATCCGGTGCAGTGCTCAGCGACGCCACTAGACGCCAATACAGTATTGGAAGTCATCACCTGCGATCTATACCTGCTCCATGGCCTTGTAGCCGTGCTTTGCTGTAGACTGTACTCTTTGAATCAAGTAATTGAGAGCTGCTATGACCGCCACATAGGAGGCTCATCATGACTCAAGAATCTTCCGAGTGCCAGGTGCGGAATGTTGGCCCGCTAATATGAGCACTGAAAGAGGAATCTCGAGCTAACATGTGCCGACATTGGCCAAGAGTGAGTAGGCCTTGCACCTTTCCGATGGCAGCAAGTGCACAAAAGAGGCTACACATGCCAATGGAGTCTTTTGCTGGTTCCACTCCAAGCAAGTCTATGGTCTCTATAAGGGATACAAACGGCGTAATGCTTCGCTGGATGCGCTGGATGATGAGAGCCCCCCCTACCTAAAGAAAGCCAAACTTACTCTGGCCAACCAGACGTTTGAGGATATACAAGATGAAAATACTCTAAGAGTAGTTCATTCCCATCTATTTGAGAAATACGTCCTCATCGGAAAAGTGATTGATGCCCGCAAGCTTCACCATACGCACTTCTATTCGCTCCAAGTCGATTATGGGCACCAAGCATACATTGATAAGCTCAGCAGCCAGCGACACGCCATTCTTCAATCTTTAGAGAGATTGGAGAAGCGCACTGCTAATCTGCTCTATCGAAAGGAGCAGTGGTTTGCTTGGGTACGCAAGGCCCAGGACGAAGAGGAAGCAACTCGCGAGAAAGAGCAGAAAAGAGTCAAGCAGGAAGCTTCCTTGTTCAAGCGTTATCGAGACAAGTTGCGTGCGAGGCTGGAACGAGCTAGGCGAGAGGAAGAAAAGAGAAGCCAAGATGCGTATCTCGAACAAGCTTACCAGGAGCGCTTGGCCATGTCAGCGGATGAGACTGACAATGATGAAGACTGGGATCCTATTAAAGACATGGACCTCGATAAGCGGACTCAGTACATTGACTTGATCAAACACTTCCTCTGGATGGATGTTGTGAGTACCGATGGCGACGAAGAAGATGCCTCGGCCGACCCGGTGGCCACTTCTACAGAGGCCGTTCCAAAGGAAGACATCCAAACCCCTGCTAAGAAAGCAAAGAAAAGGTCGAACGCTAAGAGAAGCGCCGCGAAATCTGGCAATCCAGGTGCTTCTGCTGCTGCCAGTATGGCCGATAGAGGCCAACAGAGGCTTATGGCCATACAAGAAGGCGAGGACGCTGGCATAAATTCTGACCAACACGTGCCGGACAAGAAAAATATTGAAACGGAACGTGAGATGAGAAATCGCCTTAGTGAGGGGGTCGATAAGAAGATGGAGAATGTCTGGGGCTTCCAGCTTGTAGGATCATTGGAAAATCCTCATGAGACCCATACCAGAACGGCACCGATGACGGATGATGAGATTGAGTCCGCTGTCAAGGATATCAGGGAGATTAAATTGCTACTCTTCAGCCGGCTGCTGCTTGCACAGGCTTCCATGCTGCCGGCTGCGCTGCGCTCCAATAGCGTGGAAGAGTTTCTCAATGATGCTGAAATAGTTGACTCGGACTTGCGAGACCTCTGCTTAAAGTTGGAAGATCCTTCTCTGCAGCAAATTCGAGATGCATGTGCCGATTTTGCACGTGGAGATGATGCAGAAGGTGTTGATAACGTCTCAGACGAAAGTGAGACTGAAGATGAGGATGGCGATACCTTTGCTGACATAATGGCCGACAATGATCGATATGCACACCTCCATACTGACGATTGGCTGGTGGAAAAGTTGTTCCCCGGCGAGCTTAAGCCTCGCAAGGAGAAGACTGGATCCTCGTCACAGAAGACTCGAGTTACTATTTGTGGCAAGAGCGTATGGAATCATGCCAGCGAAAAAGCAATGTCCCGAGACGGCTGGCTGCAATTCTCTATTATAGCCAAAGACTGTGATCTTAAGCATGCCATTCAGCTTTGCCGGAATTGGGCCGAATTCTCTGACTTGAATCTGCTCACCCTATGGCAGTATTTCCCTGCTTCAAACTGGGCATCTTGGGGCAAAAATAGGCTTGTTCAACAGCTACATGAACTGGAATTTTTCCCCTACTTCATCGATCTCGATGCTCAGCAACACAGCCGCCATGTCCAGGTTGGTAGCCGGAGCAAGATTCGGCGCCAGCATGACATAATTGAGACGAGAAACATTATTGTCGGTCACATGAAGCGTAGTGACCCCGTCACTCGGCGTTTTCTACAGTACCTTACCATGCGGACCGGAGAGCTACTGGTCCTAGTAAGAGATGGTAAAACTGGTCGCGTGATAACGGCACCTCCTGAGCAACACCTCTGGACCTATCGCAGGAAGCAGGGGATTGGAAGGGCTTCGAAGAACGAATGGGACATTGGTCTAGAGGTGGGCCCTGATTATTTTGATATGACCGACTCTCTGAGAGAATGGCGCTTTGGATTCCAAGACTATTACGACGTTTTTATTTGGAGCTTTGTGCCGGGTGAATCGGCGATGGATATGTATAATGTTGTTGTAACCGTAAGTTTCCTTCACTACCATGCGACTGCAGGTAACGTATTATGCTAATCCATCTTGTTTAAAAAAGGAACTTCGTACGGCATGGCGCATTACACATCCACGAGATGTATATTTTCACATGGAGCCGCTCTTGCGCATATTAACCAGGGAGAAAGATACAATGCGCACTCGCAAAATAAAACCGGGTGAAGACGTTGAAAGTATCTGGGACACTGTCACAGGCGACCAGGTCGAATTTAGGGCTTTTAATATCCAAGAAGGGAGTATAACTTCTCGAACCACTCGCGAACTGGGTTCTTCCCCGTACTTATTCTACAACAAAGCCAACGTTGTTGAAGACGAAATTCTTTTCCCAGATGAGATAACTTCTAACAAGAAGAGCGTACCTTTCCGAGAGATCAGAAATGGTGTTAGTCGCATCGAGACTCCCAATTTTCCTAGCCGCGTCCGACAGCTTGAAAAAAGCCTCGCGTTGGCTCGTGAGGGTAAAGATCCCGCCATCGTCTTTGAAGAAACGTTGGACAGTGATGAAATTAGCATTTGGTCCCTTCCCAAGGTATGGCAGACTGCTTTCGGACAGCTTCTCCGAGAGACTTTATCAGTGCAGCAGCGTAAGCTTCTCAATCGCACCGGCCTTGACACCATCAATCAGAGTCAGCTGTTGGTTGATAGAATGGAAGATGCAGACCCCATGGAAATTATGGAACGTGACAGATCATTTGGTAAGTAATTATGCAGCCAAACATTTTGAATTAAAATGCTTATTATTACGACTAGGATTTAAAGAGTCATTTCACCAGGGAGATCTCGAGCCTGGCAGTAATGAGAAATATTTTCAAGTGCAAGATAAAATTGCCGCTCTGCTCAAAACTGCTCACACCGGAGCGACTGACTGGGTTTTATTCCTTGTCGAAATCCTTGACTGGCTTCAGATTCGAGCAGACTATGACGACTATGCTGATGATCCATCTGCTCCATGGCCTCACCCTTTTGTTATTCAGGATTTGGTCGAGGCCTTTATGAAAGTGGCCATGTTCTTTCCAGAGTCAACTGTGGCGGACAACGTGACAGCATTTTTGAAATCCGACGAATGCGAAAGCTTCAAGAATTCTCTCTTATTTAACCCACAAGAACGAAGTAAATCTCTGCCTGATCGAAAGAGCCGGACAAGCTACAAGTTTCGCGATAAGAAGTTCTGGGATGAATGGAACAAGGTTGCGAAGGGTCCAGGATACTACACAGACATCTATCCTCTCGAATGGAGCATTGCTGTCCGCCCAACTATAGCCAAACGTTAGTCTTCCCTGCTTCACCCCGCTCCAGGTAGTAGTAATTGCTTACAAGTTATAGTGTATCGGGCAGGAATTATCGCCCCAGCTTACTACCAAAACGACCCGCAAATTGTCCCGGGAGTGTCAGTGGCAGCGACAGAACCTCATCGTCCAGACAAGTTGGATCTTTTCATCTGTTACGAGGACAAATATAACAACTTTCCAACACTATTCCCACCCTTCTTTTCCGGGCCGGATAAATGGACAAAACTGCTGCCTCTCGCTCAGGCCTTCTCAAGCAAGCATCAAGGCGCGCGCTTCGCTCTCCTTCGGCTCTGGTCGGCGCCACACTTTTACCCCCTCATGGTCGGATTGCAGAACCGACAGGGCAACAGCTTCCTTGACAGCGTCGGCCGTCCCTGGGAGTGGAAATTTGTGCCTAAAGATATGCCTGGCAGCGAGTTCAGCGTACACCATACCATAAACAAGAGGCTAGAACTGGTGAAGAAGCAGTTTGGAGATCGCGTGTACAGTAGAGGTGACTTGATCCTCGTTATGGGAGAGGATGCAACGGATTTATTGAAACACTGTGTGGCCGTGACGTTTGCTGTACAGACCAAGCCATGGTTGAGAGAAGTTGATCTGTGGAAGAGCTTTATCAATGTCGAGCTAGATTTTCTGCAGCAGTTGGATCCTTATTGGCTAGATTAAATATATCACATGGCTAGTTGATATTATGGAAATATTTTTATTTTCTCAAACAGCAGCATAATAAGATTTAACAGCGAGACCATTGAGCTGGACGAATCAGGGGTGTATGAAGACTGCTGCTGATATGAGTAATACGCTGTTCCTGGTGCTTTCTTTACGCCAATCATCTTCAATCTTGATTAAGACTTACTAAGACAAAATTCAGGCTGCATTGAGTCTATTGGCAGCGTGCGTAAATCTAACTCTAACTCGCAAGGCCTTGCTGCAGCCTTATGCAAGGGATAACAGCAGGTATCCTTGTACCGTGTGGTATATAAGTTGCCTTAGTAGCCCCTCAAATTCCCCCGCTCACAGAGCCTTGTATACTGACATCAGTTCGACCGCCAGTATTTTGTCAATCAGCTTAGTTTCAAGGTTTTCTCAGTCGTCAAGTCTTTTGTGTGACTATGGGAGATAGCACTATGGAAGATAGCACGTCGCCTGAATATGCCTCAAGGCAGAGTCAGGCAGAAGATGAAAATGATAAGCCTTCACAGGCCGTCTTGGCTGAAAGAGATGAAAAAATAGGTAAATAATTTCCGATGGCGAGAGTGCCATTTTATCTCAATAAAAGTCTTCCCATCGCTGGATTCATTTATTCTCTTCTCTCAGTCAATATAGGGGTCTACATGGTCTAATGGCAAACTTACAGACTCCACTCGTTGTTCGCCACTACCTTGGGAACTTATTCAGCATATAGTGAGCTATCTGGATAATCTTTCAATCAAGAATCTACGTTTGACCTGTCGACTATTTGCCGCTCTCAAACTACGTATAAATCGAGTCTTTATTTCCCCACATTCGACTGACATCCTGGCCTTTTATGCTCTTGCCAGTTGCGACACCTATCGCCACGACATAGTTGAGATTGTTTATGATGCTGCGTTCGTACGTTGTCCTCCTGAATTTAACGACAGGATTTACGATCTTCCTGTATTCCAAACAACACAAATGGATATAGAACAATTATGGTTCCAGTTTGAGTTAAATGCAAATATTGAAGAAATAAATAGACGTTATGGCAGCGGTGTCGGAGTTCTGTCTAAACGCCTTAGAAAAATCCGGCGAGCAGGTCGTAAACTATCAATGAGACATGCAAGGAAACATTTCATACACCTAGAGAATGAACAGGAACATAATATTGATTCGGAAGATGATGCTAAGGCTTTTCGGTGTGCCTTGTTGCATTTTCCCGCGCTGCGAAAGGTTACCATTACACCTGCGACTCATGGGTGTCCATTTACTCCTCTTTACGAGACCCCTACGATTCGGGCTATTCCCTTTGGAATGAATTACCCAATTCCTCGCGGCTGGCCAATTCGGCGTGGTGATAATGCTGTCATGTACGCGGCACCTTGGGAGGAAGAAAAATATATTTGGCGCGGGTATAATATGGTAGCAAAGATATTGGCTCAAGAGAAGCAGCACCATCGCATCTCTGAATTCATGATCGATGCTCATTATATTCATACCGGCCTCAGCTGCCGCTTATTTGAGCAGCGGTGCCAGGAGTACTCCAATTTCCGGACTATTCTTCAGCAACCCAACTTCAAGAAGCTACAGTTATCTCTCCATGTGAATGGACAAGAGCTGCCAGATATAGACTGGGCAGCTTTTCGCAATAATCTGCTGCGAGATGCCCTAGCAGGAGCTTCACAGCTAGAGCATTTCAACATGGAGACAAACTGGGATATGGACCTCGTGGACCGTCGTATTCAGCCACCGACGCTGCAAACATTCCTTCCCATTGAAGGATGGGCGGGACTGCAGCACTTTCGGCTGTGGAACTTTCCACTGCGCAGCGCTGATTTGATATCAACTCTTTCACAACTTACCGGGCTGCGATCCATTGAGCTGGGCTTTTTGGATTTATATGAAGGTGACAATTACCATGATCTACTCAATGATATGCGTGGCACTTTGCAGCTGCATGAGCGACCGGTGCGGCCCAAGGTCAGATTGGGTATACCCATACCGGATCCTAATACTCGCAGCCGCTCGGATTATATCCGTGGACGTGCAATTTGGCTTGACGAAGAAGTCGAGGGGTTTTTATATCGGAATGGTGACAATCTCTTTGTCCCTGGAGAGGATAATTTGGTACATACTATGGGGGTTGTAAGGGATGCTTTCGATCCAGCGTATGAGAGGCCGTATGTGCCTCTTCCTCGTGTGGAGCACCCGCAACAGAATATCCTCGGGTTTCGTCGGGGTTAGAGTTATATGTAGCTTTCTCGAAGAGGGGGGGGGGGGAATAGATTGACAATGCGAGATACTCAAGTAATTATAACTGAGCCATAAAACTAATGGTATGGAGTGTATATGTTTTTAATACGTGATATATCTACATCTGAAATAAACAATAGAGAGGCTTCAAGGCTTCAATCTCAAGAACAGCACATACACATATATACATATATTTCCCCATGCCATATCTAAAACATATGAATCTTCTTCGCTGAGTGGAACATGGACGGCAAAAAATCCCTGTTGTCATTCAAATTCTCAATCGCCTGCCTCAAAACCGTAGGCGTATCCTTCAACACAGTAGCACTCAAGTGCTTATCATAATGTTTCGCCGTCTTTTCAGCCACCTTTTCAATCAGAGGCAGATAGTCCCAGATTTTGGATTTTTCCTCTGCTTCTTCTGCTTCTTCTACTACGACATTCTGTCCTACGACTGTCATATCGTCGAAAGATGGCGTTGGCGGCTCTTGGCTTGGTCTCGAGTCTCGATCTCCATAGTTCGATACAGAGTCTTCGGGGCGAAGTTCCCGGTTACCCCATCTATCTTGTCCTTCGACGCTTGTAGTAGAATACTGGGAGTTGGGGTCTTGTAGAGCTGACCATACATCATCTTGTTGCACGCTTGACATAGAGTCTTGGGAGTATAGCTCTGAAAATGGCTGTTGTAGCCTGCTAGCATCGCCATCGCCCCAGTTATCATCGTTCCTGTTTTCGGCAAAGTCGTCCACATAGTCATATTCATGTTGCATAGGATTGACTTGTTCCTCATGGCCTTCGTTCCTCTCCAAGCCATTGGCTCCATTCATCTCCGGGTCATTGGCTCTATTCATCTCTAGACCATTAGTTCCATTGCTCTCCAAACTACTTCGTGGGGTTTCTTGAAGCCCCTCTTCAGCTTTCTCATCCAGAGGTGCAAGGTTATGCAAAATGCGACCCACAAGCTTCCTTCTCTTAAGCTTATGCTCTTTGGATTTAAGAAACGTCGCCAATATTTTGCACATTTCCTCTTTCTTTCGGTTCATATATCTGTTCCACTCGGCCACTAACCCATCTTCAGGGAAGCAATTATTGAAATCAATCTCGCTCGTCGGTATGCGGTAGCCGTAGAATGGATGTGTAGAGCCTATTTCTAGATGACAAAGGAACCAGTCGGCATTGGCCACGCCCGAGCATCTTGCAAGAACCCATTCACCGGCAACGAGCCGTAAATCATCTTCTTGAATAAACTTAATCATGCGATTAATTGTCTTCTCTTCGTCTTGGTCGCGAGTTTGGGGTTCTCCCAAGGTATCATTCGCCGCTTCGTTTTCGTTATTGACGTCGTCGTATTTCACCGATATGATTTGATCAGATTCGGTATTGTCCTTTTTCTTCTTCTTTTCCTTCTTCTTCTTCTTTTTGTCTTTTAAAATTTTACTCGTCATCTTATGCTCTCGCTTTTTGTCTTCTTTTTTGTTCTGCTCCTTCATCACGCGAAAGTCAATCCCATCATTGACTTCCAGCTGTTTTCTCAATAGTTCGCTCTTGCAAGAGAACTGGACAATAACTTGTGCAAACCCAGTGCTAATCGAGCAATAGCCAGAAATGACTTGATCTGGGCTTGTTGCATGCTCGACTTGTTGCCGTAGACCTTGAACATCTGCCATTGTAATGATTACACGTTGAATGTCAAATATGCTCTCAATGCCTGCATTGGTAACAATGATGGGATGCGGGGAGACCATATTGGGAGACCCAAAAATAGCTGTCTTTTGAATGCCGTTTTCTATAAGCTGTTTATCAATTTTATGCCGTATCCCTTGCACTCGGGCTGGTAGTTGAGTCTCAAAGAAACTCGGGTCTTTTCTGATTCCCTGGAGAGAGTTTGTGGCCCAGTTCTGAAGGTATCTCGATATTTCGTCATTTTCACTTAAAGGGAGATTGCTTCTAACTGGCGATGTCTCGTTTTCGGCCATTAGAAGTGGCACTGGGATCGAACCTGCTTCTGAAAGCTGCTCGACAAATCTGCTCTTCCTACCCACAGGAGGAGTCTCATTTTCTGCATCTTCTGTTGATAATGGAACATCGACTAGTTCTGGCGGAGTGACATTTTCCGTATCGAACACACTTTGGCTGTTATTCCAGTTGTGATCACGTCCAAGTTGCTCGTTGTTCATGTCTGGCGTCTGTACAGGTGGATCTACCACTATTTGCACATCTGGATTGATATCAACTTCAAATCTCGGATTTCTAATCGCAGTACTCGATAATAGCATATTTGGATTGGATCTTATTTGGGCTGGTCCGTTGATAATAAATCCGATGAATTTGCTGAGGACCTCAATCTCATACGGTAATGCGCTAGTTCCAATTGAAATATTGCTGCGACCACTCAATTTTTCTACTCTCTCAGCGGCAGTTGGGGCAGCCTTTAATTTCTCCAGGTCAAAAGAGTAGATGATGGCGGAAATGTAGCCAATCCATTCGATCACATGCTTCGGCGGTACGTTTTTCTTGAGAAATTCAATCAAATCGCGTAAAAGAGAGACAACGGCATGATAATAGCTCGTAGTATGTAGCATTTTGTCTTTCTCATTTTCGGCCATAGAGTTGCGGCTATGAAGACGGCTGTTTTTAGCTTGGTACGCCTCTTGGGTCGACGGATACATCGAACGTCCGCGGATTGAGCTTCCCTTATTATAACCAGCCCAGTTAAAAACGGAAACGTCATTACGAGTAGTCAGTGTTTCGTCAAAAAGCCGACAAAGTGCTTTCTCGTACCCTTCAGCGGAAAATGTCGGGAAACGAACGCCCAAGAGACCCATCAGCGAGTATGCGCGATCAAATGACTTTGTAGTTTTTCGCTTGCATGCCAACGTCATGACTTCTTGTGTGGTAAAACCATGTCTGCGTGATCCATCTACCCACGAATCCAAAAGAGTGATATTTCCAAACTCGGCAATATATTGTCGATCGTCCAGGATCAGATCGTTTACCTCGTTGACTAGGACATGCAGGATATGTGCAAAGGTCCTGGCAATTGCCTCTTCCTTTTCTTCAAAGCTTTCAATAGTTTCAATGGAATAATGCTCTTTTGCTTCGGGGAAAGAATCCAGAAGCTCTTGGAAAAGCCTCTTTCTTATTTCTAGCTTCACTCTCTTTTCGATTTCTCTTTTTTGCTTCAAAATGGCCTTTTCTTCATTGTCGCTTCGTTTCTGGCCCATATTCTCTTGCGTTGGGACGTCTCTAATGACCATTGGATACTTAGTTTGCTCATAGCACTCAACCAATGCCATGGTAGCAAAGAAAACGGCCTGAGCAACCTCGGTTTTAGCCGTTTCAGGAGATATATCTCTAGGAAAACAAAGCCCAACAAGCTCAAGAGCTTTGATGATAGAAAGTGCATGTGACACCTTGCCTTCCGTAGTTGAGTTAATTCCAAGACGAAGATGCTCATTTATTTTATAAGCTTTCTGCTTCTCTTTGTTCTTCCCATCTTCTTCGATCTGAGGAAATTGACTCGCTAGATTCTGATCCCAAATGACAGAAATTTCGCGCGGCAAGGCGTCTCCACAGTATTGAACTTTCGGTTTCTCATTTTGGGTTGGTTCAGGCTTCGTAACATGGAAAACGGTATCCATTATGTTCCAAGGCATAGCAATCGAGGCCAATAGTGCATTACTCAAAGAGAATCCCTCTTCAACCTCCTCTCTTTCATCAGACTCTTGCTCGATTCTAGGATAAATAGCTTTAATCGCCTCTGTGTACTGAACAGCGCCGCAATTTAGCAGAGCGGTCATGAGAATTTCTGGTTTCCACGCATTCGAAGTGGGCTTGATGTCGAGGAGGTTGGTATACAGCCCAATGTGTGGAATAAGATGGTATGCACGCCCCAAATTTTCAACAGGCCGCGGTAATAGTTTCCAATCAGCATTGACGTAATAAGTCATCCTACTCATAACGAGCTCCTGTAGTGTCCATCCTCGGGTCGACCATTCGACCTCTGGCTCCTTTGCGATGTCTTCGTATTTCTGAATTGGGTCTGTTCTTCTATTGGCAATAGTATCAAGTTTGTGATGATCGCCATCTGTCTGTAAATACTCATCCCAGTAGATCTCAGCATCAGATTTCTCAAAAAGTGTGTCAAATCCAGTATCCAGGTGTACTAGAGTAAAAGTAGATTGGGCATACCAATCTCCCATTAGCGACATTGATTCAGAATACTCATTGTGATTGGTCTTGTCAATGCAGCAGGTATCAAGCCACACATAAAATTTCTGCTGTTGCTTATACCCGGGTACTAGACCTCGCTTGAAAATTTCTCCAGCTTTTAGAATCGATTGCTCGATCTTGATGGCGGATCTCCATAGACGTAAGCAGCGAATCATTTTCTCTACCATCTCACGTAGATCACGGTTCAAGGCATCAAACTTGACATCATCTGAATGTTTGTCGCGTTCCCACTCGGCATCAAATATTCTCTCATAAGCAGCTTTAATGGCATCAGTATCATCGGCAGTATCATCAACTGCGGGGGGCTGTTCTTCTTCAAGATTGGCTGGTGAAACTCTGGTTTCATTGTCGCCAGTGCTATACTTTGCTTTATTGCTGAGGTCTTTGAAAACTCTGCCTTCCATATCTGTAACCTTTTTATCGTGTATCGTCTTTTCTAAGTGCGCGTGGGCATCTTTAACCTCTTTACGAATCTTTTTGCTGTGGTGGTACATCCGAAGAAGAGACAACACGTAGCAGTCGTTTTGTGCTAATTTCTCATCAAGCCTGTTCTTCACAGCGCAGCCATTGACCTTTTTCCTTTGCTTCTTAACTTTCTCTTTACAATATTTGAGGACCATTTCAACGTCAGTCCGGTCAGTATTGTACCAAGTTGGATAAGACTTTGACATTTTTTTTCTGACTCTTTGAAGCAGATCAAGGTTGATTTCCGGGTCTTTCCAACGATGTGACACCATACAATATGGTGCAGAAGGGTCAATATCTTCAACAAGCACGCCATCGGTAATGTCGAACATTCGATATGGCCTCGATGTCTCGGTGGAGCTATTTGATACTCCTAAGAACCCTACGTTATGAATTTTGGCGAGATACTGCTCATATTCCGCAATGATCTCCGGTTTGAACTGAGGAACAAGCCATGATGTAATGATACTTCTAATCATTTCTTGATTAAGTCCCATGGTTTTTATCATCTTCATAGCAATCTTGGCTCTTTTTGAGACGTCTTCTGACTCCCCAGACTGGGCTGGGTTTTCCAGTTGATCGTCCACGGGCTCCTGATTAAGTCCCATGGTTTTCATCATCTTCTTGGCAAACTGGGCTCTTTTTGAGCTTGAGGTGTCTTCTGACCCTCTAGATAGAGTTGGGTTCTCCAGTTGATCGTCCATGGTGGTATAAGAAATAGGAGACGTACGCTCTGCTGATAAGGATGGGAGAACTGACCACCGTATCTGGTGGAAAATAGGCGTAGCATAACCTGCAATTCTCTGAAAGAATAATGAGTGAAGGTCAAATTAATAGATAGCGCATAGCAATATTCAGTGTATTGAACGAACTTCCAACTGAATAATCTCGGAGAGATAGGAAGGCGGTGTTGAGAATGGATAGACGCATCATATATCACTATTTAGAAACAGTTAGCCATTTTGGCGCTTGCTTCAGCTGCCGCCATGACTAGCGTCTCGTCGCAGAATATGCGATTCAATTGGCTACTCCTTAAAAACATGCCATCCGGCATCTTTTCATTAGACGACGTTACCCATAATTAATGCAATCGGCATCTCTGGCTCCATAAGCACCTGCATTACTACCCAAAGTCGAGTGACGTGGTCTCAGCAGCGGTGGAAATGATAGGACATCACACGCTGGACTAATGTGAAGCTATGCGACATTTTGCGCTATTTGCACATATAGTCGCAGAAGCTAGCTTATGCTGACATTCATGCATTTCCCCTGTAGTGTTTGATCATGGGCTAGACAATCCCAAACAGCGGCTTCAAGCTCACCTGTATTCCAGCACTTCTACTACCGCCTAATATTAAACATTAATTTTATTTATTGTCAACTGCCTTGATATCTCAGCCCACACTTGACTACAGAGGTCCTCAGAAAATGGCATCCTATCATCGTGTCCTTCGGACCTTTGATCGAAGTATAGGTGATAAGAGCATTGAATGCGATTAGTAGGTAATAACATATCTCATTGATTGAAGACTATCGTCCTTAAAATTCAGCATATAGCGACATCCACCCATGGGATATTCTCATTAATAATGAACGGTGGCCCGGCAAGATACGGCTCGTTGGCTACATTGATGTCTTCTTCTTGATATGCTATTCGGGCGAATCCCGGTTTGAGCATGGTATCATCATTTATAGTAAGCACATTTTTTACTCGCTGGTCTCTTGCTTGGAGAATATATTTTCTAAAGGTGACGAAATTTCCAGAGGATGACGAGGCCATTCGGCAGCTGTTGAGAATGGCAGGGTTGAAAGCTGACGACGAGTCTATTAAGCTTGAATGTATTAATAACGAAAAGGATGAAGGCAAGCTAGAACTCACGCTCTTTTGAGGGGACTGTTTGCTAATCTGTTTATGACCGGAATTGAACTACAGCCTTGCGAAAATATTACTCATTAAACACTGAAGAAGATGGAAATAGGCATACTATTGTCAGCTTAGGCCACCCCATTGGTTTGGCGATAAAATATCGAAAGTCACAGCTTAAAAAGTATACCATTAGCCTGCACAAGGGACACGCTCCAGCAATGCAGAGTAAGTCAAATTTCTCAAGCGGAGCAGCCAGCCTAAGGGAGATGGTCTGGTAATTTGTTAACAAGGATATGAGAGAATAGAAGAAATACAGCGCGGCGTCATGCAACATGGTATAACAAGGTTGATTAGCGACGCTCTTAAACTTGGTGTAGTCTCGACAGCTGGACTTATTAGCAAGATTAAAGGGACCATTGTTAGCGGCTCAAGCCTGGAAACAACGACAACGAAATCCATCAACGCACTTACTGCTACGAAGACACACAACGTTGCTTTATCGGGAGACCAAACTTAAAACATCAATAGGGCGAGGTGTTGTACCAGAGTGTCGAGGGGAATGTCGAGGGTATTGCAATAGAAGATTGATGAGCTGGGAGATGCTGGGGCCAATTAGTGGATATCTACCAATATGGATGCCATATGATAGTGATTATAACGATTCAATTCGTCGTTCACACAAATCTTGACAAAGTCAAGTATCTGAAAAGTGCAACAAATTCTCCTGTAACCATATAATAATTTAAAGGAGATTAGCTTTTTGTACATAGAGATATATCGCGCATATCACGGTGTGTCGGCCAGAGGACGACACTAAGTCGCATACCGACACTTTGATATGTGGCGCCGTGGAGTTGGATGACACAACTCCTCTCTGGCTCAGCCACTCTTTTTATGCTTAGATGCCACAAAGTAATTAGCATTTAACCATATTCTGCAGCAGCCAATTTAGCTCCTGGTCCAGACCATCGTGAGCCGTTTGGTGTGATTCGAATCCACATGACTGTGGCTCCAATGGCTACCAAAGGCTACCAGCAGGTTGAGGCTGAAATGGCGGCGCTACCCAGCACTAAAAATGAGATTTCCCAGCGGTTAATAGCCAACAACTCTAAATTATGGTATTTAATTAGAGTCAACTAAACACTTTATCCATACTTTATATGCTTAATTAATGAGTAATTATATATCCCTTCGAGCTGGGATCGTCCATGGTTTGGGTATCAATTGCACGGCACTTCAACAAGGCGGGGTTTGCATGAGCTGAGCGGGGTAGAAGGCATATTCACACCTTACACAGCCGCCTCCTTTTACGTGCATGTATGTGTGGACTCTGTTCTGGAAGATATAAATATCATGTATATTCGTACCGTTGTCTGATTCGATATCTTTTTGTCTCACATAACAATCACAAGCGAACCTTTTACGTCTTTTGTTGCTTCTCTATTATCATAAACACAATGTCTTTCCAAGCTTCAGCAAGAGGTTTCTGGTTGGAGAATGGCCACATTCTCGTCGCGGAGGTCTGCAGGGAAGACGGAGAATGGGATGAATCCAGAATTAACCTGAACGAATTTATCGGCAATGAAGATGGGTGGTTCATGTGGGATGGCGTCAGTACGTATTGTCTTTCCCCGCCCTCTTCTGTTGTCTAATTATCATACCACTTTGGATATGTTTTACAGCAACATCTTGTCTTATACTATACGATACTATCCAATGAAAGATTTAGATATAAGCAATTGCTAATTAAGACAATTTCCCAGACTTTTCTGAATCTGCCAACGAGATCCGTCTAGACGGCACTACCCTGACTGCTGAGCTGCCCATGCGTGACGGAGGATACCGGGAACGACAAGGCATTAACTTGGCCGATCGTATTGCTAACGAAAACGGTCGTCTAGTTGTAAGTCTCTTTGTCACAAGTGTTCCCACCCTCTAAGACAGAAATTGACTAACACTTTGTGCTCAGTTCAACTAATTTCAATGATCAAGTAAGGGCCTGGGGTTTGCTCAAGACCTTTCAGACTGTTTACCCAATGACGGTAGATAAGATACCACAGTTTCAAATAAATGAAAGCTATACGCTTAAAATTGAAGCAACTTGAAGCGTTTTCACACACATACAAACGTTTAATTTTCTCGAATGTCGGCTTCAACATTGGTGCAGTATGTGTTACCTTGAATTGTAATTCCTTTGTCCACTGGCTGTATCGTGCTATCTAGTGCTTTGTGACCCAGGTTATTATATGTTTAAAGTTGCGCTGTAAATGTTTGATGGAATTTCCGGCTTTGGTTGTGATGCCACGTGATAAATCCTTATGCATGTATCTGCATCTTCTGACATCTTATATGAAAGAGAGATGAAAGAAAGAATGGATGGAAAGAAAATAGAGCTAAGATAGCAGCAAAGCCAGCCGATGAGCCGATCTAGTATTTACGGGAGATCGGCATGATTCACTGCAGACCGAAATAAGATTACTATAGCTACAAAAATCGGAACCATCCATAACCCTACATTCGGATAAGACTGTGTCGAGATATGTCTCAGATAATCAATGCCGCTGCGGAAGGATGGTGACAACCTTCGTGGAGACCACTCCCATGTGCGATATTCTGAGAAGATGTTATAGGGGCAAAGAGAGAGAAATCCAGCCATCCAGTCTTACTGAAGTAGAATAAGGGGCAACAGAGGCACTAGTTAATCCTCGTTTGAGACACAGAGGTCTCGGGAGAATAGTGGGTACACAATCTCGATCAAAGGAAGCAAGATTACTACTTCTTGCTTCAACTCTGCATGAAGAGTTACATCCTAAAGTGCAAGCTTCGATATAAAATCAACTCTTTTCAGCTTTATTCAACATTTTAGTTCTATGGTTCTACTGCTGGTTACACTATTGTTAGTATACAGCACATTTTGGCATTTTACCCTTCCATTACTGTTCGAGAGGTATTTGTCTTAAAAGTTCCATATATTTACATTATCACGACCATGAAGTATATCTGTGCTCGAGACGGTCTCACCTATTGAGCGGTGAAGATATATAGTGCAAAAATATGCGATACACAGTGTTCTTGCCAGCAAAAGAACATTTTGAATGCTATACACGGAAAAATGCATTTAAGAACGGCTATGGAACCCACGAGAGCAGATCTCTGTTCTAGACACTGCTAATCACTCATAAGCTACAATTCTAATAATTTCGTTTTAAATTAACCACCATTCGCTAATATTCAACATGTAGTCGTTTTACCCATTATTCTACTTGCATTGAGCGCTTCAGAAGCTGCTACAGCATCCACACACCAGAGTCTTGCTAATGAGGACGTCGGCATTAGAATTCTATGTGTTGGCAGCAACTCCATGCCCACCATCGACAATAAGGGAGCCACGCTTTGCTGTGGCCTAGGCCAGAAAGACATAAACGGAAAATGCGTCGATAATTCAACCACTCTATGCCCTAACGGGGTAACCACCTACACGGGCAGGACCCCGCAGTGCACGATCGATGTTAGCGTATTTGTTGACGAAAGCGATGGCGCTGTAAGTGACACAATATGTTGTGCAAACGGCGAAAAAGCATCGAATGGAATATGCTATACTGGTAATGCGAAGCTCATGCCATGCTACAAAGGTGGAACATGTGACTGGGGTAAGGGATACTACTGTGCCTGGGACGTAACTGGGGATTCAATTTGCTGCAACATTAATCAGTACTACGATGGTTTCGAGTGTATAAGCCAGAATAGTAGCCATTACTTATAGGCTTTGCTTTTTGTATATGGTTTGGTAGCAGTATTGTGCCAAAATGTTGCATGTAGGAACACGCTGTGTTAAAATCTCAATACATTTGCTCTAAAGCGATTCTTGCGCGACAATAGCCGTGATACTATCTTGTGATTATGTTGGATTCTTCCCTATGTATGACAACTCATGGTCTATCCAACATTCTTATAGGGAAGAGTGGGTTCGAAATCATTGTTCGGCGATTTAGTACAACTAGCAAGCCTGCCGAGGGAATTTAATTTAAAAGAAACAGAAATGAAAATGTCCGCCGATGATGTGACTGCTACATATAGAAAAAATTCGATAGGTAGGAGCCAAAATTTCAACATCTGAAAAGCTATTGATAGAGATGTGCTGATGCGAAAGTTTCAGATCAACAAAGACAAATTAAAGCTCCACAGTTAGGCGTGAGATAAGAGACCTAAAATGACATGCGACAGAACGAGTTGCCTGGTCCATAGGTGTTGAAGAGCAAATTGTACTTAGCGTTTCATGTCCTACGTAGCGCATATTGCTTCTTGTGCCCACGTGTATAGCCTAAAGCAATCCTGCTCGTATTACATGGCAAGGCTCTGGTGGTGTCACAAGAGCGGAGTTTCGGCTTCACAACTGAGTTCTGATTTTCTTGATCAGCCCAAAATTGGCTGGCCTTTTCCACTGATTCTAAAACTAGTTTTATCAGTGGCGTGGTAGGATGTTGCTGCCCCGCCTCTTAGGTTGAATATAAGTGCCGTGCTCTCTATATATATCCATGCTAGACGCAAGGGGCCATGCCTTGGGGGCCTTTGAGGCTTAGCCGAGTTGGCTGTTGGATCGCATTCCCTGTTCCCAAGGCTTCCTTCTCAGCCGCCCACGTAGCGCTAATGGGAGCCCATGCTGGGGTAGCACGAATCGGCTACGGAATTAGAAAAAAATATTTGAAGTCCAGCAACCCTGTATTTGGCGGTTTTCTTTTTCTTCAAACAGCTTTCTGTGTCACTTTTTCTATTGCTTCATTTGGCCTGCCTTAATAGGCGTATCAATATGGCTAAACCCAAGTACTCTACATATTCTTCTAACTTACAAAAGGCCGAAGTCGCCGTCACCGAGAAAGAAGTTGAAAAGCCTCGGATAGGCGCTTACACGTCTATCCTCCTTGCAGCAGCAATACCTAGCCTGCTTGTATTATCTGTGACTGGAGTTCTTATCGGCTTGACTTTGAAACACCGCGTAATTATTAACACCGGCTTACCAGAGCTAAAAGCTTCTCCCTCTGGCAACAAAGCTGCGTCGTCGGGCAGCTTCGATAGTCTGATCCAAACAGGGGGTTCAAATGCATACTATATCGACTTCAATCCGTCATCTCTCAGTACAATTGCTTCTACGACTGGGAAATTCATTCCATATCTTTCAAGCGCTGTAACCGGAATAGCAGCATTTTTCGCAGCGAACTCTATACACAAGATAACACAAACCGAGCAAGATGCTAAACTCCTTACACCGAAGCAGATGTCGATTCTACTAGGGCTGCTTCTTAGCGGTTGGCAGGGCATGTGGGATTCTATATGCTATAGAGCGAAGAGGGGTAACAGATTTAATGGCCCTCTTTTGGCCGTTGTTATCACCCTTACCTTCACTACACTCTTGGGGTACGTATCATACTCTACGTCAGATAAAAATAAAGATATATGGGTGTTCATTTACTAACCTTTCATCAGTTTTGTGATTCCCATCATTGATACTTGGTTTGGCATTGTTGTTGCACCAGATGAGCAAACGCAATTACATGTCATCAGTCCTGTCACACACGAATATGGTCGAGGGCTAAGCAGCCAATGCATAATTGATACAGGCCGTAATCCTGATACTCCATGTATCATTGGCATTAGCGGGTTGGAAAGCTCTCTGGAAGGCAGTAGCGAGGGTTTCAAAATCGCAAACAACGTCTCTACTACCAACGTTGTAAACCAATTCTCAGTAAGCCCATCGCAGATGATCTTGTATCTCGCAGATGCAGCAGCATCATCAGATCTCGACTATAAAGCCAGCACTTTCGCAGCGTCCGCTCAGTGCCAATCGATAACATACCAGTGCACACATGACAAAGACGGCAGCGAAAGCTTAACGTCTGCTACAGACTCAGCATACAACTGTACGAACGCGCTTGCAGGCAATTTCAACTCACCTGACAACAATCCGGACGATGCAGATCTATTTTATAACCCGTCAGGCGCAAGATTATTCACCGATTCGAGCTTGACCAAGACTACACGCTTCAGTTTCCAGAACCCAGTATATTTTGCTGCCTGGGCTACAAGAGTACAGATTGACTCCACTGCTTTGTATAACGACACTGGGATTACTGCTACTGCTAATATTCCAGACGTATACAACTGGATTCTCAACTGCTCCGCTACATTTTATGAAGCCGACTATGCTTGGGTCAATGGCTCTGTAATTAGTCTCAACACTACGCTTGTGAATAGTACCATGGGCGGTATTCTATCCGCTCCTTTATCCGATGGGCATGCAAATGACCTGATGCAAGTCGCAACCAACCTAGCAAGCGTTAGCAACAGCTCTGCCGAGATTTCAACTATAACCGCAAATTATATCGCCCACATCGCATTATCGCTATCGATTGACGCCACAAGTAACCGGGCAAATCTCCTTGAACAATCTCGCTCAACCATATTACTCACACGGGTCCCGACCATTCCCTTTTATCTTTTGATCGCTTTTAAATTCGTCTACGTCTTGGGCGTTGTACTATTTGCGATCGCCGCCATTATTTTGACACATCCCGGCGAGTCAGCGGGTATTAAATCAAAACTCACAATTGATGGATTAATGACAACGATATTTAGAGAAGATAAAGTTAAAAGCTCGCCTACAGTGGGTTCAGAGCACCCAACGGAATCAGAAGAGCCAGAACAGCCAGATGAGCCAGAGGATGGCTCAGAGATGATTGGGAAAGGAGTTATGAAGGTCTCTATTGTAAGGGACAATGAAGACTGGTCCTATGCTGCAGTAGTACAGAATAAGAATGAAAAGGTGGTGAAGATTGTATAGAAAATTGGAAATATGGGCGAAACTTTTTGAAATGGTGGAAATACATTTACAACTAGTTGGAAAGTTTAAACAGAAAAAAGCATGCGTAGATACCACTGATAATGAATGAATGAATATTGTATTGTATTAATAACGATATAGAATAGACCCAGATCAGATAAATAATCGCATAATACTCTCAACCACTTCTATAACTAATTTGACAAGTGGATTCGAATTGATAAATAGAGACGGATGTGCGGCCATTTGTTAGGATGAAACACGAATGTAATAAAATTGCCCAAAATCTGGCTTCCAGGAGCATGTCTTGATAGTAAAGCAGTTTTCGAGGAGTCGATCCCTTCAATCTGTTTCACATTGCTCCAGCTGTTATTAACCACCCTTATTTCTTTCCAATGACATCCAACAGTGGCTTCGGGGCATCCTGAGCAAACAAGAGAGTGCCACTGCCGTTGCTCCTCTCAATCAAGTCTTTTCCGCGCTCAAACATGTCTTTTTCATATGCTTCCACTGCCGCATCTAGCTTTTCCAAGCCGTGCTTCACGATCTCTCTAGCCAGTACCAGAGAGTCAAACATCGAGCAGTTGACTCCCTCTCCCACAAATGGGGTAGACAGATGAGCAGCGTCTCCTACGAGAGCAACGCCTGGAACATGGTCCCAGGATAGAGCGTCACTTGGGAGGTGATAAAGAGGAAAAGACTTGAAAGCGCCTTGCGTGTTTGCAATAACGTCTTTGAGCTCAGAGCCCCAAGTTCCGAAGAAGTCGGCATTGGTTATGAATTGACTGCGAGCAGCATCTCCATCTCCTTTGGAGAGGTCCACGGCGCCGCTTTTAACGAAATCTTCTGGGACCACCAAGCCGATGTAGATACGATAAGATCCATCTCCCTGCTCTACAGCCGAAATTTGTTTGCTGTCTCCCATAGCAATGAGATTGCCGACACCGACTTTTTCGTTGATAGTGGGATAATACGGATTCGAGGTGGAAATATTTCCTTCAATATAATGCTTTCCAGAATATTGTGGCTTCGCAGAGGTGAGCTATTTCACTGTTAGCATTCAAGGTATATCTAATCCAGTAGTTCTTTTCACTTACCAAGTGTCTTGCTTTGCTCCACGCACCATCTGCACCAACAACCAGTTTGAAGCCGCTGGCAGAAGTACCGTTGACAAAATTGATTGCTATTTCCCCATTACCAAGTTTTTCGACAGATTTAACAGGATGACCCCATCGAATTTTGCTTGGAGGAATGGAATCAGCAAGAATTTTGCGCAGCGAAGCGCGGTCAATTTCTGGAGCATCTTGTTCTTCTCCAAATACGAGGTGCGTGGTACCGTTCTTATCTTGGATGGTTGTCTTCGACGCTTCCCAGCGCGCATACTTTTTGAATTCCTCAAACAGACCTGCTTCTTTCAAAACCTGTTGGCCGGTTGTTCCGTGGATATCGAGCGAGCCTCCTTGGCCCTCTATAGACGAGGAGGCATCACGCTCATAAACAATATAATCTATTTTGTTGACCTCCAGCAGCCGAGCGAGGGCAAGGCCGCTTGGGCCACCTCCAAGAATTGCAATTGTCGGGGCTGACATGATGATAATAGTTTAGACTGTGTGTGTTGAGATTGAGTTTTCGTATAAAGAATGAAGTATATAAAAAAAAATTGCCAACAGAAAGGATTCTATAGTAGATATATACTTTTCTTTGTGACCCGCAGCTTGGATTCCGGAAATCTTGTTCCAGATTCGGCCAATGAGACAAGCATCGTCGGATGTTGTCCAGATAGACCCACGCTGGCACTCCGTATAGCCTGGGCTCCAACTTCAAATATCTTTCAGAGATTTATGTGCCGAAATCAATAGTCTTAAAAATGGAGATCGGAGATCTGAATACTGCATGCCAGTAGGGTCTATACTAGCTCAAGCTACTTAGACAACGCTCTTTACTGCTATCAATGTTGGAAGCAACAGCTTAAAAGATATCTCTGATGCTAGATCCAAAAGCTAGCGGTGAAAATAAAACACCCAATCTTTTCTATTATTTGTAGCAAGCGACATTTCGCCAGTGCCGGTACATATTGTTAAGCATTTGGCAGTTGCTGTTAACCTGTATTCTGCATGGATCCATGTAGCTTCCTATCGCTACCAGCATCCTTCACCCAGAGCTTAGATCTTGTTAATAGTGATTAGTAACGCTATTTAGTATAGTTCAAAACCTATTATTTGCACATGATAAGTATTTGGCGGTGTGAATCCATGCATCTTAAGCGAAGTCGGCTGTTTCGACATCGCCTCATTCGTAACGAGTCCACGCCACCCCAAACGCTGATTGGACGAGCCCGGACTTATGTAAGGGGGCAGCAAATAAAGTCCGGGTGTAGCCAATGAAAGTCCTCAGAGTCGGACTTCGCTACCGGTACATTGTTGGGTTATCTCTCCATTGCCTTGGGATACCCGGGGGAACAAACAAGCTTCGTCGTCTAACTTCCTATGTCACCATGAGCCAGAATATGCCGGTTTCCAAAAACGCAGGACTAGCACGATTTGCGGTATGTCGCATTTTCCCACGATGGTTGCTATGGTCCCTTGCAGCTGATGCCGTCCATCTATAGTGCACCCATTGTCGGCAGAAGAAGATCAAGTTAGTTTACTAGGCTACATGTTCTGCCAATGTTGCTAATCAAAGTAGATGTTCAAGAGAGTTTCCTAAATGTGCAGCATGCCGTCCTTGGCCCGGCGAATGTATTTATCACAGGCTAAATCCAATCGCACAACCTGATAAGCTT
This sequence comes from Trichoderma evansii, assembly GCF_050947405.1. Lineage (NCBI taxonomy): Eukaryota > Fungi > Ascomycota > Sordariomycetes > Hypocreales > Hypocreaceae > Trichoderma > Trichoderma evansii. Next base: position 784,374 of record NW_028145193.1, on the reverse strand, counting down.
TGCTCTACGTATGTCCCTGAAATGTTTTAGAGCGGCCCAGAGTCTAACTGCGCGCGATAGAAATGAGCCAGCCAAGTTAGTAGCAAATACATCGCTCCAATACTCCAGGGGCGTCGACCAGCGTCTATCTCGTGTCGAGAAGGCCTTGGAAACTCTCTCCGAAACAATCAATACCTCTCTCAATTCCGTTAATAAGAATGCGGATTCAAAAGCCCCTTCAACCACAACAAAATCAGATAATGGCGCAGCGTCATCGTCATACCAGCCATCACCCGAATCATTGAATACTCCCGAACTTACTTTGGATGATTCACATTCATTCGCCTACTTAGGCGAAGCATGTAGGCATTTGGAGCTGATCAAGAGTAAATCATTACATGAACAACTCGCTGAGCACCAAGCGGCCTCCACTGCGCTGCAAGATCTTTCTAAATCCCTGACTACAATTAACCTTCAACCGCCTTATAATGATGCAGCGTCCTTTGAGTTTATTAATGGTTATTACATACCTTCAAAGCCCATTGGTTATAGATTAATAAGTTGCATGTCTGCCTATTTTGCCATCAGTTATCAGATGACAAAGCTAACGATATCAGACTTCTTACAAAATGTGCAGCTTGCTGAAGTCCTATTTATCACACCGCCCGAAGAGATTCTCTTGAGTGCCATATTCAATCCAGCTACAGTATCCCAGCGTGCTTGGATTGTTTACATCAACTTTATTCTGCTAAGTCTTCTACAGCATGATGTCTCGCAAGCAGATATAGTTGAAAATCTCAAGAAGAACACAAATCTAGCACTAAATGATTTTAGGATATTCCTAGAGCCCAGTGAGACAAATATCCAGGCACTCATGCTGCTTGGATGCCATGGCGAGCAATATGCTTCACCCAATTTGTCATGGATGCTCGTGGGCCATGCTTGCCGCCAAGCTCAAGCTGTCGGGCTGCATAGCTTGAAAGGAGATAGCTATGAAGAGCGGCAACGTCGATTAGCACTATTCTGGTCGCTATTTTCAGTGGACAAATCTTGTTCATTGGCATTTGGCCGACCCACGTTACTTCCAACCGCCATCTATGAAAACGTGCCGCTGCCCGATTTTCAGTATCTGTTAAAGTATCACCCACATCGAAAAGAGCCCATACAAATAGAGAACGGACCTACTGCCTCGACGTTTGGTGCTCATTTCTTTATTCAAGGAATGCAATTAGCAAAATTGACCGGAGCTGTGCTGGACTTTCTAGCAAGCCCTGGCAATATGGCCAGCTATCGAGCCATGATCTCCCAGCTGCAATCGTGGGATTCAGTAACCAACGAGGTGAATCTCTTTCTCATTTTTTGATTGATAGCTTCAATACTAAATTACAGACAGCTCCTGTTGAAAGCCATCGATACCGAATCAGCCAGCTCATCAGCTCATCAACTTCAAGAAATGATGATTGGTGTTCGCGCCATGAGATTCCAATATCTACACATCTTAATACTGCTACTACGCAAAGATAAAAATGATAAAGAACTCCGGATTCAGGCTGCCCGAGATGCCATTACGCTGCTTCCTGGTTTGGTATCAAACTCAACCCATGTGTATAATGGGCTAGTATGGTATGTTCTATCAAATCAATCTCCAAATTACCAGTTCTAACAATTTCTTAGGCAGCTATTATACTATCCATTCACACCATTTTTTACGATTTTCGGACACATCATAACCCACCCATCATTGCCAACTGCAAATCAAGACCTTGAACTGCTGAACCAAACCGCCACTTATTTCAACAGTATGAAACAGCTCGGGTCTCTCTCCGAAGCTTCGTCTAAATTGGAAAGAACGGCTCTCGTTTTCTATAATTTAGCTCGCTTTATCACGTCGAAGGAACATGCAGATTCAGATGTTCAGGGTATGGATTCAGGTGTGGCAACGGCGAGCTCAGAAGACACTCCTGTCCAAGAGATGGATATCCTGTCAAAGGAGGTTGATTTAGAGTCATATACTGACGCCTTTATGACCTATATAAGTGACCAAGATAATGCTGCACAGACAGGATTTGACAATATTGATATCGAAAACATATTGGGGTGTTTAGAATCTACCGACACTCCACTTCGTTCACGTAAACGATCATTTGAAAGCACGCTAGATTGGTTCTCTTGGGATTCTCATTACTATAAAGACTAATATAATATAACATCTGAGATATTAATGCCCCTGACATGTGTTATCTTTCTGTTACGCGAATGTACACATAAGGTTTAGGAAAAAGTTATAATTGTTCTATAAACCGTATGATCCACGCCAAGATCTAAGAGATTCGAATCCACGTTTCACCTCTAGCAATACCTCTAATAATACAAAGACACCACAACGCCTCTCTATCCTCCCTTTATAAAGATAAAAACATCAAAGCTTCGCTAAAATCATGTAGAACAGAATTGAGGGCTTGACAGCATCTCAGTGTAGCCCACTCTCCCCTGTCTCAGCCATGTGCTTTTGGCAGTCCAGCATCATTTTGAGCTGTTCGCTCACTTCGTCAAGACGACCAATTACTTTATGGTTACCATCAACAAAGCCCAAAATAGAATAGGGAACACCGGTTTCTTGGCAAAATTCTTTGACCAGAGTCTGTACTCTGCGGAGGTTGTGGCGTGGCACTCGTGGGAATAAATGGTGAATAGCTTGAAATTGCAGCCCGCCGTGAATAAAGTCAAGCCAGGCAGGGCAGTCCACATCCATGGTGGTTCGTAGCTGGCGTTGGGCAAACGATTCGGACTCGCCTAGATCGGAGGTTGACATACCCCAGTGTGAAAGAGTAATCTGTACATGCAAAGGCATGGTGACAATATGCGACACTAGAACAAAGGCCACACGAATAGTCCATGTCGGCAATGAGCGCCAAACCAGGCAGTACCCAAAGAAAAACCAGTAGCAGCTGCAGAATGCAATTTCCGTCGGTCGAATCCACCATGCTTTTGTCGATCCCAGCGAAGATGACTTGCCAGATAAAAGGTGTAGCCACGAGAGAAAGTAGAGGTTGAAGCGGGCGAGGGCCATGATGGGATAGTATATGTATTTTTGGTACGGAACAATGAGATCTGCAGCTGCGTCCCAGACGAAGACAAAGCCGTCGTAGTAGGTGGAGCGAAGTGATCGGAAAAAGGAAGGGCAGGTGGCGAAAAGAGGAACATTTTGAATGTCTGGATCGTGTTCCTAAATTACGCGATTAATTTATGACTGGATTATGCGGTAGAAGAAGTGAGCACTCGGCAACTTACTGGTTGATTGGTGATGAGATGATGGACATTGTGACTGCTCTTCCACCACCCAATGGACAGGCCACAGCAAAAGTCGGCGATGAACATGCCGATGAGTGTGTCGGCGGCGAAGGTCTGAGTGATGGCTAGATGGCCAGCATCATGAGCAGTAAACATGATTTGATGCTAGAATTCGGTGAATTGTCATGTTAGCATACTCTCTTTGGCAGAAGATACACGGCAAAGCTAACCCAAAATAGCCCCAGCATAACAGCTGAAGTCATATACCACTCATAGCGCAAGGCAATGAGAAAGCCAATAAAGAGACTGGTATATCGAATCATTTCTTTGCCATATTCGATGTATCGACAGCTGTAAAGGCCTTCATCGCGTATCTGCTGGTGTAAAGCTCGGTACCTGTTGACGATACCTTGTTGCACAATGGGATCTACAGACGGGTAGTCGCGCAGGCCCTCCTCGACCCCTTGCTGCACGGCCCAATCCGTGTATTGGACAGGACATTTAGTCGGCGGAGTAGCAGCACTAGTTGTAGATGAGGCAGATGAGGCTATGCGTCTGCGAAGATTAAGACCTTTTTCCAAGCTAAGGCGAGAGATGCCGGCATTTGGTACGTCAAGGCCGTGCAAGCTAGGGGTGCCACATGGAGACAGAGACGCGGGTGTATATGAAGAGCTTAAGCGGTCGCTTAGAAGATCGTCGGACGAATCATTGTCAGCATCATCTGAAAGGCTTTCCGGCTCTGAGATCCAGATTGTCGAGTCCGGAACCTCCGGCTCATTGTGGAGGCTGTATGATCGAAAGACGCCGCCCCTGACTGGAGGTGTCTTATTTAGCCATGGCCCCATAGGTTTCCGACCAATCCGGTAGGCCTTCATCGTTCGCAGCGTGGCAGCTGAATGATAGCTAGAACATGTGAAGAGATCATGTCAGCAATTTGGATGTTAATCAGCTGCATTATGGACTAAACGAGTGGGTGGCCTTGGGGATCTCGATCAAACTTGGTAACCCCCCCGCGTGCCGTTCCGCGTATTGATGCACTACTCGCTTGGCACAGCATAACGCCCTTTAAGCTTAAACTGGTAGTTTCTGTGCCCAGTGCTATTTTGGTTTTACATATTGAAACAAGGGCGCAACATCAAAGCCACGGCAGCTGACTTTTAGATACAGGTAGAGTGAATGTATGGGAAAATGAAGAAAAAAATATTTGGAAAAAATTGAGGGATATTTACGCTGTGATTTCATCGGTCGCGTCTCGGCCCACCATGTGCTGAATAACCAGAGAGCCGCCGGGATGCTTGTCGAGCCAGCCGTTGAGTCGCAAGACATAGTCTTCGAAAATGACAATTGTGTCGCCGTCGGCAATCATGCCTTCGACAACACGCTGAGATAGGACCTGATCACGGTCCATGATCGAGAAGCGTGATGCCTGAAAAGAGGATATCGATCGTTATCTATTCGGAGGAGGTATATCGATAGTCGAGAAGCGGTTGGGTTCGAAAGGACACTTCTTTCGTTGCGAAGAACAGCTATCGTCAATGCTGGTAGAATCGAAGAACCGAGGAAATCGAATGCTTTAATTCGAAATTGGAAGCATTAGAAGTACAAGGATTGAGAAAGGAGGAGCGAATCTGTCTGAAATGTACAAAGCGCAGGCGCTCATTAGTACCTGCTCAGGTCAAGTCCTACCTCCTTTCTTTCTTAATCCTGGATCAGCTGTCCGTATGGGTCAGCTACCCATATGGGGAAAGAGAAAGCCACGATGAAAGGGACCTTTGCCCACGCAGTAGCGGTATACGGAAATCATGTTGGCCGTTTCACACGCTTGCCGCGCGTCGGTTAGGGCTATGGAGCATGGAGGTGCTTTGGCCATGAGGAAAGGAGACAGAGAGGATCTCGGCTCGTCACGCCAAAGGGATTCTCTAACGCTAGGTTTGATGTGCAAACGGAAGTGGACTATTGGCATGTCAATAGGAGGCCAATCTAACTCGTATGTTGCTATACTGATACTTGGAATCGTCCTTGCAAACGTGGTTCTCGTCTTTTTGTGGCTTATCACTATTACTGATACATCCAAGCTGAGATGAGCCTGACAGGTCTCTCGCTGCAAATGTGCCTGCATCTGTATAAGCGTCATGCAGGTACGCTTGGCAAACAAAGGGTTGTTCATGAGTCGAGACCCTCGACATTCCAGATACTGTGGAGATTTAATATGCACATCCTCCAACTAGTACCTGGCTACGACAGTATAATAGTTATTCTGGAAGCAAATCTATGCGCCACGCGCGGCGCCTGATCAAGCGCCCGCCAATGAATAGTCAATCTATTGAAATAGTGTCCATAGAAAATAGGCACTAGATATTAACTAGTGTTTGGCACAACTATTGTTTGAATTAACTCAACGAGGGTCATTGCGCATCAGAATTCTAGAAACCCAGATAAAGTAAGCGATTCGAATATCAGGAGGCCTCTTCATACTGGCCGACTCTAAGATACCCTGTTTTCCGTATTATATACGTAAATTCAATGTCGGAACGAGGAACGATGCCTCGTCATTAGAGGCTGAAGCAACCTAAATAGGGGCACGGAGTCCGAAATAACGCTGCGCTAGGATCGTCAAACAAGGGTCTGTTCGAATGGCAGCCACTCTTTTGATCCTTGGAGTGGCTGAGATAGGTACGACGCTTCGCTTTAGAAAAGGACCCTAGCGTATACGCCGTAAATAATGCGCCTCATTATTTACGCCGTATTATTTACACCGTATTTCTTAGCAGCTCATTGGTCAGAATCCACGTAAAAAAGTCGCCTGTCAAACGTGTTTTGAGGGATTTAATCTCCAAATTAGGAGCTTAGATCTGACTTGATCTGTTAGTGCGTGTAAAGCATAGACACTGTTAAGATCAAACCCTGTCGACTGTGTCAACTGTGTCAATTTAGTTGCTACTAGACGGAGATCAAAAAAGCAGTAGCACAGCCCAGTTCCACACTAAACACCGGGGCAATGGCGAAAAGAAGCAATTGATTGCTTTATACTGTGCCTGCGAGGTTTACAGTATCAACTCCCCATATGAACGAGTACAGGTTACGCATTCGAATGAATCCACTGCCTTTGCTCCATCAGTTTTCTGTGACAGAGCCCATGCGCCGTTGTATTAAAGAGGAGCCATGGGTGGGGGACCAGGTCCCTGCATGCACGCTGATCCAGACGTGTGGGAGTGGTTACGTGTATTCTGTTCAGGGGGAGCTCGGCTAATAGGATATCGTGAACCTGAGAACGACGCGTGAGCATTTGACGTCTCAGAGCCGATTGTCCGAGATCTTCACGGATCTAGAAATAGTAACTACCCACCCACGCTTGTCCTTCAACCATGACTGAGTCAGCACGTGCAAAGGCCTTTTGGCCTAAGCAGATGATACCGCCCACGCCCGAAAGCTTCAAAGAACTGGCGAGAGATGGCGGGGAACGACTGGCGGCTGTGTCTCTGGCACAGATTCCGGCTATTCCGGCCGGCGCCAAAATTCATGACAATGGCTGCGGATCCGGGGCTGCGACTACCATCATCATGGCCTCGGTGCCCCCAGAGGTAGCAGCCTCTATAAGCATCACGGGGACGGATATTTCGAGAGGCGCGGTGGACTCCTATCGCGCTCGGGCGGCGTCCTCATCATGGCCGGCCGAAGGGCTCGTCATGGACTCCGACTCGCTCTCATTCGAAGACGAGACTTTCACTCACAGCTTCGGCAACGCGCTGATCTTTGTGGGCCCGCGAAATAACGGCGTTGATGCGGTCAAGGAGATGTATCGCACGCTCAAGCCTGGGGGCAAGCTCCTCTTGAACTGCTTCGGTCATAACTGTGTGCTCGAACCTATCCGCGAGGCATCTCGAGCGACCCGCTTGGGTGGCATATTGCCGGAATGGAATTCATTCGAAGAGTGGACGGATCCTAATTTTATAGCCGGCATTGTGGAGGCCGGAGGGTTCGAAAAGGAGTCCATCAAGGTGGAACAATGCCACATGTTTGTGAATGTCGGGAACTATGAGCGAGCCACGACGTTGTTCTGGAGTATGAGGGGAATGCCAAGCGGGGGGTGGTGGGAGGACGATGAGGAGAAGTGGGATGAGGCAGTCGAGATTGTGAGACGCGAGTTGCGGCAGACGGAAGGGTTCATAATGCACGACGATGGTACTGCAGAACTCAAATATGCCATTAACGTTGTAACAGCGACTAAATAGGCGGCCCTTTGCAAGGCGAGAAAATTACGGCTTATGGATTGAGATGAGAGTTATTCAGCAAAAGTGTCATGACATAAGGGAATCATAAAATACAAGATTTACACGATGATTCAAGAGCCTCAGAAGATGAATACACGCATTTGGAATCTCATCACAACTGGAGCCAAAGGCAAGGCGTTTGGTCAGATATAATCATTTGTCTAATAAAATTAACTACCAGTTATTAAAACAGCCTAGGTATCATTAAATGCAGCCCTGCTAAAGTAACACGAATCCTCGCATCCTTATTTTCTTACGGCTGTACTGGCTGCTGCAGTGGCTGCTCCTGAGACTCCCTTTTCTCCTCCATCCGGAAAGGTGGCTCTTTCCGCCATCTGCGATCATCATAAAGAATCAAACCAACCCAGATAGTTGTCAAAATACCAAGAATCACATAGCTCCTGACATATGAACTCGTGTGAATTGTCACATTCTTTTGAGCCAGCTGAAAACCCAACCCTGTGTTGATCATGCCAGTTATGATGGCGCTCCGTCCTAGCCAGCGGTGCATATATGCAAATTTGCTCTTGCCACCCGTCCTCTTGAAGTATCTATGCTGCAAGATGCCTAGGAGCGGCTGAAATAGTATGATTGTGCAAACGACAATGAAACCGATGACGACGTGGGCGCGCACTGGATGGCTGAGATAGCCAACTCGGGATGCAATCTTGATGCCGAGACCAAAACCTCCAATCATCATGACAAATCCTATCAGCTGAATTGGAACGTGCATCGCCATGACTTTGTTTTGAAGATATGTGTTTCTGAGATATGGGATATGCAGGAGAGGGAGGTGGAGAGAGATTGCGCCGAGAGGGTAGAGCACAATGAAGACGATGGACATGATGCATGCGTGCGCATTTCGTTCTCGGTTCCAGATTTTGAAGCTTTCCGGGCCAGGATCATTTAATTGTCTGCTCTCAATCTTGTTGTCAACCTCTTGTGCAAGAGTTAAACTTGAAGCTGGGATTGTCAGCAGTTACGCCACTTAGCCTATGGCAATACCACATTGCTCTGATATCGCCTACCTAGTAGTGTCAAGAGAAGCACCGGTAATGTAACTCCGTAACGTCGCATCGTGATGACTTCTTTATGGATATAGTATTTTTTTTTAATTCTCTGAACAATTAAATGGCTAGATAATACTGAATACACATTGTGAAACCAAGAAGGCGGCTGTGCATTTAATACCATATTTCACAAGTTACGCAGCATGATATAATAGCCTGGTGAGCTTCTATAGCGGCGAGATGGCAAACATACTTCCGGGGGCATAACAGGCCGATAGACAGAAATAGCAACGTTCGGGAGGATTATTCGCCCGTAGCGGGAGATTAGCGTGTATAAATGACGCCTATAAGAAGATGAAGCTCTTTGCTTCATTCATCAGAGTCACACGCCACACCTTAGTCAGATAGGTACTCTACTAAGCACTGCTCTTCGTTCGCCTTGTTTCTTGGGATATGTCATCCTACAACCATAACGATCGATGTTATCTTTTTGACAACTCTAATGCCGATGTCATAAGGCTACACCGGGCTAGAGATTTTGCCGACGGTCGGGAGCAGAGAATTGTGGTATTTGGCCGATAAACAAGATTGTCAAGCTGATTTATATTAGAATTAGCCCATAGCTCTGACACATACGGCAAAATATATGATTCCAGACGGGTGCTGTCAATCAATTTAATCCATATTTGCCCGTATTGATGAATCATGGTCTGCAAACTTTCACGTTGACAAAACTCTGGACTGAAGCGCAATTCCCGACACAAGGTGTTGAGAAGTAGTATACATGTATCGTCCCGATAACGTGCTGACTGATGCTCTTGAAAATGACCCGTCATCTTGTCTTCGGCACAACCGGCCGCATAAGCGAAATTGAGATCGCAAACGCATCGGCTAGTATCTACTTCTAATAATAGAACTCCAAATACTGTAGTTCGCTTTCAAGCTTTGTGGTGTTGAAGAAATGCCCAAGTTGTGTTTTATCTGTATTCGCATATGTTACTAAGTATAATGACATCACTCAGCAAATGGTATCCGCATATTATTGATATATTAACACTATTGCATAGCTGGGTCTCAATCATATTTTCAATTGGTCTCTTCATATCTCATTCACTTCGAGTCATTTCCTAGGCTTCGCCTAGTCTTCCTATTGTTCAGACTATCTAGCACTGCATAAGTTCCTTCCCTCCGGCTTCTCCAGGCTATCATTCATAAGGAGTGCTGTATGCTCTCAATCCGATTCCTATTACTTACCAGTCACCTTGTTCATTAGTGTTTCGGGCAACTTCTACCCGCTGCGGCCTGACTACATTTTTAATCTCAGGTGAGACACCCAACCACAGAACATCCGGGCGGCTATAATGTCCCGTACAGTCGACAAACATTTTGTTTCGAACCAGCTCGTCCATATCCAAATTAGCGTAAATAATACCTTCTTTATCTTCGGGAATGGATTCTGTCATAACTCGACCATCCGGGCCAAAGATGGTTGTATGACCACCTCCTGGAGCTGACATTATACCTTGTCCACCTATTTTCATGGCCTTGATCCCCTTTTCAGTGATGATTTGAGTACAGTGCAGCACAAACGTCCCAGATTCCATGGCATAAGTGCGCGAGAGTGTTTTAGATCCTTCAAGGTATTTAGCAAAGCCTAGCATACGAAACAGGAGAATGCTAATACGCACCTTCTGCAGTCATAGAGTAAGCGCCGAAATCTCCAACAACGTCGTTTGACAGAGGCGGCCAAGCCGCAACATGAATATCCCCGTTCTGCGTGATCGCGTTATACTTAAGGAGCGGCTGCAAATGTTCCCAGCAATTCAGAGAGCCAACGCGGGCAAATGGGAGCTCTTCCACGTTCTGTAAAGCGTGACTAGAGCCGTCACCAAATACTGTGCGCTCCATGTGAGTTCCCTTCATCTTTCGCCGATGGACTTTAATCTCTCCGTCGGGTCCGATTAGAACTTGAGCGATGTAAAGTGAACCATTGCAATTCTCCGAAAATCCCAAAGAGACTGCGACATTGTTTTCACGGGCGCAATCCTGGATTCTTTGCATTTCTGGAGAGTCCAGGCGAAGGGAATTTTTGATATACTGAACATTTAGATCAAAGTAAACATTTCGAGACCTAAGTTATGGCACCAATTGGAATTAGTTCATTGGACATGGAAGGCTATTTGAATAAGTCCTTTCTCACCAAATCCAGCATGGATAGCCTGGAATCCAGACTTCAGGGAATCCAACAAGTTGAGCATTTTTCGAGGCCGCTTCCTCTATGAGCTTACAAGACTTATCTACGGCACCTTGAAGGTCGAACCAGACGGGCTCAGCCTGGGTCGCAGCAACGCGGACAGTAGGACAAGGCATGATGGCTGATGGTTTATTCGCGGAGATGTCAAGAGTGTGTGATAGAAGAATAGCTTCTCACCTTGAGCTTCGCCAGTGGCAGAAGAGGGAGGCTATATACATGACGAAACGAACGATATTACAAATTGATTTCCAACCGTGTGACTGCATTCTCAAACATTCAGACGCATCAATTTGTAATTTAATCTTGTGAACAGAGCTCATATCCTGCTACAATTGGGCCAAACCCCTCATTTCGCTTCTTGTCGCAGCGCATGGTGGCGCTTTTGAGTATGGCGAGGTGTCTCGGAGCTTTGATATTAGTGGTGCATGTGCCTCGCAAACATTGATGAAGCCCTGCAGATGGAGATACGCCACTACGTAGGGCGTCGCCGACCTGTCAAGCGTTTAATAGGGGAGAGCGTTCCCATCATTGCTGCGTGGTGGGTTGAGCGCATTTTAGGTGTGTGCGAGCTGTCACCATGCACTGTTGTTCTTCATTTCTACGCTTTGTCTCACACATATCTATTTATACTGAGTGCGCGGTATCGGTGGTTGAAAGATAACGTACAGAATCAACAAATGGAGCAAAGATTCGATGCAAAAGCAAGTTTCCTGGTCATATTTCATGAACTTGCACCGGCTCTCGGTGATTAATATTTCTGATTCTCTGAAAGAAAGAAAGGACCTTTCGCAGATACACCAAGAAGCTTACCTTTAGAGAATTTAAGATAAATTAGCTGAGAGTGAACATAGCGTTCCCTATCATGGAGTGTCGCCCTAAAGACGTACAATCCCCGGGAGAGTCTAGTAGAGAATATGTAGCTACTAAGACAGGATTCTACTAGAAGAGAGATCTTTGAGCATATTATTAATGTGAGAAACTGTCTAATCTGACGCTCTTCTAATGAAGATAGCGCCGGGTGCTGTTACCAATGCAAAGATGAGAGCAAGTTCATGCTATCTTATGTGATAGCTCGCCACAAATATGAGGCTATCCATAGACTAAACGTAGGGAGAGTTCTTATCGTGGTAACACAGACAAACACTCTTCCGGCTTGGCAGTCTGAGTTGTGCACTAATGGGCACGTACAGGTGAAAAGCAACGATCCGCATGCACGCTTTTACATCAGCTCCGAGGGGCAAACACATAGTGCCACCGTGAGACAGAGCATTATTCATTGTTAGTGGCATGATATCGCTTTATTCTACTGCCCAAAGCTGGCTAGACGATATGGCTATGAGATATGCATAATAGCTGGGGACCTTGTATCCAGCTTTGTTCTATCGGCCGAGTATCTACTAGATAAAACAAGTGCATGATCTTGGATATGATAAGCAGGAAACTGAGAATGAGAACATCGTCAAGAAGTTTGTCAATGTGAGAGGGCAGTAGAATGGACCATGTATAGGAACATATCCTCTATTCTCTGCATGTGAATTAATAACGAGCTCCTACTAATCATTCATCAGCTGCAGTATAGGATGCAGGCTAAATGTTGGAAATGTCAAAGCTTGGACAATTGAGAAAGACATCTTATCTAGCTTGGGCAAGGCATGGTACGTTGCACCAGCTCACACACGGATTTCCACATTGGTAATCATGGCTGGCTTTAATTTCGTGGCAAGATACTGAGATGATGATTGCTAGCAATGCTTTCGTGCTGCGAGATTAATCCCTCATCATATGCTTCGTATATCAAGACATATTCTGGTGAGGCCTCACGGTTAACCTAAACATATCAGTTCTGCAGCGGCACGTCGGGCGTCCGAGACTCTTCTTCCCGCCATCAACGCAAAACCCCACACTCGTCCATATCAAGAAACAGACGCAAATCTGGTGTCACACAGTTGCCATGGCTGTGTGGAGCCGTCAACGCACGGCGAAGAGAATCGCAGCCCAACGCGTCCACACCCACCCGCAGCATGCATGCATAGGCAGTGACGCCAACGAAAGATTTGCCCTCAGGAAAAGTCCACTGTAGTGCTATTAGTAGAGCTACTAAAAGCAGTAGCATCAAACCTTCATGTGTATGCACAGCAACATTCGTTTGCCATAAATTGCGTGCTCCGTCGACACGCATGAGGTCGTGCATTTACGCGACATGCAGGCAGCCTGTAAGAATGAGAAGTGATCTGTTTTCTTGTTTGATTTGGTGCCACCAAGCAGCCGTTCTTTCACCGCCAGAACATGGCAATTCTGCCCAATTTTTTCTTTTCTTTTTTCTCTCACCACCTTTTCCATTTTTTCGAGGGGCTATTTCCCCACCACCAGCCCACTTTGGTAGTTTTTGCTTTTGTTACACGTGCCCTGAGACCCTTATTTCGCTCTCATATGCTTTCTCTCATCATTTTAAAGTCTCTTTCTTGTGCGAGAAAACCTTGATTTTTTGCGGGGGCCAGCCATGTCCAGCCAAGCCAGGGGTTCGTAGACTCGGCATGTCACTGAGCAAGACTGAAAGAAGAGCAGCACAGAAACAATTTGCGCATACGTACATGCGTCTGACCAAAATAGAAAGAACAGGAGCAAACGATGGAATGAAATCAACGTCGTTGCCCGTCATTTGCCGGCCCCATTGCCCCGAATCGGGCGTCTGGTCCAGCGGTGAAGGGTCCAGCTCCATGCGGGCTGCCTGGCGAGCCACTGAGCATCGCCTTGAGGGCTTCCGCGTCGGTTATAATGCGTGCATGATATCGACCTTAGCTTCGTCCAGCGCATCGACGGCTTCTGATGCGACCAGGGGGGCCTGGCCGGGTTCCTGAAGGGGGTCTAGCTGCTGAGTGGGCGGTTTTGTTTGTTTGTTTATATGTGGCCAGACCTGACAACGCGCCTCTTTTGCTCAGCAGAATCTCGTATGTAAAGAGACTGTCACACAGCAAGATGTTTCGTTTCGTTGAATTTTGTCCTTCTCCTATTCGATCTTATTTTGGGCTCTAGGACAAGTCGATCATCCCTGAGTTTTTCCGGTCTTTTATCTCTTCCATCGTCAGCCTCGAATTTGTCTCAGATGTCGCGCGTCGAGGTGGAGATTGGGAGAGCAGCGCAGACCCTACTCGTATTTCACCTTTCTATCCATGTGCCTTGTTGATTTTTGATTTTTGTTCGAGCTTCGATTACAGGAACTCGCGGCCAATGAGCCATTTTCACAGCCATCCTGGAGGGAGGGAGGCGTAGTAGCATGTAACCCAGTAAGGCAACATGTGCTCTTGTGATGCACACATGCAGCCCTTTTTGTTTAATATACTGCTATTGCATAGATGTAGCATTCATAAATGGTTAAACAGAGCAGTTTTAGTTTGAAAAGACACCGCTGCTCTGTCGTTCTCTGTAGTTCTATTTTATACATCAGATGCTACAGGCACTCGGCTTTTACTGCTGTTGCTAGGCTGGCGGCAGCTCAGCAAGACATGGCCAGGTAACTCTCCGCAGCGGCGTGGCCCAGGCAGTACCTGTGCGGTACACGCAGCCCGCCAAAGCGCTACCTATGGCGGCCCTGCAGCAGCCACTTGTGGGAGCTTCCCCGCATAAAGCTCCTGCGTTGGCGCCAAGCAAAAACCTGCCCCGGAATCCGCGCCCACTAGCTCCAAGCCAATTCTGTGCTCGCAATTCTGATCCCGCCATTGTCTGTCTGTCTCTTGCAACTCGCATCGCCAGATTTTGAGGGTGACGAGAGTCTGAAAACCAGCTGAATCCCTCATTAGAATACGCGAAACTGATTCTGCCACTCCCATCACCGAATTACTACGGCTATACGATCCTTTGTCTCAGAATAAGAGTGTAAGAGTGTGCCAGCAAGCGAGCGAGAAAAGTCCGAGCTCCCAGCCATCCACGATGCACCAAAATCGCCGACAATAGCCATCATCACCAATAACCTCACAATCCATCAAGCATCTCTCCCCTCTCCCCTCTCCTCTCCTCTCATATATACAGTATATGAATTGAGAGCCACCACCATCACCACCGAGAAGAGTTGAAGAGAAAAAAAAAGAGGACACGCGAGTGCCGGCATACGAAACGACGTACCTGGTACTGGCACCACCACCAGCACTACTGGCGCTACTACAGTGGCCCCCACTGGCCTCCTCCAAGGGGTCTGGCTCCCCCTCACCAAAGTTTCGCGCATCTCGTCACGCTCGCGCCCAACTCCAGTGCACCAACAAGCTCGAGAAACAGGGGAGAAGCTCGGCATCCCTGCACGGCTGACTGGCCTGTTCGGCCGCTGCCGTGCGTGTCATCTGGTTTTTTCCCTCCAGCCTCGAGCCTCCTCTTCCATGACAACTTCTTTTTTGCCTTCTGCCAGGAAAAGTGGACTGGGCTCTGCCGCCATCAACCGCCGTTTTTTTTTTCAAGCTGAATTGCGGCTGCTCGGGCGAAACAAAGGGGGAGCTTGGCGCTGAGCTGAAGGTTTCTAGCGCCTGGCGATCTCGTGCTGTCAGTGGCTGGCCCGCAACTTTTTTTTTCTGACCATCCCATCCCATCCATAACACTCGCTTTTTAATCGTGACGCAGGGAGCAGCTTTTTTCGCACTGCTTTAGCCCGGCCGTCACAAAAAAAAACTTTCGGTTCGACGCCTGCCAACCACGGCAGCTGCCGGGTGCATGTCCACGGGCGACCTTCTGCAGCTACTCGGCGGCACTACCAGACTCCAGACCCAACTCTGCACAATCATCGTCTCTTGACAGCCTCTTCTGCGCCCTCGCCTCGCATTCCTCTGCTGCACAGGGCTTGGCAGCTTGGCCCAGCCTCACACAGTCTGAACTGATTGATCGCCGCTGGATCGCTCCGCAGGCCCGGGTCGGAATTTTCGAGCTAGCCAGCCAAAACTTCGGCACTATGGATCCAAGACGGTCGCCAGCTCTTTACCCCAACCATCACCACAACCACAGCAACTCGGCATCGCGACCGCATTTCCCTCCATCCTCGCACGCATCGGCGCCACCGCCAGCCGCGGCCGCAGCATCGCATCGCATCCCCAGCCCAGCCTATGCTGCGCACCAGCGACGCATCTCCGACGCGCCCTACCACCGCCCTTCGCACGCCGTCCGCGACTATCCTTCAGAGCCCAGCCATTCGCGCGCCCAGAGCGCTTCATCGCTGCCCACTGCTCGCGAGCTCAGTCGCAACATGCCACCGCCCACGTCGCCTCCCCAGCAGCCGGGGCCGCACTCGCAGCACCAGCATCAGCATCAGCAGCCACACGCCGTCATGGGATACGCACCGCCTCCGCCCAGGCCACCGCCAGTTGCTGTTGGGCCACCAAGCGCTTTTCCCTCTGGCCGTGAGCTGCCCGCGCTGAGCTCCATCGCACGATCTGGCTCGGTGTCCAATGGTGGAAGCTCCATGTCGATTTCGTCCATGCTTGGCGGGCCTCCTCCAGCCTCGCGAGATGCCCAGCCTCCAGCGTCATCAGCTCAACACTACTCTTCGCACTCGGCTCCAACATCAGCCTCGACCTCTGGTCCTGGTTTCGCATCGTCTATCCAAGCCTCGCCCCGAATGCATTCTGCATCCTCCGAATACCCTCCATTCCGACGTCCTCAAACCCCCGAGCTCCAGCGACCATACGATCCCCGAGTCGGTGCTGCGCCTTCTCCCCGAGGCCACTATGCCACGCCCCCAGATGTCCAACGATATGGCACACCACAGCAGCAGCAGCAACAGCAGCAGCAGCAGCAGCCACAACAGCCATACCACTCACGGCATCCATCAAGCTCAGTCGACCCTTCGAGAGAACAAGCAAGGATACCGCAAGGGCCACCTCCTCCTGGTCAGAATGCTGCGCAATCTAGACCGTACGGAGCGATGCCACCACGGCCAATGGATATCGGGAGGGCGCCGGGGCCAGAAGATGCTTATGGTCGCCGGGAAGAAGGCATGCGGCCGGCACCAGGTATGGAGTATGGCGATAGGACCGGCCTAAGACCGTATCCCTACGACGATCGTTACAGGGCCGAGAGAGAAAGGGCAGCTACAATTGGATTAGAGCAACAGCAACAGCGGGAGCGAGAAGGCAGGGAGCGGGCATATTCCGGAGGCGATCTGAATCGACATCCTCCGCCGCCACATGATCAGGCGCATCGCGAACCCCCGGTACATCAATCTGCCCCCTACGGCCCACCCCCTGCCGAGCTGCTTGACCGACGCGATCCTCGGGACCCTCGCTGGGGACGACCCGAACCCGAAGTAAACTACAGAGCCGCAACCCTTGAGCATCAACGCGCTCACCCGGACTATCCTCCCACTTCTGGACCCTACGCACCCCATAACCCTTCAGCATACCCGACAGCGCCTCCAGAGAGATTCCCTCCAGCCTCACATCCAGCCTACCCCCCCAACTCGTCTGGTGTTGCTGGCCCGCCTCAGCCACACGAGTCTCCGGATCGCGCTCGAATGGAGCTTCACCACTCCCAACAACAGCAGCAGCAACAGCCACCTAGATCGCGACCTCTCGATGAAGCGCCCCCGTCTCTTTCGTCCGTGCCCTTTGGTGGCGCTGGCGGCCATGGTCACCATCAGTTTGATCCCTCACGAAACAGGAATGTCGATGACCCGGCGGGCGGACCTGGCATCCATCAGCGCAATCTGCTTGCTATCCAAGAGATTAACCGTAAAGGGCGCGTCTCCCCGCTCCCACAAGCTGTTCAAGGTGCGCAGCCTCAGCAGCCTGGACCTGCCGCAGAGCCAGGCATTAAGAGCGAGTTTGGCCGCATGTTTGCGGGTATAGGCAGCGGTGTGGGAAGCATGAGCGGCGTGTCGAGCCCGGTTACGTCTGCGCCAATGGCCCAGTACATTAATGCTGCACTGGCCAAGCGAGAGGACTCTGAAAACCCAGCACCGGACGCGGGTCCAGATGGTGCGACCAAGGGTAGGGGGAGAAGGCGCAAGTTGAATACAGAAGACAACCGTGATGATGAAAGCTCGGGCAGGTTGACGCCAGTGGGGCGTGGTGCGAAGCGCATGAGGGGACATGCGCATCATCATCATCAGTAAGTTTCCGATTCTTTTATGTCTTTGCGCGTAAACATTTAGCTAACCTTTTGGTAGTCACCACCACCATCACCACCACGCGCCCGAAGGGGCTGCCTCTCCGACTGTTGGAATTACCACGTTCAAGAACTTCAAGGGCGTTACCCCGACTACCTCTCCGACCGAAAAGGCACCAGCTGTTGCTCCCCATCATCATCATCACCACCACCACCATGCAGCGAGACCACCACAGCCTGCGCAGGCTCCAAAGACCGCCCAAAGCCCTCCAGCGCCAATCCCACCCAAGCCGAAAACGATTGTGTCATCCAAAGCTGTGCTGGAGCAGGTTGCTCGCCATCCCCGCCACCACTTGGGCGATTTCATCTATGAGCCGGAGCTGAAAGCAGGACGACTGCTCCCGCACACCCCCACCCACCGGGGCTTCTCGTCGAACCCGAAGCCGCTGCCGTATGATCTCATCAAGGGCAAAGAGAACTGCACTTTGACCGTCAAAGTATCGCGCATCCACCTATCTTCGATTGCTCGAGAGGAGATTACAGCGAGAGCGTTCATATGGGGCACGGATGTCTATACCGACGACTCAGATGTGGTGGCGGCATGCATTCACGGAGGATGGATCAAAGGAGAATGGACCGAAGATGTCGACACTTCTCTATTGGATTTGGATCAAGGTGCGAATGGAGAGACAAAACGCCGAAAGGCTAAAAACCAAGAAAGCGAGTCTGCGAATGCCACATCCGAAGGTCTCATCTCAGCGCCTCCTGTCGCTGGCCCAATGGCCGTCCCTGCCGAGCGCGATCTACACGTCACTGTTTTGATATTACCTCGACTGGTCAAATACGGTGCCTCTACGCGCTACGGTATTACAAGCCGAGAATTTGGCGGCGAATACGGATCTCGACACGCAGTCCACGATGGATTAAGCTACATGATCAAGAGCATCCGCTGGGTACAGAATGGAGCTCAGCCCCAAGCTCGACTGCGCGGAAAGGGCCGACGAGAGCGCATGAGAGAACAGGCAGTCAATTATATAATGATTACGGGATTGACTGCTAAGAGCCAGACTCTGGATGCTAAGCCCAGCATAGGCAGCGAGATCTCTGGCAACTGGGCGAATAAGAATCCCGCAGACGATTCTCTAGATGCAAAGCGCCGACACAGCGAAGGCGACAAGGAAAATCAGCCCGACGAGAAGATGAGCGAAGCCCAGTCTGAAGGGCATGACCAGGACAAGGACGTTGAGATGGGAGACTTGGGAAATGAAGAAAAGGTGGCTGCTGCCGAAGAAAAGTAGCCCTGTTTTGTCTCCCCTCGGCTTCTTATTTTTTTCTACTTCCATAATTCATTTCATTATCATTTTTAACGACTATTACGAAGGCTTTTTGCTCTGCATAGGAAGGAATCATTTAAGGGAGAAGGGAAGCTTGCGGGGAGCTTGTGTATTTTGGACGGAAGGGTAAAACAAAATTTAGCGGGAAGGACAAAATTGGCTTGATGATTTCTTGTTTTCCAAGGAGACTGTGGGGAAAAAAAGGCTTTTGTTTTTTCTTTTCATTTGGGACATTGGAGACATACCCTCTTCTCTCTACTCATCATGATGCGTGTGTGTGGCTATAGTAATGGTACATGATTCGTTTCAGGTCTATTTGTTGTTATAGTGTACAATTCAAGTCGCTTTAGGCGACGTTGGTATCTTCTCTGATTCATGATGACCTAATATTCCTTTTCTCTGTGTGATTCTCTCTCTTTTGTAGTGAAATCATTTCGTTCAAGCTACAGAAGCGGTCCGTAGCAATGCATTTCAACCTTTTCGTATCGTACACAAAATCTTTTCCAATTCCTTTCATGTTTTCATGTTTAAAAATCGGTCACTCTTCCATTATAGCTCCAGTCGCCATCACCGCCCCATCTCAAAGGCTCATTCTTCGGTCCGCCAATCTCTCCCGTCTTGGGATTCTTGTCGCCCTCAAACTCGGGCGGCGCGCCGCGGAACAGGCCCTGGTTGAGCGAACTCTCGCCGTCGCTGCTGTTGGAATTCGTTGTGGCGGCGACGTTTGTTGCGTGGCGGGGAGTTTCCGTAGAAGGAGGAGTTTGAGTCTGGATCTCCTGGAAGGCGGAGGAGACTGCGGCGGCGCGCTGGAGGCGCTCGAATTCGGCTTGTTGGGCGGCGGGGAGCTTGGGGGGCGCTGGGCGGGAGGAGAATGTTGATGAGAGGCGGTGGGAGGATTGGTTGAGGAGGTAGGGGAGGCGGAGGTTGAGGGGTCGAAGAGGAGGCATCTTGGTTTGTTTTGTGGTTGTGGTGGTGTTTGTGGAAGAGTTGGAGTTGTGAGGATGAAGCTGGGGATGAGTAAGTGATGGCGATGACGATGGCGGAATAAGGCGGATGGATAGCCGAGGTTTAGGCTGGTGGGGGCAACAGCATTGAGCTGGTGCTTAGTTAAGTCCAGTGCTGGAGATGTTTAACAGCTGGAACATCTGTTAGCTGCCGTTACTATTTTAGGGCTGTTTTTTAAATATTGTAAAGCGTATTTTGTTTTCGACTTTAAAAGGAATAAATGCAGCTTGCAGCTTGGGTGAACGTTGGTAGCAATAGTAGCAGTACGTGATACAAATATGCCAAGCAATACATGTACGGAACAAAACTAGTACCAGATTCTTCCATAGCACTGCTCAGCTTCGGATAAGAGTTTATAGCTTCCTAGTCTTGAAGATATATAAAAGCTGCCATCATTTACTCGTGTTCAAGGAGATGGTATAAACTATAGCAAGATTGGTGAATCAATTGACATCATCACTATAACTAAATCTCTGACTTATTTACTATTCTCAAACAGATACTGGCACCGAGCATTCCCTGTTTGGGTCAATCCAACGGCATCATACAATCCTCGAATCGCAGGATGAAAGCCCAGCACCCTTTCAAAAACGTCTGTCAAGCCAACAGCTTTTACGAACGCCAATAAGCTTGCAATGGTAAAATCAGCATAGCCAGGGCTGTCGCCATCGACAAACGGACCAGGGGCTGCTTCAAGCCAATCGCCGAGGTCTTTGAATCGAGGCTCCGCCAGAGCCAGACCATCTTCTATAGGATGCTCAGCAATCCACTGCTCTACAGATTTTCCCCATCGCAGCTTTCGCTTTTCGCGAAATGCCCCGACGCTGCGCTCTGATAAGATTTGAGGTACGTGCCCAACTGTGAGTTGAAGAATCGGTGAAAAAGCTGGTCCAAAGCGTGCCCTATATTCGACACTTCGCGGCGTATCGAACCGGAGAGACCGTTCAGGTTCCAAGTCCTCGAGGGCTTGAACTATCTTTGAAGGCTTCATTTCGTAGACTACAGAGCCAGCTGATGTCTGGTACTTGAGCACCGGTATCTCATATGGCTCTATCGGGTCATCTTTCGGCTCCAGACTCGTCGGCGCAAATGTTGGGACAATGTCGGGATACTCGATCCCTTTGAATGAATAGGGAATTCCTTTATAGTGGATTGAGAATAAAATTTTGAGTACATGATGCGACCATATCTTGCCGTCTTTGCTAGGATTATCGAAAATGAAGACAGCGTTGGTTTCCGCCATATTGTGGGATTTTGGTTGACTTGAGGTTTATAGGACGAACTAAAAGATGGGCTCCATGCTTTTAGCCGCAATATAGGTATTTATAGATAGGCGAGGCCTCCCAAAGGAGCAATAAGAATGGACGTTTTAACCAATTACCCCGCGAATGGAGTATAGCTCGCGTCAACTTGGGTCCTTTATCTTGTGTGCGAAAAATCACACTCCTCTATCAGTAGCTCTTATTTATTCACTGCTGCAACCCTGTGAATCCTGTATCTATAAAATCTCCGAATTACAATACGTGGTCGGTCTTATGGAGTATTATACAGATGTGTTCATCTTGAAAATAATGGAAGTAATTCTATCCATTATCATCGCTCAATTCTAGCCTGTGTGCAAATCAACACCGGAACCCAACCATCGGTAAATATTGAGTTCAATTTTTTGTTAACGACCAATAGTGATTAGAGGTAAGACATTCAGTACTTGTATACTGCAAAGCGCCCATTCAGAAATAAGCCCATTCGTAGCCAGTTTTAGGGACGCCCTCAAAATGATATGACACAGAACACCCACAGCCA
Organism: Trichoderma evansii; assembly: GCF_050947405.1. Taxonomy (NCBI): domain Eukaryota; kingdom Fungi; phylum Ascomycota; class Sordariomycetes; order Hypocreales; family Hypocreaceae; genus Trichoderma; species Trichoderma evansii. Next base: position 762,347 of record NW_028145193.1, on the reverse strand, counting down.
TGCCCCTTTTCACATTACCAAGTGATGCCAAAGCGAAGTAGGCAGCGGGGAAAAACATTAGCCAAGTAGTCCCCAGGCCAGGATTATACACTCCACCAGCTAGCAAGGACGGTATTACATGTGTTACTCCATTAACAAAGACAAATCCGTAAAAGTTGGATGCCGATATTGGGCTAAATCGAGCGGCGAGTGCCCCTGCCCATACGGTAACGCAGTTGATGAATACAATAACCAAAGGAGTCAGTGGGCATTCTGTAACTTCTTCAATACCCTGCATAGGTAGCATGAGAATCTGTGTTAAAAAAGAGTCGCAAAGAAGTCATACCAGTTGAGAGCAGAGAAACTCTTGAAATGCGTAATTTCTGGCCATGAGATCATAGCCGTGTTCTTCAAATTGATGAAATAAGTAGAGGGGCAGTGCAGCATGCATCCACCAGCGTGAGTTGCGAATGCGATGCTTCCATTGTAAAGGGAAGCGTGCACGGGGCAGACACAATTCCAGTGTGAGTGGCAGCGCTGCAGCGAGACTCAACCAGGGCCAAGATAAAAGCAGGTCCATCTATAAATTGTTTGACTTCATGTACATACTATTGGGCGGCTGGGAACAATGAATGCGAAGTTGGTCATCATTTAAATAAGTAACTATCTGGAGTTGAATACATCTGCAACCTCAAAATGCCCTTCATCCGAAATCATTACACACAGAGTAGCAGAATTTAGGATATGGCAAGCTTCGTTCTCGGTAACTCAGAGTAGCGGAGTTTAGGATGTATCAAGCTTCGTTCTCGGTAAGTCCCAAAAGAGAGATACATTTCCGAAAAGGGAATTAAGGTTTGCAGGGACGGAGGACGTAGTTGCCGCTGGCGCCGACGTCGAGATAGTACGGTAATCCGATCTAAACGCGAGCAAGCCACTTTACCACAGCCTCAAGCATTTCGTTCCCAGCGAGTAATGTGATGAGAGATCTTACAAATTCACTCATAGGACTCTTGTAGGAGTAGACGGCACTTGTATATTCAGAGTGTTATCAAGTATCTATCGAGAGTACATGTAATGACTCGTAAGATAGAGTACATGTAACTACGGGTACAATACTTTAATTACATGCACTATAGTACATTGCCTATGAATCCGGCCGACTAATGTCCAACAATATTTGCGAACCACTCAAACACTTCCTGGTTCATATACACTAAACCGCCGCTGTGGCAATGGTATTGGCCTCCTTGCTCGGGGCCGAATACCTTTAGCGTCGCATTTTCCCCAATAGCTTCGGCTACACGAGGTGGCTGTCCTTTAAAGAACAAGTCATCTTCTGCGTCACCAATAAAGGCTGGCATACTGATCCTCTGCGCCACTCCATTCTCAAGTGACATTTTGTCCATAATCGTATAGGCCTCGAAAGCCGAGTCTACACAAAAGGTGAATTTCAGGTCGTCGTGGAACCATCGGCGGTTCGTGGCCCAGGTTGATGGATCTTGCTCAAATAAACGATCAAACTCTGCTGCATCACGCCTCTCCCAAGAATCTCTGCCTTGTGGGAATGCTTGCATGCAGGCGTCCATCATGCTATAAACGCCATCAATGCAAATAACTGCCGCAAGCCGCTTCTCAAACGCAGCAGCTCGTGCTGCGAGATATCCGCCCATGCTCATGCCGATCAACCCGATCTTGTCGGTGTCGACGAAAGCTAGCTTATCGTCTTTGTTGGCAAAGATGTAGTCCACTACAGGCGTCACGGCCTCCTCCCACTCCGCGATGAAGCCTTTGCCTTGCGTCTCCACAAGTGTACGGTGGCCGGGTCCCTCATACAAGATGACATTGTAGCCCCGTTCTAGCGCCCCAACGGCAAAACAATGGTATGTTTCTTCCATGATGCTCTCGAAGCCTCCACCAACAATCAGTGTTGGCCTTGCATTCGTGGCCGAGGCCTGGCCAGCTCGAAACACAAGCCCTGGCATCTCAAAATCCTTGGCTTTGATAGTGACGTGCTCACCGGGAATAGGAAGCAAGGCATTAGCCTTGTTAAAATACTTCTTCCACAGTTTGAAGCACTCAGTTATCCGAGGATCAGATTTGTTGCCATGGAGAAAGAAGTCGGCCATGAAGATGTAGTGGCTGACGCGAAAGTAGGCATTTCTCAGTGTAACGGGCGAGAATGAACTTTCCTTTGTCTCATCGATGGTGGAGAGAATAAATTGTGCAAGTTTGAACCATTCTTCGTACCAGCTTTCAAAATCTCCAGGCTTGATGTTGGGCATGATATTGAAGATCTCGGTGATGTCGGCGCCTTGGAAAGGAACCGTTCCGAGTGCCCGCATGGTTTCATAGTGGAAATTGACGTCCTCGTGCAGCTTCACCATGGTGTTGATTATGACTTGATAGTCAACAGTTTTACTAATGTTAAGAGTTTTGAGATGGGTTTCGACTTTCTAGTCCAAGCGTGTTAATGAGGAGCAGCTTGTCTAAAGGCGAAACATCCTTTCCTATAAATATCTAATGATACCTCGGTAAGAAATCTACATCGGTTAAGATGCCATCTTGTCTGGTAACACTAGAACCGTATTGAGAGATAAATATCTGTTTGCTGTCTAGCGTTAGTTAACGTCAATATCATCGTGACACTATTGTAACATTAGTTGAGTCGTAGTCCAGAGAATCAGGCACTATACATGACCTTGTGGCATCAATGGCTCATGAAAGGCACGGAAAGGTCGGAAATGGCTGAATCCTTCAAAAGATGTGGAGAACTTCATCGGCCAGCGGCTTAGATGAGTTGTGCGAATGTAACTGTTAGATGATATCGGCATCTCGGTCAGTGTATTAGAACCGAGCCGTAGATGGAAAATCAAAATGTTTTGATTGATTGGCTAATATGGCACATCTTATTTGGCTCCTCAGCGTAGACTAATTCTAGTATCATGGTATAGTTATCCAAATATGTATTTTGACTTGAAAAGAGGTCGAGATCGTCGGAGGAGCAAGCTCTACGTCTGACAAAGCTATGAATAACAAGTATACCGAGATGCAATAATTCTAGTCTGTCATCTATTAGCTTGACTATAATAAAGAACTTATAAGCTCAGTTCTACGTATCACTTCGTCAGTTCGCCGAGACATTGTATCCCACATCACTGCTACTGCGGGTCCATATATACTCGAGATGTCCTCCTGGTTTGTAGCCACAGTTTTGACCGCACTCATCATCTGCGTCCATAACAGTGCAGTAACAGTTGTTATCGAAGTCATGTACATGTAGGATGTGGCCTTTGAAGATACTGGGTTTTTATTATCGACTTGTCGACTTGGAAGGGCCACTGAGCCCACTTGAAGCCTTGGGAGGATAACAGCCCACCCTGTGCCTGCTATCGGAGCAATAGAATGCTCTACACAATTTCGTATCATATTCAAAAGACTTGTGTAGGCTTCGGTCAACTGAGAGTGGCATGAAAATATTAGAGAAACGAGTGCTTCGTCTGGAATCAAGGTAGTTTGACCCCCTTGGCCTGGTGACGGGGACAAACTCTGTAGGACGTGATTGAAATCTTTGGTATGTTTAAAGAGTTCGTCGAAAATGAGTTTGACCGTTCGCCTAGTATTATTTTCGATTGTTGTCGACCTTTCTGAGGACGCACGAATCTTTTCTAGTGTAGGGATGGGCATCGCAGCCTCATACAGCTCGACACTCAATGCTGCGAGTCTTCTAGAAGCATGGCGCCGTATTTCAAAATCATCTCTTGGATCTGAATCATATTTTTGCACGCGCATATCGTTGCTGTTCTCAATTAAGGGGAAGCCGCAACTTGAGTCGTGAGTAAGTGGAAAGTCATTCCAATTGCAAAGGAAGGTATCCAAGCCATGGGAACCTTCGGTAGTAGCGGGAAGTATTCCTGAACAAGAAAGATTTTGAAAGCTGCTGCTGGAATAGAGAGTATCCGCTATGCGAGGAGACAACTGGATGCTTTCTTCCAAGTTGAAGGTTTGTGAAGCCGGGAGTGGCATGGAACCTGTTTCTTCAGTTGTTGAAATAGCCCAGCCTTGACTGGGTGCTTCGCCGGAGACGCCCCCTGCCTTGGACACCGCTGATGGAGGCTTTGTGCCCCGACGACTGTATTGGCACGGCGTTTTCAGATGCTGACACCGGATACAAGTGGCGGAATCGGCATTTCGTTTACATCGGAGTTTCTGTCTGTGGCACCGATCGCATGACGAACGAATGCTTGGCCCTAACCTCTGCCTGTTTGTGGCGCTCGGGGTTTCTACTGGTGATGCCACATGTTCATATGGAATTATTGACAAATCCATGATTGGGACTCTGGGATTGTTGGTGCTGATGACAATGATGAAACGATGAAGAAGACAGAGTGAGATCGGTGAAACTACATGTAGTAATATGCTATTGATGGGTGGACGAAGCTAATCATGCACGATCGGCGTTTCTTAGTGGGGGCTTCGGCGATTCTTTAAACTAGCCAGGCTCAGCGCCATTCCAAGGACATACTCCGTATACTCGGCGGGCTGGCTATTAGTCAACCCGCCGAATAGCCACAATGATAGTCGGACAGCCTCAAGTTGAAGATAGACAGACACTCATTCATGTCTAGATATAAAAGCACCTTTAGAGGCTTGAACAAAATGGCTTTGTCTAACGGTACAAAATTCCCAAGACTACTCTTGCTATAGTTTAGAGTTTACCCAGTCTACTTTTCACAATGGTTTCTCTCTCGCAAGTTCGCGCCTCAAACTCCTTAATCTCTTCTACATTTCCTGAAAAGCTTGTAGCAGTTTTTGTCGGAGGCACAAGTGGAATTGGCGAAGAAACTGCCAAATCTTTAGCTAAATATGCTAAGAATCCTCGCATCTACATTGCCGGTCGTTCTCGAGATGCAGGTGATCGCGTCTTGGCGGAATGCAAGCGTATCAACCCTGCAGGACAGTACATTTTTTGCAAATCCGATGTGAGCTTGATTCGCGGAGCTGATGAGCTTTGCAACGAGATCAAGAAGGAAGAAAAATCCATCAACATACTCGTACTGAGTTCAGGAGTGTCTGATTTCAGCCGAACTGGTAAGAACCAAGTCTCTGCCCTGAGTTTGGAGTCCTGTTTGAACTAATGGCCGATAAGTTACTTCCGAGGGCCTTCACCTCCTTGCCGCCTTAAACTATTATTCTCGTATCCGAATCATTCAAAACCTCATCCCACTTGTGGCGCAAGCCCCATTCTTTCGACGAATAGTCTCGATAGGAGGAGGTGGACATGAAGGCAGTCTGGATACGTCAGACTTTCAGGCTCTGAAAGTACCGATGGAGAATCTTCGCGAGCATCTATCGACATTGGTTACTCTTGGCTTACAAGGTGTGGCAAGGTCCTCTCCAGAGGTTAGCATCGTGCATTGTTACCCCGGCACGGTTAAAACACCGCTTCTCAAGAATATGCCTGAGGAGATGTTGAAGACGTTGACATTTGTACCTTTGGAGGAGACTGGTGAGAGGCACTTGTACTTGGCTACAAGTTCTAAATATTCACCTCTGAAAAACGCATCTATTGCAATCCCTCTGGGAGATGGTGTTGAAGTATCACTGGGATCTGGTGGACAAGCTGGAGGTGTTTACTCTATCCGACAGGATGGCGAAAATGCCACCCCCGAGATCATGCAGAAACTCGCAGATTTAAGAACCAGTGGGGTTATGGAAGAGGTTTGGTCCCATACTCAGGAGGAATTTGCGCGCATCGAGAAAGGCTATGGAGGTTCAGTGGAAGTGTAAGTGGTTTGCCGCCGCGAGGAAGAATGCCTGATAGATTTGATGCCTCGTACACGAGTGGTATCAGAGTTATTATCTTCTCTTGGTTAATATTTCATTGTCAACTAAAAAGTATCTATATTATTAAGAAGTATCCAGTATTCTAAGTATCCGCAAGGCGCTTAATTACTTGAACACTTGGGTAGTGAAACTATATTCATGGTAAGTTATATGTGTCGACCAACAGGGAAAAATAACTAGTGCAAGTATAAAATATGATCAGTGAAGTTTAGGTCCCGCGTTTATAAAACTCGTTCATGCTCCCTCTGGCCTCAGCCACTCAAACGTATCCAACAAATCAAAATTAAAAAACGTGCTAAAATCAGCCGAAACGTCCATATTCCAATGTCCTCCCTCATCCAACATATTCGTCTGCACTGGTGCCTCCAGTGCCTGCTCCAACACCCGCCTCACAACCTTCTTCACTCTATAGCAAATATCCGCGTTCGGTGACCTGGGGCCAACCCAGTCCAGGAATGAAGCCAACATTCCTAGCTTCTCAACAATGACAGCCTTTGTAGCGACTGGACTCATGGCGCCACGCGTTGTGCCTTTCAATAACTCCATACAGAGAACTCCACCTGCTGGGGCTGCGTATGAAACAACGTTCCATTCGACGCAGTCTTGAGCCGTTTTAAGACGGTTCTGATGTGTCCAGAAGAGATGCGCGAGCGTCACCATTTCGAGGCTGATTTCGAAGAGCCGGGTTTCGTTGCTTTCGCATGCGCTTTCTTCCTTGCTGAGGAGGCGCTCGATGAAGAAGAGGTTTTGGAGGTGCTCCAGCCAGATGAGGAGCTTGCCGTAGAGATCTCTGCCGGGGATTTCTGGGTTTTGGATATCCGAGGGTTGATATATCAAGCAAGATGGAAAGCCGTCGACTATTTGCATTTCTCGCCGTTTCAGGTTGCTATCAAGTTGTATTACTACATTAGTAGCAACTCTCAGAGGTAGGGAGTCATGACTTACAGAAGTGTCGTCTTTCCACCAAAATCCATGCCTTGCAGAGAAATGTCCAGAATCTCATCTCTCACATACGACAGCATAGCTCTTGCTCGAAGAGTCGTCGTCATATGGATCTTGCCATCGATATTCCATCCATTTTCATCCACGCGACATTCTTCACGTCCATTCAGTGGAGATCCTGACAGTAATAATTCGTCGCTTATATCGAGAGGCAGCGGCGTTGACGAGAATTTTCTGCCGAGGAACATGGGCCTTCCGGTGAATGTAGCTGTTACCTTGTCGTGTGCGAAGATGGCTGCGAATAGCCGGCGCTTGATTTGTGTTGATACAGATGAGTCCATTGGATCGGCGTTTGGAGAGACGTGGAGGCCGAGGTAGGTTGTCAAAGCCATGAGATCTCCGTGCGCTCTCCAGTATTGCATGCCTGAGACACAGTGTTAGAAGAAGGGAATCGAGAGAAGTTCATCAAGTGACCATACCTGCATCTCCTGATACATTCGACTCCAGTAAGCAGTGTCCAAAGACAACAAACGCCAATAACTGGTTGCTATTGGAAGCATCACGGCTGAGCTCAATACACTTCCAAGCAGCCATCTTATACCGGCTTACAAGACAGCTCCCATGGTTGTTCTGTAGATCGATACAGTCCTGTGGTAAGATAGCCTTGTCAGGAAGCCTGCGAGCGCCATACGCCCAAAAGACGAAGAGCAAGCCAAGAGACTCCCATCGAAGATTTGATCCAGAAAACCCTCCAAACCATTGTTCCACATCTGTGTGGTCATCGCGCAGAGGAACCGCGCCGTTTCGACATAATTTGAATGACATGCGTCTGAGCAGCTCTTCGTCTCGAGGCTCTTGGCTCAAAGTTCCACCGAATGTCGCCCACAAAGAATCAGTCAGCCACTCCCCTGCAAGCGGACACCAGCCTCCGTAGAAGCTAGAGTACATCCTAGCCAAGAGCTTAGAAGTAGCGATATCGGGGATCACACGCAGAGTGCTCATGGCAAACTCGTCCAAGCGAGGGAAGGATTGCACAATCTTGAGCGGCAGCGCCTCCTGATCGGGCTCGCGCTTCCATACCGTTGACAGGCGATTCTGCGCCTCTTCATAAAAGGCCGTAAAGCTGGTTGCGCCGAGGTACCCGACATTGTTGTTCTCTGACATGTTGTTTGCCTTGGTTGGCACTGGGATTGATACCGAGTTGCCGTTGGCAACTTGCGGTGGCCTCAAAGGCGGCACGGATACAGCCGCCGACGACCTTGATATACTGCCATGACGGCTCTGATGGGGATGGCCTCGCTGGCCAGGCTGAGTCATATAGACGCACTTGTCGGCGACGTTTCCGCGACGGCATCGCGAACACACCGGAAGGCGGTGGTCACACGCAACTTTGCGCTTTCGGCAGGGCTCACAAGACTGCAGACGGCCATTTTTGCGCTTGGGGGCCTCTGATAGAGAGATGGGGCTGTCCATGGCGGCGAGTCAATTGACGAGACGCCTTTTGCGATGAGTTGATTCATTGTTCAGCAGAGGTTGTCAAGATTAGTCAGTACGATTACATATACGGTGCTTATATGGTATGTGCACTGTACATATATTGACATGTTGGTGGAGTTTGAGAATATCATCGTGAAATTGATCAAGTACACCAATATGCCAATTCTGCTCAGTAAATCGTATTATACAAATTAACATTTCATAATATAACTTAACTCGTATTCATAAATAAATGATCCTCCTGGGGTTTCCACAAACGTGGACATGTTCCGCCGCTATGGGGTTTGTGTCCTTAGAAGGCGCGTGGAAGGCGCGCGCAAGTCAAGAAACACCATCCAAGCCAAAAAGCATCAAATTTTGAAGAGAATAAAACAGCAAACCGCGATTAGAAATACTTGTTCATGTTTACTAATATCTCAAAGTCACATTCGCTTCCCTATCAGGCCATCATGTCATCGGAGTCAATTCGACTCAATCTGCCCCACGGCTTCATTTCTACCCCAAGTTGGGGCGAGACTCATACAAAAAGTCTGCCCCATATTATGCCGCCGCTATACTCGCAGCATAGCGATTATCGGCGAAATAGTAGTCATGGTATCAAAAAGGGAGCTGAGTTTGGAGCTGAGAATAATAGGCAGCGATATAAATAATATTTACTCCAAGGAGCCCCAAGTTCTAGATGGGAAAATTTTCTTCTTCCTGTACTTCCGAGCTCTTCTCTGCTCGTTACATCTTTGGATATCTCTTTGAATATCAAGAAAATTTGCATAACGATATGCCTCCTTTAATCACAAGAGATATTATGCCGTTGGATGATACACCGAGTCCGGAATGGCACTCGGGTATTTGTATTAGCGATGGCTCTATGAAAGATCCTACCATTGCTGATATTGATGCCCGCCGACAGGCTGCTGGCCAGATGATTGCTCCGACGGCTGCCTATGCAGATTCCGACATGTTTAAACTGCAATGTTCAAGAGTCAGTTCATGTTCTTGATATCTTTTATAGGTCATATAACTTACCAAAACGTGTGTTGTGATAGGGACCCAACAAGCTAGTAGCAAAAAGATGGGACTGTGAGTCTGATTCTTGCCGACCGCTCCGAGTGTCTCCTAACTTATTACCACAGATCACTTGACGGCCGAATCACTAGCACGCGCTCCTGGTATTCTAAAAGTCGCCGCAAGATTTCTCAAAAGACCTGGAATCATTTCGCTAGCTGGAGGTCTTCCAAGTCCAGACTATTTCGGCTTCCGCTCTATAAGTGCCCAAGTTCCCACCTCGAGTCAGGGCAACCTCTTCGAAGCCGAATCGACAATTACAATGGGAATTCACGACATAGCTTCTGAAAACGCGGCATTCGATCTCTCGATCGCTTTAAACTATGGTCAGGCGGCAGGCTCGGCACAGATGATCCGTTGGATCACTGAACACGTAGAGCTGGTTCACAACCCTCCCTATGCCGACTGGGATACCTGTTTGACCACTGGAAGCACAGACGGTTTATATCAAGCGCTTAGGATGCTTTGCGACGGAAACAGAGGTGATTCGTGGATGACTGAAGAGTACAGCTACGCTACTGCCTTGGAGACAGCTATTCCCCTGGGTATTAGAACAGTCGGCATCAAGATGGATGCAGAAGGACTAGTACCGGAAGTTATGGATGAAATTCTCACTACCTGGGATGTTACGAAAAGGGGTTCAAGAAAACCACACGTGTTATATACTGTACCGACTGGCCAAAACCCAACAGGGTCAACACAAAGCGCATCGAGAAGAAGAGCCATATACGAAGTCTGTCAGAAACACGACGTTTACATCCTCGAAGATGACCCTTATTACTTTCTTCAGCTACGTTCTCGCACTTCTAGCAGCCAACCTCCTCCAAAACTATCCGTCGGCGAGTTTCTCGCCTTTCTACCCACCTCATATCTAAGTATCGACACTGATGGTCGCGTAATGCGTCTCGACTCCTTCTCCAAAATTCTCGCCCCCGGCACAAGAATGGGCTGGGTGACCGCCTCAGAACAAATGATTGAGCGATTCATCCGCCACAGTGAAACGGCAAGCCAGGGCCCTAGCGGCTTCTCTCAGGCCATTGTATATAAGCTGGTGGACGAGCAATGGGGCCACACAGGGTTTCTGAATTGGCTACAGCGTTTACAGGCGGGATATACGGACAGGAGAGATGTCATGATGAGTGCGTTTGAGAAGTTTCTGCCAAAGTTGATTGTTAGCTGGGATGTTCCAAGTGCTGGAATGTTTGTAAGTTGCCAAAATTTATCTCGCTCATGTTGTCGCGAAAGCTAACGAGGTTACAAGTGTTGGCTTAAAATAAAGTACACCTGCCACCCCAACTCGAGAACATACTCTCCGCTGGACATTGAAGAAGAAATATTCGCAGCATGCCTCAAAAGAGGTGTTCTCCTTGCAAAAGGTTCCTGGTTCAGAGCAGAGCCGGATCTGCCGCTCCAAGACGTCTTCTTCCGCCTCACATTTGCGGCGGCGAGTGAAGAGAGCATAGAAATAGCTGTTCGGGCTTTTGGAACTGCGCTTCGTACGATTTTTGGCTTGGTTTAAAGGATATTAAAAGCCATGGTGTATTATGTTCCTTATCTCTCCTCTTCTTTCACAATTTGGTTGGTTAATTATATATCTTAATAAGGTAGCTAAGGTAAAGTTCTTGGCATAAAAAATAAAAATATGTATTCAAACGCCTATATATGATTATACATTTTGTTAAATCTCATTATAACATTCTAAAGTTGCTGCGTACTGGTCAACCGCCTCTATGCAAGTTCCAATTGCATCAAACAAATGCGACTCCTTAAACATCTCTGTAAATAGTCGTAACACTGAGTACGCTATGTGCCTAATCACCACTGCGCTGCAGTAGTCTTCCGAACTAGGTTCGAAGAAGGGGGTCTCTTTCAAAATACGCGCAATGATGCGAATCAAGACCTTCTCTTCTGCCTCTAAAGATTCACTCTCTAAACTGGCCCGCTCAAGCCACTTGCTCAAGAATAAAGCGCACTCCAGATTAGCAATACTGTGAATGATGCTCCAGGATAAAATTTGAGTTTTCGATGCATATCTGATTCCGATGCGGACAGGTATGCTAAGCGCATGAGCGCTCTGGAGAACGGCCGAATATAGACGTGGCGAGCGTTCAGGCATGGGAGATTGCGCAAATGCAGCTGCGATGATAGCCGGATCCCTAGTGCTAAAGTTGCGACATACTGCCATGTTAAAGCTCAGCCTTATCCAGGCAATGCGGAATACTGCTGTGGCATTAAAACCCAGCGGCGCCATGTAGGCGATGGGCTGTGTGGTGTTCTCTCTGTTCCTCGACCAGCTGCCATCCCAGCGACAGAGAGCTCGTCTAAACTTCATGTAGACGTCTTCTGAAAATGGCACCTTATCAATATCTCCGTAGGCATCAATATGGAGAAGCGTCTCTCTCGTGAGGTGTATTTGCTGCACCAGACCATGAACAGAGATCAGGCCTCCAAAGGCAGAAGTTTGGTGGTCTGGGTTTCGAGATTCCTTGGGTACGGTCAATTCTAAATAATAATCGCCAAAGGTACTAGTCATCGGCGGGTCGCGACGCCGTATTTCCTCCCACTCTCGCTCCGTGGAAGCCCACCATGCACTTTCGTGCTGTGGCATCATTATCGACCAAATTTCTCGAGCCATGAGCCGCGGCGGAGTTTCGTAAAATATTGTATGCAGATTGAAAATTATAAATGCAATGAACACCGTCCGTCGACGTCCTTCGTTATATATCCACTGCTCCCACGTTTCATTCGCTGGTATACCGTCTTCACGCAAGTACCCTCCTTGGCGCAGGTGAAACACAATTTGTTCTGCTAGACTGAACGCATCCGGTAATAAATTCTTGTATTCCCATGAACAGAGGGACATGCAAATAATCATGGCCTGGATTGTTTCGATTTCCAGTGGCGGTTGATTTATAGACCTCCCTGTATTCGTCAAAACGCTAGCAACGGCTTCATGAGTTGGCTTTGCTTGTATCGTCGAGTTATGAGCAGCCTCTACCACGGCTGCGCAAACCTTGCTGAGTTTTATATCTATGAGACTCTTCGCAGCGTAATATAGCGACAAGGCTGAGTCTGCCTCAAATCGATATTGAGCCCCCATTGCAGCAATAGAGAATACCAGCTCCAATGGCATGTAAGAAAGGTTTTTTGTAGAGAGATGTAGAAACGGCCGATGTAAATTGAAGCCAGAGAAGCCTTCAATATACCTGCTGAATGTGTGCTTTGAAGGAAGTTGAAAGTCCAATGGGAGAAGCGCAGCATTATCTCGAGCTCTAGCTGAAACTAAATCATAAGCATCACGAGACATGTAGCATGGATTCCTCGCTGTAGACTGCAATCGTTGCTCGTTCAGAGTGCCAACCGATGCATTGGGAAGCATTGGGCGAGGGTGTATAGCTGGATCATTGATAGGAGGCTGGCGCAGCAGGGTTGAAGCGCAGGGCAAATCATCCTGCCATATACATTCTTCCGTTCTGATTGATACATCTCCATCCGATGTTGTCGTCTCTAGTAGCGATGGCACGCTAAGGGAAGGCGAAAATTCAAAGGCTTGAAAGTTCATCGGAAACTCTGGATGGAAATATGAAAGTTCAAAGGGATTGTGCTGTAATTGGAAGCTGTCCCATAGCATGTCCAACTCTGCAGAGTGCGAGGGCTGAATACTACTCGCGGACGGGGTCGAGACATTTTGATGGTTTGTATCATTAGCTCTTGACTCTTCTGTTTGTTCAAAATCCGGCATGGGAATTTCAGCCCTATCCCCTACTCTCCTTCGCTGGGGAGAGGCATTAGGATCGAGGGGCCCATGTTCCCCCAACTCTTTGGCCAATTTGACATGGCGTGATAATAAGTCCCTACTTCACATGAGCTTGTGCTTTATGAAAAGGATGGTAAAAGAATAAACGAACTGGCGTGAGAAAGTCCGTCCACATATACAGGCATGCGGCTTCTCCTTTGTATCTACCCCAAGTTAGTGGTTATGAGACCAGACGATGAAATTCACATATAAAGCACGTACGAGTTCTCTCGTGGCGCCGTAAATGCTCAGTCCTTAGAAACGACTTGCTACAGAACTGGCAGGGGGGCACCTTGACCTTGTGCCGCATCTTTCCTGGTGCACGCCCTTTGTTGTCTCGGTGAGTCGGACCTCTAAGACGAATCTACCCCAACTTTTAACGAAGCCCAAAAAACCGGGTTCCACTCCATGTCAATGTCAATGTCAAGTCAAAGCACGCCCTAGCGCCTTACGAGGGACAAGAACACGTGATGGAGGCATCACATGACTGGGCAACTCGTTGATTTCTGACAGAATGCCCATGTGAACACAAGGTCTCTTCTAATTCGTATTGCTTAAAATCTCCAAATCTTCCGCTTAGTGATTCTACGTCATGTTGATTGTTAAGCAGATCTTGGCGAATTGTGACGCGTTCCTTTAGTGGGTGGGTTACTCGGCAGGATGCCTCCGAGATCCGCATCGTTACGCACATACACGTATTAGCCAATAAACGGCAATCAATCATGCTTGCTTCTCGGTCTGAAGAGTGCATGGACCATCAATGAATTGCTTTGATAGATTCATCCGATAGATATCAATCTTCAGAAGATGGAAACGCGGTCATATTCTCTATAGCACGCATATTCACAGTCACCGCAGGGTAGCAGTACCGAGGATGTAACGATAGCCCGTGCAAGCCGATCCTTGACGCTTGAAACGCCGGGGCATTAGCTGACAGTTTGCCCGAGTAGATATCTGGGGTTCTGTTGGGTTTGATGTCTGCCGACGCTCGTTTTTTCAGCACCGCTACGAAGACAGATTTCAGCTGCTGCAGCCTATCAAACTCAGAATGAAGCCTTTTTACCGCATCGCAGCCATTGGCTTCACAATAGCTCAGCTATGCCAGGCCGGTGTCAGCGTTTCAAAAAGAGGTTCAACGCTTCCTCCAAAGCCCTCGTGTGATCCGGGATTCACTCTAGAGGGCGCCTCAACCGAAGCGGTCAACGCCCCAGGAACCCAGTTCAAAGCCGTCATTTCATGCTCAAGCCTCGACGTCGACAAAATATTTGTATTCGTCAATGGCGAAGAGTACAACGATTTTCAAGCATCAGCCTCAGATATTGAATTCCCTAATGGCCTCAATGGTAGCACAGCTCTGCTAGGAATCATCGCCGCCGACACCCAAGGATACCCGTTTGTGAGCAGCTTCTCGCTTCGCTTTGGGACCCCGACTTCGAGCGCGAATGCTTCGAAGCTATTTCTCCAGACTGCGGTGGACAATAGCTGTTCAACGTGCGGCGACTGCAACTCGTGCCCCGGCTATCCAATGTGCGCAAGCACATGCCAAGTGCCGCCTCCTCACCAGTGCGACTTTTACCAGACGTGTGTCGAGGATTCGGTGCCCTGCTCTGGCGATTCCAATTCATATGCCATCAACTACGGATTGAAGAATTGCGAAAAATTCGACCAGAATCTCAACCTCTTCTCCGAAAATGGCCAGTCATTTATATGGGGCACCATGAATTGCCTACAGAAAACACTCGTTCCAGTCGTTTCGGCTTGCAATGCCACGTGCCAGACCATCCATGATGCGGCATTTGGGTCGCACGCGCAGTGCTACATTGCCAATGGCTTCTGTAGCCTTGAATGCAAAGACTATGTGGCCGAATTATATACGGTGGGCCTGGACCTTTTCACGTCGGATGCCATCAAGTCTGTCTTTCAGACAGCAGCCGGATGCCTTGAACGGATTGAGCAGGTCATCCAAGAAGGAGCTTGCGTGAACAATGTACTCAGGGATATTATCTTATCCATTCTCGATGTTCTATCCGTCTGAAATATCTAGCGCCATCAGATATCGCCCATAAAGTCCGAGGGAGAATACATCTTGACAACGCATGCCCACTTGTCGCGAGCGTTTTAGCCATTTCATCCCAGTTGCATGTTCAGTTATAGAAGAAGAAAATTTTGATTCATCTAGCAATGATCATCATGTCGTTATATAATTCATGATATGCGTTATAAAGCGCAGGCAAAAGTTTTACCCGCCAAGCCAGCAAATATGTATAGAGAAAGGTACGAGGACGTGTGATCGCTCCTTGGGAACTTATGTGCTGGCGTCAGTCTCCACGCCTTTTGAAGGAGGCAGGCTAAATCCCATTTCCTGCCAGGACTCAAACTCCTTTTCAATCGCAAGCAGCTCCTCCTTATATCGGTCAATGTTCAATTGGTACTTTTCAAGCGCGTCTGGCAGCTGGCCCTCGGAATCTTGCTGCGGTGTCGATTCTGCCGCGGCATCCGCATCCTTTTCACCCATCATTTTCTTCTCCTCCTCCTCAAGCTTCTTGATGAGCATGCTCTTTCGCCGTCTTGTGTCCTCCAGCCATTCCAGGCGAGCATCGGTTATTTTGTTTGACATCTACATTGGCTGTTAATACGGGTAGTAGCGAGTAGCGGTAGCACTAAAAATATTTTTTTACGCCTTACTTGTTATCCGTGGAGTGGCCTCTCTTTTGCGTGGTCTTGCAATCTACAATAGCCAACGGGCTGGAAAGGAAATATGGGAAAAAGGGGGCTAGTCTGAGGGCCTCTGGTCCCAAAGCTGAGGGAGGGGACTCCAAAGCTTTAGCGGGGTCAAATGGCGTGTTGTGAGAGGCTGAGGAAATATGCAGGGGGGTTACATCGCGAAAATGGTCCAATGGAGACGAGACGGAATTTCATCAGCACCGTTGATTACACAGCACAGCATCTGCGAGGCATAACGTGAGTGGGGGTTCTTTGCATGTTCCAGGGCAAATAGACGGCTCGCAGCAGAGAGGGGCCAAAATGGAGCGAGCGGCAAAAGCGTGCCGTTTTGCTGCGAGAAAACAGAAAGAGGGCTGAGTCTAGCTCATACGCGGGTGAAATAATCTATAAGAGTATTGATATGGTTGAATTAGTCCCGAAAAGTTAGTTGATAACTGAATCGCTATCTGGACGTGCTCCTATTCCCAGCTCCTCAGCAGCGTGTTGGCCAGGCAAGTTTTAGGACCTGAGGCTGGCTCGGCCCGAGCCGTACAAACATCCGATGAATGGGAAATGGCCAGCGACTGTTGATAGAATAGTACAGGCAGAATTCTCTATATAAGGGAAAAGAAAAGTGTGTGCATGTATCTGTTATAGCCGCCTACGACTTATCTGTCGAGAAAACCAAGCGAGCTATGGATTTTTCAGTAACGGATCCGGCGGCTAATACAGGATACTCGGATTTTATTAAGACACCACCCACTTACATGTGAGCGGCAAAGTGGTTATTCTAATATAGGCATCTCCAGACTATCTCACCTGCATGCAAATCTATACTACCATTTGATAAGCCAAGGTAGAAGACAACTCCAGAAACTAGAGACGACGATCACACGCGCTCGGAAACTGGCTTTCCATAGGTTCGTCATTTTTTCTTCATCAGCCCAGTCTTCTGTATCCGAATACTATATTAACCATCAGCCCTGTCCCAGCTGCATCTTCCGCCGATCCAGTCCAGATCTCAAAATTGCCCGGGAAACAGGCATTTTTCCCACCTTGTCCTCGCCTACAGTTTTAAAAAAAATTACTAGTGCCGGTTTGTGTATACTTAAGCAGACAAACCCTCCCAGACCGACGCCAAATCCGGCAGCGCAATCAATCGCCAGCAAAAAGTCCCGCAACGCTTGTCAACGCTGTCTCTTTCCCTCCTATCACACTAACAAGATGGCACATGCGCATTCACGCTGCTCCACCATCCGATGCCGAATCGCCGGTTGGCCCCAATGCCGGTGCCGTTGACCTGCTGAAACGGGCAAGCAGGCCGCGGGGGAGAAGGGCTCGCGAAGATTAGATCAGCCTGTCACGGCTCAGAGTCTGGGCTTGGATGCAGATCGTGGTCGAGATAAGGCATCTGATACGGCTTTGAATGGGAAAGAAGGAAACAGAGATCCAAGGCTAGCATGGCAGCGTATCGTTCGCTTCGCATCGCATTGCGGCGAGTTGCGGGCCGGGTTGAAGATGAAGAAACTGCGATTCTGGGGCAGCGCATATATAAAGCTGGAGCTCTTGGCTGTTTATGATGCAGATCTTTTCTGTTGTTATCGCTGTTGAATCTACCAAGACGTTAGTGAACAAGATCTACACACTCTTAGCTCCAAAATGCCTTCCATCTCCAAGGTCGCTTTTACGGCTCTCGCCTCAGTCCAGGGCGCTCAAGCCTGGGGTGTTTTGGGCCACGCAACTGTTGCCTACGTTGCCCAGCACTACCTCAACTCTGCTACGGCCTCATGGTAAGTATTATTATTGAAAGGGGTGGAGAGGAGAGAAGAGGTTCCATCTTTATGATCATGATCATGATTTGCTAACAGACGATTAAACAGGGCTCAGGGTGTCCTTGATGACTCCTCCAGCTCATACTTGGCAAACATTGCCTCGTGGGCTGATGACTACCGATCAACTACCGCTGGTAAATGGTCTGCTCCCTTCCACTTCATTGATGCTGAGGACAACCCTCCCACCTCATGCAACGTCGACTATGACCGTGACTGCGGCAGCGCCGGCTGCTCCATCTCGGCTCTGGCCAACTACACCCAGCGCGTTGGAGACGGACGTCTCTCCGCTGCCAATGTCCAGCAGGCTCTCAAGTTCCTCGTCCACTTTGTTGGCGACATCACACAGCCCCTCCACGACGAGGCTTATGAAGTTGGTGGAAACGACATCTCAGTCACCTACCAGGGCTACACCGACAACCTCCACGCTGACTGGGACACTTACATCCCTGAGACTCTTATTGGAGGCGACTCCCTGGCTGATGCCCAGAGCTGGGCCAACACCCTGATCAGCGACATCACCTCTGGCGCCTACGAGTCCCAGGCCGCCAGCTGGATCGACGGCGACGACATCAGCGACGTCATCACCACTGCCACTCGCTGGGCCACCGACGCCAACGCCTACGTCTGCACCGTCGTCATGCCTAATGGCGCCGCTGCCCTGCAACAGGGCGACCTCTACCCTACCTACTACAACTCTGTGATCGGCACCATCGAGCTGCAGATCGCCAAGGCCGGATACCGTCTGGGCAACTGGCTCAACATGGTCTACAGCGCCAACATTGCCAAGCGTGACGAGGGCTCTGCTGAGGCCCGCGATATTACCCCCAAGCCCGACCTGCTGGGCCGAGACTTGCTGCCCGCTGCCCGTCCTCTTACTCGTGCTAAGCTTGCGAGAGCGGCTATGGAGGGCTCGTG
Organism: Trichoderma evansii; assembly: GCF_050947405.1. Classification (NCBI taxonomy): domain Eukaryota; kingdom Fungi; phylum Ascomycota; class Sordariomycetes; order Hypocreales; family Hypocreaceae; genus Trichoderma; species Trichoderma evansii. The sequence continues at coordinate 743,777 of NW_028145193.1, read as the reverse complement.
CTGCAACAGCCGGGACCACGACCACAAGCACTAAAAAATATACCTGGAATGATGTTGGGATGATTTTAAAATTGGATGGGTTAAAAGCTTGGGCAGGGAGTTTGTGGGAAAGCAGGGAGTTTGCGGGAAAGGTTGATGAGCGATGAACTGGAATCAGCGAAAAAGTAAAAACTATTATTAGCGAATACAAAGAAATGAAGAAAATACTTACATGTCTAGCCATTAGGTGCTTTGATTCCACTATGAAAGCAGTAAAGACTGGTATCTGAGAATTATTATGATTTGGTCAAATCTTAGACATAACCATGTCTCTGATCTATAAGATACGAGAATTTCACTAAAATAGTAGCAAGCTAACACGAAGAATGATTATTTATTATTATTTCTAAGCTCTGAAACAATGCTAAAGAACTATCGAACCGTGCCCTCAATCGATCGCCAAGGCTGGCTATTGTCTACCCGTAAGCTTGAGCCGCATAGGAAGCATAAAGCCGCTGAAATTTAGTATTTACAAGGCCTGTTGAAGTATACCGGGTGCTTATACGAATAATAACTGATAACCTAAATAAATACGAGTGAATTTGTCAGGTCTTACACTATTGTCAGTAGCCATGGTTTGAAGCTCTCGTCGTTGCCGAACATCATATGAGAAGCTCAATAGCGCCCGCACAAAATACTCAAATCCACTCCCATCCGGCTATCCGAGCATACTTACATGTGAAAAAAGAATATTAATGCAGAAGATGAAAAGATAAGTATGTTCTGGTTCATATATTCCTCATCTATAAACGTTAGCATATGCTAAAGTTCGGCCCAAAGTCTATCTCTGTTCCTGGTCTCGCTTCTTAGCTTTGAGATTTATCCAGAGTTTGGCAGAAGGTACTAGCAAACCTTTTTAATGTTGCTTACCCATACTCTTACCATATTTTTCATCAAAGTCTTCTCATTCTTCCATCATGGCAATTTTTGTGATATAATAATGGCGCAAATGTATACACCGTGATGTAACCCTGTATTACCCATGGATACTTCACCAACCCACAAATACTTATAGTAACGCGCCATCATAACATCTCATAAAGAAAACAACAATCACCACTCAATCTCTCAAAAAGATCTGCATTTTTCGCATCCCTTCTCCCCAAAAATCAAGCTTCATCCCCCCGGCTCTGAATCTTGTGATCGTCCCGATTCTTACCTTGATCGTCGCAAAACAACCCCTCACTCATGCAAGATTATAGTCCCATGCTATGCAACACCCCCCGGTCATGGATGATCACTGGTTCAAACGCAAAATCATGCATGAAACAACCAACATTTTAAGTTTAATTTCTCATCAGTCAGTCAGGTGCGCAATGGGAGAGTTGCATTGTACAATTTTTTTTTTTTTTGTATTCCTTTTCTCATGGCTTTCGTGCGCACATTGGCGCGCCATGGCTTTGATGCCAGGTAAATATTCGTATGAACATGGTATTCAACAGTATGTATTTACAAAATACCCATTCCTTCTCTAACGCTCATAGTGAATCGCTTTACGCATTCACCAGCTTCATGTAATCCACGCTGGGCTTCTTAACGAAGCTCTTGTCCGTGCTGCCATGCGCCGCCACGCTGGTCGCGTAAGCAGCCTGCAGGCGCTCAGCATCTTGCTTCGTAACTTTCAGCTCAGGCACCTGGCCAGGGCGCAGAATTTCAGTAACAATCTGGGCCCACTCCCAGGGAGCGCTGGTGTCGCCGGGCAGGGCGTTGAAGTACTCCCAGCCCATGACACCGCCGAGGTTATCCTCGCCGTACGTCTGGGCCAGCGAGATGATGGTGCTGTTGAGGCTGGACGTGGGGATCCAGCCGCCGCCATCATGCGGGGAAGTCAGCTGTCCGGCGACGACCTTCTGAGGTGGGTAGCCGGTGTTCACAATGTTTTCGTAGTCATTGGGTGATGCCATGGTGCCGAAGCCGCTGTAGAACTGCCCGTTGTACCAGTCGATGCTGGAGCCCTCGTCTGTCTCGAGTTGGTTGTAGTTGAAGCCAGACAGGTTGGCGCTGTTTTCCAGGGCTGTCGCCACGGGGGCCAAGGTGATGATGAAGTCTGGTCCAAAGTCGGACCTCAGGCGGGAGATGAGACGGTTGATGCCACTCTGGCTAAAGAACTGCTCAACATCGAGGTCCATGCCCTGGAGCCCAAAGTTGACAATCAAGTCGTGAAGCTGGCCATAGTAGAGCTCAAAGGTGGCATCATCAGGAGCATCAAGCGTGGAAGTACTATAAGATCCGGCGGCGGCACCACCAACCATTCCCATGATCGTCACGCCGGCCTGCTTCATAATAACAGTCTCGTTCCATAGAGTGGAGAAGTGAGGGTCATCAGGAGGGAAGTCATTGAGATGGATAACTCCGCCCTGGTTGATGTGGAACGAGCACACAATCAGATGCGTCAGCGCAATACCCTGCTCGTCGATGAGCGGTAGCATCGAGATGGGGTTGTTGTTTTGGTCGTGCGTCGTCTGGAAGTAAAGAATCAGACGGGGCAGATCAGTCGGCTCAGACCGAGGAACAACAACATCATGGACAGGGGCGGCCAGCGACAGCGTCGCCAGCATGGATGCCAGATAGACAAATGCCGATTTCATTTTGACGAGCAAAGATCGGCACTGGCAGGACAGGGCAAGGCTAAGAAGGCAGTGGATGGGCAAGATCCCATCGCCAAGAGCCACGCCGGCGCGGGAGGAGATTTATATATCCATCCATCCTCGACGCTTACTGTAAACCTCGCAAAACCTTCTCACCCCCTTCCCTTCTCTCCCGGGCAATATAGCCAAATTCGGGCCTTTAGGACCGGACTTTATCACTACCAAGGGCCTTCCTCGTAGTCCTCGTGGCCTTGACGCTTCGTTTCTCCCTTCCAAGACCTTCATCTGTCAAAGGGCAGGCTCACGATCCACTTACACCCAGGCGCACGCGCATAAGAGGATTCCAATATTTGGGACAGCTTCTCCCTTGGGAAACAATCAGATTCTTGCAACCTTCCCAAGTAGGCTATGCCAAGACCCCATTGCGGAGCCCTCTCATAGCACCATTGCCATCCCATACTCTGGCACTCCGTATAATGAGGCGCGGGGTCTTTTACCGGGGCGTCTCCGACGGGAGATGGGCAGGCCACGTTAAATGGCGAAGGTTGCATTTATGCACGCTAAGCATATATCAACCTAGGGTCTAGAGTTTATTAGCCGTTGCAGGGCGCGCTACCAGGGGTCCTGATAGCTGCCAAGAGCCACCATTCTCATCTTGTGATAGTGATCACGACTGCCGCAAAAGGGCGACGGCCAAATATTTGTCCCTTCTGCTGCCTCTCCGGCGGCCGTTATTGCGTCGAGTACGCAGGTTCAACTTGATAAGACGGCATCCTATTTCCGGAGAATGGTGCGAAATAGCCTCGATATTGGTATATAATTCTAATCAGAACGGGCGCCTGACTATTCATGAGCCCTATCTTGCAACAACCACCATCCTATTGACACACATAGTACGACGCTGGGCCTCATAGAGATGCCTATCTGTCTCACACCAATTACCCAGGCCCGCTTAAACGGCCAAGACACTGTTTCGCTATAATCTTAATAGTGCTATTCCTAGCAATAATGTTTCTGCCGCTAGCACGATCTTCTAGCTAGAATCGAGATTCGAGAGTCGCACACAATTTCCGCTGTCTGGCACACACTGCATACCAACACACCATATTGCTACTCCGCACGACAATAACCGTTTTTCCTCGGCAAAACTCAGCTTCAAGCGATATCAGCCTTGAGAACAGTACCTTCGGAATAGTAAACCATACTCCTCGCTCTCATCTTTAACAAAACTTAAGGGCTAGGTAATCGGCATTCGGGTGGTTAGGAGTTTGCGTAAAATTTCATCGCTTTTCTGAAGCCTTTCTGAGATCTGCCTATTGCAGGACATGATCTCACGAAGTAATATCAGATGCCCCATAACCAAGCCGGAGCCTTGGTTAAGATACGATGATATCTCGACGTCTTTGCCCTTTTCTTTGCCAGCCTTGTTTCTAACCCTTTTTTGGATACGCTTTCGGCTGATCTTCTTCCTTGTGATCATCCTCTGTCTCTTTGCCCTCGACGAGTTATAGAGACGCTGAACTCCGATCAAGTCATAAACATTTCCATCTCTCCGGAATGCGGCCAAGTATTGTGCCGCTGCACTCTGCATCGCACAGAGAGCCTGCGAAGCCGCGTATCCGTTAGCACGTTGGAAGCCGTAAAGAGTATGTCGACCTACCATTTTACCGCGTGGAGAATCCAAGCCATGCTTGGCAACCGTTTCTATTGAGTATGAACGTGCCTGTACCAATATAGAGCCTTGTTCACGTAGTTTGACGCCGACCTGGTTCCATATCAGCCTACTGGGGGATTCTTCTGCTCACTTGCGGCGCTCACCCAAGTGCATGTGTGGCCAGCATAAGCGCATTCGATACAGCACTCGGACTCATTTTCTAGAGCTTGTCAGCCAGTAGAGACTGAGAATAGTGAAAACGTGAATGATAGAGGCATTGTCAATGATTCATACCGGGATCCCTTCTACAAAGAGCGCGAAGGTCACCATCTTGCAAACGCATCGCACAATACACACATGGGGTTGGGCTAAAAAACGTCAACACGCTGTCTTCATGCTAAATAATATGAGCGGCCAAAACATACTTTTGATGGAGGCAGCAAGATGATTCCATTTGGGCCGCACTCTTGTCCGACTTCTTTTCAGTTGACGATGAGTCTTGTGTCGAGAGATTGTTGTAAGCCCTTTTTCCATCACAAATCGAAGAAGGGTTCGCGTCCTGGATGGGATCATCGGGCATTGGATCCATCGGGTAGTTGTAATAGAAGACCGGGCAAGCATTGCGATGTGATTCAATCTTGTCTACAATGGCTGGAGGAATGTTTGGAGGAATGGGTAAAGAAGGCCGTTTAGCATCTTGGTTCTTAGTAGAGTCGCTGTCTCTTTCGGGAGCTGAACTTTCCATCACAAAGATTGGTTTGATACACAGATGGTTATCCACGGTTGGCGGGAAAGCGGAAAGTATAGTTGATTGATGAGAATATATAAGCGAGTGCAAGAAATATAGAATGGGCGAGGCTAGAATGGGCGAGGAGCAAATATAAGTACGAGAATCTTTGTCCGCTTTATCAACGTAGCAAAAAATAGTTGAAAAGTAGAGGTCCCTTATTCGAAGCTTGGGTATCAAGTTGAACCTGGCTTGGGATACGGCAGCTACCACAGCTGCTGCTGCTTCCATCTCAGAGAACATTAAAGACACGCTCTTTACTTTTCTTCGCTTACACTTCGCCATTTGGCAAGAGTTAGATGACAGCTAGAGATTCACATTAATATTGCATAAATACTGGGAAATCAGGCACGTGAAACAGTTGTTGGGTATTCTAAAGATTGCTCGCTGGTGTTGCAGCGTTTCAACTGCGATGTATTGGGAAAATATCACGGAACACATGCCTGGCTAGATATCTGACGCATCTTTATACCAAATTTAAAATCTCTTGAACAAGTAGCTTATTGCAACTATCGCATATACGGCTGTATTCGGAGTACAAATATTCTCGCTTGATGAAATACCGGAGTACCTATGATAGGGTAAGCCGACGTTGGGGGAGAGTAAACGGCATGTTAGGTATATACAGGAGGTAATCTTTCTCCTTCTTCCTGCCTTAGAAAATCGTATTGCTTATAAGCCAATACCTGACCAGCTTCCTTTATAGGCACAATCACATGAAAGATGTCGGGCAAAAGGCGGTAATACTTTTTTCCTATGGCCGTTGAATAATTATATACGAGATAAGGCGCAGAAGTAAGTGCTGACGGAACAGGGATGCGCCCTGACAGTTCTTCTGAATGCATTTCAGCCGTTCAGGAAATTTGATAGCGCTCTAAAAGCTGTTGCTGATCGAATTGGCTCAAGGTGCCGCTTTATAACGGATCGAATCATTGGACATCTGAATCGATGATGACTCTCCGAACTATTCACGACGATAGTTTAAAGTCCCACTAACCAAGCTAAATATGGACTAAGCTCTAATGCCTATAATAATAAGCATTTGCAGTATTTGGATAGATGGAAAATTTTGGGTAGGTAGAGTGTAAGATCCGTTATTACAGTATACGCTCCCACAGCAATTTCCACTAATTGAGACTTATCTTACATATAACTTATAAATCGTCAACAAAAGGGTTTAATCGCGCAATAAAAACCGGCAACAGTCCAGTCACATTGAACAATTCCCTACCGCTACCCATTACGGGAATTTCGTTTTTTATATGTGACTCGCAGTTTGGTTGCAGCGTGAAACATTTATATTTTAAAAAATAAGGTAGTAACTCCAAGTGTGACTGGGTAGCTAGGTGCGCAGCTGCACGGCCATATCCACATTCGCGACAACGAGAGGCAGGACGCTTTAAAAATATGAGCTACCGCAATCATATTCGCATTCACAGCCAGTGTGGTGCCTGTGGGCAGCTCTTTTTGGCTGGCGAATATCCAGTCGTTGCAAGTACGCGAGAATCCTCTTCCTCCGCCTTCGAAAACGGACCACTTTGCTCAACGTGAACAATAAAACCCACAGTAACCCGGAGAGGCTCATCTATCAAGGTCATCAGGGCTTCCATCTTTCCGGGTCTTTACTTATCATACGAGAGTGACGACCAGCATGGATTAGGCAGAGATCCCATCTTCTGTAAGGCTCCGGTGTGCTCTTGCCACGACGGCGAAGAGTGCACAACTGTGCACATCGACTGCTTCCATCTATTTAAGCAGCGATGATTATCAAGAACGTTAATGGCCCTGAAAGAAACCATGAAATTTACAGACGTCTTTGGTTAGCAGGAACGAGAAGATTCGCCTGGAAAGACATGATACCGCTCAAGTTTATGAATAGTACCGCTCTAGAGAGTCCTCCGCCAGAGGTAATCAGCGAGGTGTTCGGCTTTCAAGACGTTTTCCTGCCGGAGATAATTTATTTAATTCAGAGTTTTTCAAAATCGCATATTCTCTGGAGGCTGTGCTCAGTTCTAAGGCTAGTGCGAGACCTGGAGTTGGCAGAGACTCTTGAAACTGTCACTTATTCGCTCCCTAAGGTGCTGTCGTGGTCTCGGGCCGAGCCCCTTAAACTTGTACTTGCCCAAGATGCAAATCTTGCTGGCCCCTTGATTAAGTTTACAGTTGATAGCCGCGGCATTAAGAGCATCGAAAGAATTTCTACAGTTCCAGCAAACGCAGGGAGTGAGATGCCTACCCCTTCTTCCGTGTTTGCAATAGAGCGGGTAGAGAAGCTGTTAGATGCTAAGATCGAATTTGAGGTATGTAATCCATTGTCTACTATTGGCTCTTTCATTTTTACCATTTATGTCCTTTTATATGTATTGAAGTGGAAGGCTTACCACTATACCTTCAGCTCGGAATGTGCCGTTTTCATGCTGCACCAGGTAGTATCAGCGCCTGGAGCACCCCAGCCATTTTCCACCATATAGAAGCCTCGCTCGCAGGATTGGGGCAATTCATACATAGCGTGCAGCAATACGACCGTGTCAATTCTATCAGCATGGACCCGAAATACTGCACGGGAATCTCCTCCTTCATGCACAACCACGTTGTGTTAGATATCCACGCGCATTCCAGGCAATATCCCTCAATTCATACCGAGAAATTCAAGTACATGGACTCTACTTACAATTTTAACTATAAATGGAACATCGTATGGACCTACATGCCTCTGACTGCAAAAAATACAGTTACTGCAATCAGGATCCGAATTCATGTAAGCAAAGAAAATCCGCATTACTTTACGGTAAGTACGGTAAAGGGGGGATAAACGATTCTATTATTTACGCTAGAAAATTATAAGACCAAAAACTAATATTCGTCTTTCTTTTAGTTCTATACAGAGACTGGAGAAAGGATTGTAGTTGGCACACCATATAACGAGACGCACTCACTACGTTTGCAAAGACCATTAGCGTTGGTAGGAATAGATCGAGTATATAAGCTGGGGAAAGACGAGCGGCGACATTTCAACCTCATTCATTCCGTCCAAAAGTCTGGTCCACTGACTGCTATTCAGCCTGACAACGCCGAGATCGTAACTGACGACTCTAATAGCGAGTATGCCACCACAGCTATAAACATTCCGCCGACTATATCATCTTTTAAAAGTCGTACTCGCACTACCTCACCTCTCCCCAAGGCTTATTTCTCTTCAGCATCTTTAGAGGGTATCCTAAACGTACAAGTGTTCACCGGGGGTTTGGAAAATCTATGCAAAGGCATATTAATCGAGTATGAAAACGGGACTCAGAGAGCCTTGGGGTAGTGCCGCCTAGGCCTGGATGAAGTCCAAAGCTGGTATAAACCTCTAAGCTTGCATTACATGGTAACCAAAGTTCAGTGGGCCGTTGATGATGTGTGGGATCCGATCGAAACATCTATAGGCGCCCGGGTTACATTTGACTCTGAGAGCAGGCATATGTCTGAGGATGGTACACTGGAGGAGAATTATTACGAGATGAAGGGTCGCCTGATTTTCTGGTTTACCTTCCACGCTGCTGAATTGCAGTTTGTAGATAACTAGCTGTGTTGCTATTTCTGCTACTTCTACTACTTCTGTTACTTCCAGATATCACAGCCTCAGAGAATACATTCGTCTCGTCAGTGGATAAAATGGTGGCTGCTTGATGCTCAACGAAATGCCGCGTCGAAAGAGAGCAAAATCCCAAATAATGTTTGCAAATAGGTAGAGGTAACAGTAAGCTGGATTGTCTTATATACCATCATTCATTGGAAAAGATAATAAAAAACCATTAGATTAGAAGGAAAACCTCGTAATCTCTTGGACGCTTAATTAACATTATGTAACACTCGTGTAGTAAACCTTTTTGCTCATATTATACTTGTTCCGTGTGTAACGACGCTGGAAAAATACTGTCCAAATCATGCATCAACTTTTAAAACCTTGTACAATAAACACCCAGCTGTCGTCAGATGCATTTTGTGCTACACTCTGCCTCGCCAATAGGAAATCAATACCTCCCTCCTAACGCTGTCTCATATAAGACCACATCCCAATGCTAATGACCGGCACTAGCACCGCCCCCACGAGCTTTAAAACCGAACTCCTGATGCGAGGAACAAGGTGTGTTTGTACAATTTCCTCGAACTGGGCGGGAGCATTGCCCCTAGGGTACGGTGTCTTGGGAATATCTTTCCCAAGAAAAGGGCATATCTGCTCCCAACCAAAGCCACCTTCTAAAGTGCAGCATAACAGTTGGTCCTTTGGAGCCAGCCTCCTTACCTTTTTACCACTACAGATTTATTAGCTTTACTTAACTGGAAAGAAGAACAAGAAATAAAGCATATGCATACTCCGATACGCTATCCTTCTTTGCTTCTTCCATGCCCCCTTTTATGCCCTTGTTATGAAACATGACATCTTCATATGCATGATTAAGATGGACAAATCCTTTAATATAATCATCAGTGTATTGGGTGATATTCATGGGAAATGTCCTACAAGCCACGAACATGGCCTTGGCAGTATTATTCACTGAACGTTCCCAAGCGTCGACATCACGTTCAACAAGTATAAACTTTGCGTGTGGATAAAATTCTATAAACTCTTCAATAAAGAGCTGGGGGATCTCGACAATAGCCTTGTTGTGGTGTTAGTTTACTATTGCTTTATGTATAGTACAGCAAGGAGAGAAGGAGACAGGGGCAGAGAGGCAGAGAGGCATCTTACATCATAGTTGGCGAGCCATTTGTCAAATTCAGCTTTGCCGTATGGTTTATCTTTGCCAGAATATTTACAACGTATAGCTTCTGCGAAGAGTTCGAGATGGATCGCGCCGTGGGTAAGCACTTCAATCATATGGTAAGGGGTGTATCCTAATGTCTTGAGAGCTTCGTAGAGAGAGAAAGTTCCAACACTAACGAAAACAGGTTCTTGTGTTAGGTAGATAGGGGTACAAATTTGAGGTAAAGAGGGCCTACCGGCTGCGACTGAGTACAATCAGTTTCTTCTCCTTCACCTTCTCTGGTGTGGGGAGTCTATCGATGAGGCGAGACATGCTGAATGTGATGTATGAAGAGTTTCGACAGATGAAAGGCTTCTTCCTAGCTGTTCGCTATGTATGAGAGTTCAAAAGTGTAAAAGTTGAAAGGCAAAAGTCCGAAGAAATCTCGCAGCAAGTATCTCGCCAGCTTGCATATATAGATTATATATAGCCATCTTTACGGGATCCACTAACAACTACAATGAGCGTCTGTCCAGTTTCGAAGTCTATTGTAAATGCAACAATTATATGGTTCCATATTAGTATTATGGGTCTAGCTTGGCAATTAAAGATTAATTACGTGGGCTGATTGGCTGAACTTAGGGAGCTGAGCTGCAGGATGAGAGATGATGCTGACGAAGTGCCACGATCTGCTAGTGCATGGAGCTTTGGCGTAAGATTACTCAACTTGTAGATGGAGTTTAAAGGTATGAACAAGTTTTTTGATAACTTTGAATGTAATTAAATTGACCATGTTTAATTGGAGTTACGAATAGCAAAAGCGAGCAAAACCGGACGGCTGTTTTATGGATTCACTAACAATTGATGAGGAAACATCGCCTCAGCGCCCGCTGGGTTAGTCAAACCGATGGCCCGATCCCACAGGCTTGAGAAAAGAAAGACCCTCTACTAAATGCTTACATTCTGCTAGCCGTTAAAGATTGGATAGAAACGCAAATATGAGATCCTGCGCTGGCTGCCGATACATGTGCGATTCTTGGCAGCAAACCTTTTTGATCTGTTGCTTTTAGGCCACTTGTGACACTTAAGTTCGCCCATGTATTATTCTGACGTTTTTGCAGAGTAAGGGCTTGTCCACGATGTTCTCAGCCGGAACATGTTAAGCTACCTAGCGCTAAAGGGAAAGCGATAGAAATGACTCGTCATATTCATTATTTCTTCAAATCATTGAACGACACATGCAATTCCTTTTTGGGAAGAGATATATATGCGATTTTTTGCTTTGGCAATACTATTGCTCTCCGTCAGGCTACTTCTCACTTCTGATGACATGCTGAGACTCGTTACTGTAGCTTGCTAAGTGGCTCGAACACTAGCCTCGATTTCAAACGTACAGTAGGTATTCGACAAGGGCCACGAAGTAGGTAGGCTCTTATGAAGTAGTACTGCAATGGTGGCGGCTGATGCCATAAGCAGCAGCGATCGGAACGGATGTATTTAATTGCCGGGCACTCATCCAGTTATGTTAACAGGCCGTCGAATCTTGCCTCGCCTCCCAATGTCAAAATCGCCAACTCGGGAATAGCCTGTGCGAGCTGAGGGTGGCCACTTTATCTCTGTTGCCATGTGGTGCAGCGAACCCTGGCGACGGGTAGGGTAGCCCTCCAAGGGATCACAGTCTTCATCCCACCAACCGCGTGAGGCATATTACATTTCACGTTTGAGATATATAAAACGGTCGACAGGCAGTCAACCTTGGGGGTTCAACCAGAGATATGGTCCGGGGGTCACTGCGTGGGAGGCATCGTCTTCTTCTTTATCAGTTTCCTTCTTTTCCCGCAATAGGCCTGCCATGTTAACCACCCTTAACACCCCATATTGCCGATATCACAAGCCAGAAGCACATGTAGCCGCCGACGAACCGGACGATTTGCCATTTAGGCAATCCATCGCTCTTCTTCCCCACGCTTGGTTAAGAGATTGCAGCCGCGCTATGAAGAAACAGACAGGGCCTCTCCTCAAGCTTCCGTCTGTGGCGCTCCCGTTCCGTCGAGCGATTTCGGGGGGAGGGGAAGACAGAAAACTTGGGGGAGAGATTTTTCCCAATCTATCTACCCGCACAAAAACTCTGGAGTATCGTATCGTAGTATCGTATCGTAGCGTATCTCTTATCCTCGCGGGAAGGGAAAGCTCAAAAAAAGAGCACCCCCACCAGCGGTCAGAAACTCGGGGCAGCCCTCCTTCTCTAACCCCTACCCTTTTTTTGCTCTCGTCTCTTTTTCTTTTTCGTTTCTCTGTTTCTCGTGCGTGGGCGCGTGAGAGAATCGAGAAACTCTCGGATGAGACTTCGAGAAGAAGCCGGGGAGAGCAGCCAATGAGGACTCGACGATAAGACGCCCTTGCGAGTGGCGGCTAGTGTGAGGCGTGTTGGGGACTTCCTGCGCCCTTGTACTCCGTAACTCGAGCTAGTTTGGTACGGTGCAAAGGATTGACTGTCGTAGATATTATTAGCATGACAAGTAATATGGAGAGAGTTTAGGACGAGCGGATAAATTGAGCGAATTGGGACAATATCGTGAAGGATTTGCTTTGCATGTGCCACACTTTCTGCAAGGCTACGGAATGCAATATCCCTATCTTTCGTTTTTTTTGTTTCTAATTCTCCCGTTGGTGATCTGTCTATTCCACTAAATCGCTAAACCAGGTGCTAAACTACAGCCTAATAATGATGGGGAGGTATTAATTTCCCTCTGCCGCAAGCAGAGTCGCATTGTTTGCAAGGGAGCATGTCTACAAGTCTATATCCGCGGCAGTACTCGGGCTTTTTTCATATGTTTTGGCTGCCCAAACGGCTCAACGCACAGCCGAAAGCGACTGGCAAGGGAGCCGAAACAGAGAGAGACCGAGCTGGAAGCGTCAATTTTTAAATTTTAATTTTTTTTGTTATTCCCCATGTCTCAGTTCCGCTAGTAGCTTGTGATCGTTGTCTCGCCAATCGTGTCTCTCGTCGGTCTTGTGTGGCTTGTCTCGTCTCTGACTTACTGTATCCCGAGTCGCAGCGAGTTCGGCATCGCCACAGTTTCAACGTACAGACACTGTGCTCACATGTCGGACTGCCGCTTGTGGACGGCCTCGCCGCCAGCGCTGGTACCGCAAACGGGCGGCACTTTGGCACTGTTCTTCGCGGCCACAGGCGGCTGTAGCAAGTACCGCGATGGACCGCCGAGGCTGGTCCGGAAGACTCACGGCATATGGAGTCCTGTACGTGTCTCTGGACTCGTGTCATCCACAAACTTACGGAGCATCGCGTCCAGTATTTTGTACGTACAAACAATCAATGACCTTGCTTGCTTCTCCTTTTTTTATCTCTTGTCGTCGTTCCTGGGCCGATGCTTTGGCGACACATGACACGTACCTGCGCAGCTATACTCGGCGTAAGCCGATTCGATGGAAGCGATCAAAAAATAACGTAAAAATAAACCCAAAAATACGTGGTCGACGCAGGTTCTGGGCGCATGGGACCGCCTAGAACAGGCACTGCCGGCAGCCCAGCTGGCGATGCGATGGCCTTTGTTCATGCGGTGGACTGGACGGTGTAAGGGGAAGCACCAAGCTAATACGGTGAGGGACGCACGAGTGCCTGAAGCTAGCGACGCGGATACTCCGTAAAGGCGTAGCAGTACCTGCGCGAAGCATGTATCTTTGCAGTATTGCTCGTACAGTGCTTGGATATAGTGTATTACTCGTCGAACTCCATATTTAGAACCAGCCAGTGTATTACTACTAGTATTATTACCGAGCACGGTATTTAGTACCGACTCTACGGGACGAACAGGCGTCACCCTGGAATAACTTTGACTCAGCTCGTGTTTGCGCACAGCCTCAACCTTGGCCTTGGCTGAGGCGTTGCCGCGGACAGAGTTTTATACTTTGTGCCACGGCTTCGATTCGGGTGGCGCATGTGCCTGTTGTCGTCCAAGCCGGAAAGTATGTGAGCAAGTGAGATTAGGTAGATTACGATTACACGTGCAGATGGAGATGGATACATTACACATGTACAGCCAGCACATGCATGGAAAGGAGGCCCAGTCAGATTTAGGTGCAGGCCACAAAAAAATAAGAAAAATAGCTGGTGATACTGTGCAACACTGCATGCAACCTAGACACTTCAAGTACACACCACCAATTGCAATCGTTGGATTTCCCCCAAACAAGGGACGCAAAAGAGAAACAGTCATATCATCTGTCATCGGATGGTAATCGGAGCTGGGCCACTGGCTCGCGGCTTCTTCCCCTCCCCCAGGATAAACAAGCAGCCTTAAGGCACAATGGGAATAAAAATCTTGGTGAGGCGTTTATGTAAATTTTTAGGGCCCATGGCAATCAGTATCGAATGACATGAATCAATGAGCAAAGGACTCTGGCGCCGCGGCCACTCACCACTCAGAGTCCAGAATCGGGAGTGGGACTAGCGGTCCAAGCAGCCACCACCAGTTGCCTCTGCGCCGCCCCTTATCAGGTACTTGTGGATGGAGTACAGCAGGATGGCGGAGAGGGCGAGTGTGACCAAGTACCGAGTACCGGAGGGGGAGGTATCTACGTACCTTATTTTTAGCAGAGGGCTGAATTTTTCGATCAAGCGAGCACAGATGGGAAATTGTCATAATAGGACAGCAGGAAAGAGAAGCAGATGTATACACTATGGGCTTTGAAAAAGGAGAAGAAAAAGAAATCAACAAATCTCCTCCACCTCTTCTTCCAATGTGACGCATTCGAGCTGCTCAATTCCTTCTACGGATGCTTCTTCTACGCCTTCCATCATCATGTACTTGTCATACATTCCCCATCGCGCTATTACAGGTAGCACCACAGATAGCGGGGGACCCTCTGTGGCGATACCCATCCCCTAGTACTCCATACCTGTGCGACTTTACGGGGCCAGTCTCTACATCCGGGGGTCAAGGTACCTGCGCACCAGGTTCCTGTGCTGGGGCGGTACGTACCGGCTCAGAGTCTGGTCTTTTTCCACTTCTCGCTTGCTTTCGAGACTTTAGTACTTAAAACCCTCGCCGCCCGATCTTTGCATCGAAAACAGAAACCTTTTTGGAAAACCATCATTGCATTCCAGCTGGTTGCACGTTTAATTTGTTTGCCATTTAAATACCCGGCTTGCTCACTCGAGTTTACACTCTCACATTCCATCCTTCATCGTCTTGCTCTCCGCAAATCTTGCAGAGTAATTTCTCGATTTCATTTACTCGCATTTTACCAAAAAAACACCACACAACCGCTGTCATGGTAAGTTGTTGTTGCTACTCTTGCTATAATTCAAGGGTCTTTTACTAATTACATTCTGCGCGTCATAGGCTGCCAATCAGACTTCATCGTCTCCTTCAGAGACTGTACGACCATCTTTTTTTCCCCATTGAACCGACCGCGCGAATTGCACAACAATACTGACTCTTTCTTTCTCCTCACAGCTCAAATATCTCAAGCTCGACCAGAAGAACAAGATCATGGCCGAGTACGTCTGGATCGATGCCGGCGGCGAGACTCGATCAAAATCAAGGGTAGGTTCCCTCCCAGCGCGTTTTCCTTATCTCGACCCTGGTCCCTGCTTGGCCATGCAAGGCAACCTTGCCGGCAAAGCCCCGACTTGTCCCGCAGGCCCCGCCACCGCATATCGCTGGGGACTCGCTCTTTTGGCTATGCGCGTGTCAATCATGACGCCACACCTGGCGCTCTTGGTTGTGTGGCTCGGAGCCAAGCGGGCCTTGGGATTGGGTCTTGGAGCCTTGGTGCCAAGTGGGGGACGGAATACACTGCACGTCGGCTGCTACGATTTTGCAGTGCCTGACGCTCAGTGTAATTTGTCCACCGCGTAGTGCTTAGTCCGCTCCAAGTCTCAGCTTAGCCTTAGCCTTGCCTTGGCCATATCCCGAAATAGCCCCCCTCGTTCTCCCTCAGGCCTGCGCCTATCCACCCCCGATAAGGGAGACCCCGCCTGTCTGGGGATGAGACCATTGGTGACTTATGCCTCGGCCAGTGTCGGGTTTGCCATCGATCGTCCAAAGGGACTGGAGCGGTGACGCGAATGATCGCGTGTGACGTTATTGACGTTGTCGTCGACTATAACCTGTATTTCGAACATTTTTGCTGACTTCATCATGATAGACTCTTGATGCCAAGGACAAGGAGTACACTCCCGAAGATCTCCCCATCTGGAACTTTGACGGTTCCTCAACCGGCCAGGCTGCTGGTCACGATTCCGACGTCTACCTGCGCCCTTGCGCCGTCTACCCTGATCCCTTCCGTGGTTCACCCAACATCATCGTCCTCTCCGAGTGCTGGAACGCCGACGGCACCCCCAACAAGTACAACTACCGCCATGAGTGCGCCAAGGTCATGGAGGCCAACGCCGAGCGTGAGCCCTGGTTCGGTCTCGAGCAGGAGTACACTTTCCTCGGCCAGGATGACCGGCCTTACGGCTGGCCCGTCGGCGGCTACCCTGCTCCGTACGTCATACAAAACATGTCTTGAACAGCGTTTGAATTTGAGCTAACCGTTTCCTACAGTCAGGGTCCCTACTACTGCGGTGTAGGTGCTGGCAAGGTTGTCCTTCGCCACGTCGTTGATGCCCACTACAAGGCCTGTCTCTGTAAGTTACACAACTTGATGAAAAACATATCCCTTGAGTAAAAGCTAATCAGAGTTTCAGATGCTGGCATCAACATCTCCGGTACCAACGCCGAGGTTCTTCCCGGTCAGTGGGAGTTCCAGGTCGGCCCTTGCGTCGGCATCAACATGGGTGACGAGCTCTGGATGTCTCGTTTCTTCCTTGCCCGCATTGCTGAGGAGTTCGGCATCAAGGTCACCCTGCACCCCAAGCCCATCCAGGGCCCATGGAACGGCTCTGGTCTGCACTCCAACTTCTCCACCAAGGACATGCGTGCCGAGGGTGGCATGAAGTACATCGAGGAGGCTATCAAGGCCCTCGAGCCCCACCACCACGAGTGTATCAAGGAGTACGGTGAGGACAACGAGCTCCGTCTGACTGGTGACTACGAGACCGGCTCCATCGACAAGTTCAGCTGGGGTGTCGCCAACCGTGGCACATCCATCCGTGTTCCTCGTGAGACTGCTGCCCGTGGCTGCGGTTACTTCGAGGATCGCCGACCCGCCTCCAACGCTGACCCGTACCGAATCACCAAGGTCCTGATGACCTCCATCTTCGGCAAGATCTAAAGGGGACGGCTGTAGATGAGTTGATGGACTAATCATGGTGAAAGGATAGCGAGTTGGTGGATGTGGATTTGAAAATTTTACATGGGCGATAGTTGTAACATTACGGATAGGAAGCTGCACACTTAATATGATATCGAGGGAAGACTAACCAGAATAATTATCTGGTTTAACGGCGTAACGGGATAATGATGGGAAAGTTCGTTTAGACTTGACGGCTCTGCATAAAGAAATGCTGCTGCTTAGAATTATTTTTGCAAATATATTAGCGACTACTTCTGCAACTCTCTCTCTCTTGCTGACTTTGACTGACTCGCTCTCTCTCTCTCGCCGACTCTGATCGACTCTCTCCCCTCTTTCTACGCTCAGTGCTCTCCTTTCTTCGAACTGAAGTGATTGTTTAAATATGGTGATTGTTTTAAATCTGACGTAGATATAAAGTATCCACCCTGGCCTTTGTCATTCTGGCCGGTACTTGGGATCCTATCCAGATACTCTCGGCACTCGATTCTTTGGTGGAGAAGTTAGAGAGTGTGGATCAGACCCGTTTCAAGGGTCCCAGCCACTCCATACCTGGGACCTTGGGCAGACTTCGGCTACAAGATTGGGAGTCAGGGGAGAGAAAGTTTGTCCGCCTAAATTTAAATATGGTGAGGTGGATCATATAGTTTAATGCTTGAGATAGAATCGTTTAGTCTAATGTTTTGACTATTAAGCAAAGGTAGTTGTCAGGGGGGTGAATTGAGCTTTGGATGGTGCATCTGATATGGCTATTTTTGGAAATTATCTGATCGCAGCCTTAAAAGTGGCGTCGGACAAAGGTATGTATATTCTATGATGCTCTCCCTATCAAATCTCAAAGAGGACACTTGGAATCTTGTGTTTATAAATGACCGTTGAATATATATTTTTTCTTCTGGGGAGAACACAACAGAGCTAAAAACACTTGTGTATAATACGGCACTTCTTGAAGATAGTTTGCTTCATTACCTTCTCACCTAATATAGCCGCCATGTGCACCATTTTTTGGTTTCATTCTGCCTTTATGCTCGGCGCTTCTAAAAAAGCTTCTACCATACATAGCCAAAGATTAGAAATAGTAGTAATCTGAGCTAGAGCAAGCTCTCAAGCCGCCAGCTTCATGCTTCTTCGATGAGCGCCAGCCTGTCCGACCAGCTGTCAAAGGTAACAGCAAACAGAACATACTCCAAGCACACACACACGCGCGCGCACTATTAATATCACACTTTGAACAACCGCTCTGGAATATTTTCCTTCCTACTTCCATCATCTTGACCAGCAACATCATCAGACTTTTGGCACACACAAGATAAACCACGACCTCGTTCTCATCCTGTCTTCATCTTATCTTGAGCCTCGACTGCTTTCAGCTTCAGCTTCTTTCAGCTCCTTTCAGCTGCCTTGTAACTGGGGGAGCAATCGCCACACCTGGGCAGAATATTTCTTTATTCTCAACAATCAACATACCCTTGTACAGAATATTCCTTTATTCTTTCAACAATCACCATGTGCCAAGAGCACCACACCACTGCCATCTGCGCATCGCAGAAGAGGCACTCAATGTCTGTCACTTGCGGAAATCTCCATCACGTGGCCAAAGAGCGCATTGTCTGCGACAAAGCAATTGGAAAATGCCTCTGATTCTTTGGTACCTGCGGAAAGCTCGAAGTCATTTCTTCCTCTGAGATCATCCCAATCTCCTCTTTGGAAGCCATTCGCTGTGAAGCTTGCACCAAGCGCGAAGACGAAGTTGGCGACCGTCGATCGAAGCAAGAACTTGTTGAGTCACCTCTGCTTAACAGAACTGCTTTCCAAATGCCAGAGGAAAAGGAGGTGTTCGAGGCTATCATTAAGAATCTATGGGATGGCAAAGCTGAATGCCCTTTTCACACTGCTCCTTCTCCGAATATCAACAGTGGAACCGTCGACGCTGTTGGCGATGCAGATGTTTCCGACCAAACCGCAACCGAGACCGACACCGGCACCGGTGATAAGATCATCGTGAGCCTTCTTGCTGCTAAGACCCCTGAAGCTACCAATGGCCATTCTACCGGCTTAAAGAACAACAAACAAAGTAACGGCTTGGGCCGCAAAGTGGGCATAGAATGCAGCATTTGGGCCAACGCTAAGGATGAACCGCCCAAGAAGCAGCAGCACAACAACAGGAGAAAGAGTAAAGGAGAGATCAAGAGTCCTCCTCAATCCAGAACTCCTCACCAACCTCACAAGCAGGAAAGTGGCGGACGCAAGACTTCGAACGTGGTGGTGCCTATGATGGCGAAGGCTAAGAACTTTTTGGGTAATAATTTGTTTACGGGTGCTTAAATTTGGGGACGGAGACGTTGGGGTTGGGCTTGCTTTTTTCTCCTTTGATGAATTATGAGATTTCATGATACTGGATTATTGTTTTGTGCAAAAGTAGCTTCCTCTTTGTAATTACACAGTTACCATATACAACCCGTTACACTGTATTAAATACTAGTTTATACACACTGTATACTTTTCACACAATGCGGAGAGACTTTCGGAATTAAGTGGCGCCGCAAGCCACGTCAGGACACAAGTGGCGATGCGCCCCTGGCGCCGAAAACGTAGCGACCCTGACGTTGCATCTTCCACCAATGGCGCCTAGGCTATCTAAGATCGAGCGAAGAGAGCTCCAAGACATCATCATAAGTAAGTTTCAGGGTGCAGAGAATATTAAAGATAGTGAGATAGCCAACAATATCATACCTTGCACTACACGATCTATCCGTAACGCTCGCTCAAACATTCTTCAATATGGCACGATCGACGCCCCCTCAAAGCCTCTCAGTCGACGGAGGAAAATCACAGAAAACATGTGGCTTGCTATAGAGGATTATCTCCAAAAGTACTCTGGCAAAAGCCAACAAGCTTTGTCAGATTTTCTCTATAAAGAATATGGCGTTAAATTATCAAGGTCCACGATCAGCAGAGTCATAAAGCGACAAAAGTGGTCAAAGAAAGTTACGACTACTATTGCGAAAGAGCAGAGCCAAGATCTGCGAGACGATTATTTAGATAGACGAGCCTATTTTGAGCCTAATCAAATGATATTTGTCGATGAAAGTGGAGATGATCGTGGCATAGCGATACCAAGATTAGGATATGCTCCAAAAGGTGTAACTCCAAAGCAGACCAAGCGATTCCATAGAGGAAAAAGGGTTTCTTTCCTGCCAGCATACACTATCGATGGCATTATCTACTCTGAGGTGTATGAGGGCCATACATATATCCAAGTATTCGAAACCTTTCTTGAACGGCTATTGCCATATTGTGGCAGATTTCCGGAGCCGCGATCTGTGGTCTTTATGGATAATGCATCATTCCATGATATCTCTACAAGGGTAAAAGAGATGTTCGCTGAAGCAGGCGTATTAATAGAAAAGCAACCACCATATTCACCAGATCTAAACCCAATCGAATATTACTTTGGCTCGCTTAAGAACTATATTCGAAGCCGGGTATTGGATGACGCAGATCTTATCGGCAGCGATTTTAAGTCATATCTACGGATGCAGATTAAACTTATAGGACAAGGTGAAAAGGGCAAGAGAATGGCTAGAGGGCATTTTAGAAAAGCTCAAATATATGTTAAATAATGTAAGAACTGGTTGAAACTCTCTATTTGTAGAGCTTTTATGCGCTCTGCTTATCGCGTGTGCGACTGTATTAACGTGGTCTAATTAAAAAGCCTAACGCCACATAATAACCTGAATAATCCAATACGAAAAAAAGAGTAAGATTATAAAAATAATACACTACGCAAAATCTATTGCGAGTTCTTTGCTTGCTGTCGCTGTTCAATAAATAGCATAATATTGTAAACAAAATGACACACAAAGGGTTCTGGTACTTCGCGTTTCAAATAGAAATGGGCCATATGCTTTTCGTTGTGCGCGATTATTTCAAGGTCATATCCGTGATGTAAAGTCAAATGCTGCAATTGGTCGTAGAACCCTTTTTGCTCCTCGGTTGCTTGGCATCGCTGCCATACACCGTAGGCCCTGACCAAATCTTCCCTTGGCCCATCAAAACCCTTAAGTCGTGTCTTCGGGAAGACTAACTCAGGGATTGGATCATAACCTCCTGAAGCACGCCGTTGACAGTGGCACTGAGAGGCTATCTCGTCATCAGAATCCCGTCGCGCCCGCTTACGACGTCTCTGATTCTCTCTTTCCTTCTCTTCCCTCGCTTTCTGATCTCTTTCGTCGTCTAATACTAATCGACGAAAGGTCTCTGGAACATCGTCATGCCCGTTTAAGGGCTTACCTGCCTGAAGGTGATCGGCAAGCATTCTGATATGATGGGGATGAAGTGGAATATGTCTGCGCTCATACTGCCAGCAATGGTCACCTTTAGTACACGGCAGGCCGGGGCAACGCATTAGAAAATATGCCTTCCTAATGCACGCTCCTTGGGTTAGAACGGTCCCGTCTCCAATTCTGGCTTCTATTTCCCCATGCTGCTCAGCTGTTGCGGCCTCCTTGGCGGGCTTGTTAGCGTTAATATATGTGTAAGAAAACGTAATTGTACTGTTATGAGCATAAGTTGCTTCCTCTCCACACACACACTCTTCTCTTTTAAGCTCATCTGGGATACTTCCAGGTATATTTATGTACTTCGTTTGTCGCTTAAAGGCCAAAATTGGATCTATAATTTAGGCAGATTGCGGCGCCGCTAAGGCCGTTATTGGCCAATTTCAAAATGTATACTTAAGTATACAGAAGTATACGGTTACGTAAGTGGTCACTGCCCCATAGTGACAGTGCGAGCAGAGCACCCAGTACTTTGCCATAAGCGCTGGCAATAAAACTACTTACCCTTCCCAACCCATAAAATTAGGGGGCATCTTTCATCTAAGCTTGGATATCTCGCCACGCTTAATTTGGGGTCTGCAATAAGCTGCATCTAGCGGCTGCAATTTCTCGCTGCTTTTACATAATAGTCTACATAAAAATACTAGGAGGAGTTAAGTAATTGTTGTTATAATAATTGCCTGATTATAGAGTGCATAGTAATAGATCAGACCTTTAAGCGAGTTGAAATGTTACGTCTCCCTTTGTATATCCTGGTTGATTCAAGTACTGCCTCCCAAAGAGCCAGACGAAATATTTTCACTTGCTTGTCGCTTTTAACTCATTTGTTTATGTTTAAATATAGAAGAACAACAGGATGAGATGAGGTCATACCATTGACTTCGGGTTGAACCCCAATCCCCGTCACGGACTACATATCGCCTAACAATGACCCTCGTGACAGATGCAGAAGTAGCTGCCGCAAAGTCTTACTAGCCTTTATTCTTGTGGCTATCTGCATAGTCGCAGATGCGCTTCGCAACGATACACGGAACTTTATCCTAGGCTCCAGCACCTGCCACCTTAATGAGAATGATGTGCGCGGTGGATTCGATCACGGTCTTCCCCGGTCTTGAATAACTGTATTTACTGACCTATTCGACGAATAAAAGCGCAAATGATGGCAATATGAAAGTGTGTACGGTTGGCGGGAGGCTGGAGGGGAGCCATCATGCAGGTTACGGAGTATAGCTGTGAGAATAAGGGAAGTTTGATGTAAGCGATGGCAAGTTTTGTATTGTAGTATATTATCACGTGAGAAGCTAAGGTAGGCTGGGTTGGTTGTGTTGGTTCGATATTTTCTCACCTATCCGCGTCTATGCTAACCCCTCTTTACTTGACACCATAGTTTAGTTCCTCATCTCAAGCCTCAAGCTGAGCGGTTTTCATGATGGCGGCTTCGGGACACGAGCAGCGCGATATCATCAATAGTCAGTTCGGCGACAACACTCGCATCTACCAGGGCAATGTCCACCTCCACCTGCCCCACCTGCCGGCCCGTGCCAAAGTTGTCCGTGTCATTCCATATCCCCGCAACGAAGATCTCGTCCATCGTAAGGATCTTATCAATAAGCTAGACAAGCTTTTACCACAAACGCCAGGGTTCTATAGCGCTGCGCTTTGGGGCTTAGGAGGTTCAGGGTAAGCCCCTTTAGCTAATTCTTCCGCCTTAGCGAGAGTAAAGGTATTAATAAAAGCAGTAAAACACAGATTGCGCTTGATTATGCGTATCGACGGTGCGATGATAGTCAATGCTGTGTCTTCTGGGTGCATGCCGACAGCGAAGCGACTTTTATAACCGACTATGAGATAATTGGGAAGAAGCTTGGGGTTGATGAGAGGCTCGATGGGTCAGATCTGCTTGATGCGGTGCGCAGCAGCATTGAAGCACAGTCGCGATGGGTAATCATCCTCGATAATGCTGATAATCTAGAGCTATTTGGAGTGGGCTGTACAGAAGGGACGAATGAGAGTCTTTCTAGGTACATCCCTCGAGGGCCACAAGGGACAATATTATGGACGAGCCGTGATGCACATATCAGAGGCACGCTTGTCGGCCCGAGTCAAGACATCAAGGTTCCACCCATGACAAGGGATGAGGCGACAACTCTTCTAGCAGCAGCTAGAGGTGATAAGTCGGCTGTGGAAGATGCAGGCATCGATCGACTTCTAGAAGAGCTACAGCGACTTCCATTGGCGGTCTCGCAGGCTGGGGCATACATACGGCGGACATCGATGACGATTAAAGAATACTTAAACCTCTTGATGCAAGGCTCGAGTCGATGGGACCTGCTTAAGATAAATGATTTTGATCGGCATCGGCGGCCGGAGGTGTCGAATAGCGTGCTTGAGACGTGGAAGATCTCGACAGAGCGAATTCGAGAGGAAAGCGAGCTATCCTACCGGATTCTCCACGTGATTGCATACCTAGACAGCCAAGATATACCCCATGAGTTAATAGTGGCAGCTAGGCAGTATAACGTTGGTGACGAGGATAAGGCTGAGCAGGTTCCCGAGCTTGAGGTTCAGCGGGCCGTTATGCGACTAGTGGAGTTTTCATTTCTTGATATGCATCGGGGAGAGGGAGGTTTACGGAGCTATGAGATGCATAAACTTATACAGGAAGCAGTTCGATATGGGCTGTGGGCTCAAGAGCGAATAGAGATGACCTTAGGCAAGATCATAACTGGGCAGAACAGGCCGGAGAATGGAGAGGTATACTACTCGAGTATGGCTCTGCAGATAGTGGATGATTTGTTTCCGGTACCAGAGAAAAAATCATGGGCACGATGCGAGAAGTATATGACTCATGCTATACGGGTAGGAGAGTGGGCAGAGATCAGCAAGAAGGAGGTTAAAACATCAATATTACTCAGCAGAGTATCGGGTTTTCTATATGATCGGGGGCGGTGGAGAGAGAGGGAGCCAGTTGACCGGAGGGTATTACATCTCCGACGAGAGGTGCTTGGGGAGAAACATCCATATACGATCCAGAGTATAGCAGACCTTGCAGCAACATACCATGCACAGGGCCGATATGATAAGGCTGAAGGGATTTATAAGCAGACATTAGATCTCCAACGGGAGTTGCTTGGGGAGAAGCATCCAGATACGATTAGGAGTATGGCGTCCCTCGCGACGACATACGGTGCACAGGGCCGATATAATAAGGCTGAAGGGATAAAAAAGCAGATATTAGATCTCCGACGGGAGGTTCTTGGAGAGAAGCATCCAGATACGATCTGGAGTATGGCGAACCTCGCAACAACATACAGTGCACAGGGCCGATATAATGAGGCTGAAGGGATAAAAAAGCAGGCATTAGATCTCCAACGGGAGTTGCTTGGGGAGAAGCATCCAGATACAATTAGGAGTATGGCATCCCTCGCGACAACATATAGTGCACAGGGCCAATATGATAAGGCTGAAGGGATTTATAAGCAGGCATTAAATCTCCGACAGGAGGTTCTTGGGGAGAAGCATCCAGATACAATCCAAAATATAGCGGACCTTGCGACAATATACCATGCACAGGGCCGATATGATAAGGCTGTAGGGATTTATAAGCAGGCATTAGATCTCCAACGGGAGGTGCTTGGGGAAAAGCATCCAGATACGATCCAGAGTATGGCATCCCTCGCGAGAATATACCATGCACAGGGCCAATATGATGAGGCTGAAGGGATTTATAAGCAGGCATTAGATCTCCAACGGGAGGTTCTTGGGGAAAAGCATCCAGATACAATCTAGAGCATGGCGGACCTCGCGGCAACATACGGTGCACAGGGCTGATATGATAAGCAGAAACCGGGCCGCAGAACTTTAAGGGAAATTTTACATATTAATATAATACCAAACCTGGAATATTTAAAAGATAGGAATTATAAGTATGACCAAGGAGACAACGCTGCGTTGAGTCCTCGGATGCGAGGAAATACTCGGCCAAAAGTGAATGAATCAGAGTGGATGTATACTGTATATAATCTTAGTAATTAACACTATGTGGAGACAGTCTACAGTTTCGCAGTGTGTTTTAAAGAGGAAGCTATTTACGCTCATAACTATAACAGTTGTCACATTTCGACTCTTGCTTTTACTGGGTAGCTCATTCCATTCCTGGAGCTGTTTCTTGACAGATGGCCAATCAATATCAAGTTCTTCGAAATCCCTTGTGATAGGGGGAGTGCCACGGTGAGTGGTGGACAGCACAACTGTCGTCCTGTCAGCCTGGCAAGGCTTCTTCGCTATCTCTTTGGCTAATTTCGGTTCTAACACACGCCGCCAGAACTTTTGTGGCGATTCTACAATGTCCAATTCTGATTGGCCTGCACGTTTTCTATGGTTTATAGATAATTTCCATTCGACATTATATGGTATCGTAGATTCTGGCTCTTCTTCGTCCGACGTATCTAGATCCTCGGCAGCGGGGGGCACATGGGCAGGGGCTTTCCCTGCAGGTCTCAGGCGGCTCTTTGAGACTGGGGCTGTCAGCGGAGAGTCATCACTATCAGAGGGAAGGATATGACAGCTTTGAGAGTCGCTGGTATCATCATCATCACTTGGCCAATTATCACTTTGACTCATGACTGCTGCTGCATTCTAAGGCGATTCTCGTCGCTTCTGGCAAGTTCGCTCAAAGGGCTACAACGAGCGCCAGTCCTTAGCACCACCTTTCAATCGCCTTCCATCACTTTCTTTGTCCTTCCATCCCCACTCTGCCGTACAATCACGTGAGCAAGCCATTGCTCTCAATGCTGTTAAGTTTACATCTAGAAGTACATCTGCGATATTATTGATGAAGCTATTCACGATTTTGAAGACTTAATTAATGATGCATAATGGAGTGTGACATTCTAGCTCTCGCATTTAGAGACTAATGCAGCCCCAAATTTGATTGTGGCTGTAGCCTGCTTGATTAAAAACAATAATTTGCCTTATCAAGCTTATTTAGATGACTAGAGTCACGTGGTTTGAAGACATAATTGTACCTTATTGATGGGTGACAAGTACTGCCAAAATAATGCGCACGGTCAGAGCGGAAGCTGTGGGTCCTATTCTTTCCACACTACTTAAAGTTACTAAAAAGAACTAAAGCGGCGGCTATATTCCTCGTCAATTTTAAGCTTTTGTCATTTTAAGAGGTATATACTTGTACTAGCATGTACCAAGCCAGCATTTCCAACATGAAGTATAAGTGTAAAGAGGAAGCTATATATGCACAACACAATAGATAGGGAATAAGATTGATTGTAACAATTGTGTTTTCCTCTGTGAAAAGCTATGATCCTGGCTAGACTGTATTCCTGATGTTCAATTCTTCTTTCATCGCTACTGAACTACCCGGTACCACTTCTACTACTTTTGCTGCTTCTACTGCTTCTACTGCTTCTACTATATTTTAAAGGAATGTTTTGCTATAAATAGGTGCTTGAAAGGAAGTTGATGTCCCTGAATATGGTATTTACCAAGTGGCGACTTAGCCATCATTACCCACGATACCGCTATCAAGTCTGAAGGTAACTTCACCATGCCACTCAACATCGTCCTGGAATTTCACTCAACTTTTTTGCTAGACGTTAGAACACAACTGTTCAAGTGAAAACACTCCCCCGAGAAAAGCGGCTAGGATACGGAAGAAATGATCGCCAAAACGAGCTCAAGAGATGAATCTTGACTCCTTTCACTTTCTACTAAAACTATCCATTGACGACATGAATCTGGTGCAGTGAATATTACGTAGTTATACAAGAATGAGAATATAACGCGTTGCGCGACGACCAAGGCATGGACGTGTTCCGACGATTTTCTGACAGCTGTCATGCAGCGTGTCGTTTTTTGATACAGGCGTTCACTGCTTTCCTACCTGTCATTGTTCATAGTTTTCCAAGTGGCATAGTATCACCAATTGCTCCCTACGTCCATCTCTCCGAACACCAATATAAAAAGAAATGTCCCAGCCAAGAAGACCCAAGACCGAAGAGGAGGTGGAGGCGGAGGTGCAGTTCTACGGCCTCACAAACGAGAGCGCCGCGGCAATCGTTCGCCTTGGGAACACGCTCAAGGGAGTCAAAAAGCTGGAGAAAGAGCACACCGAGCTTCTCACCCCCGGCAGAAGGCTGCATCCCCCCTCTCCCCTCTCTCAGCTGGTCTGGAATCAGGCCGATATCGAGGATAGCCCTCAGCCTGACCTAGAGGCCGGGATTTGTGGCCTGAATTTGGAGGCTGCCGCTGATCCAATTGAATCTCTAGTTGGTTTTGAATCATCTCGAGTAGTCTATTTCCCTCGATCTCGGTTAGCTAATACTTTATTTTCTTTGAAAATAGGATTCGAGCTCCCTTGATGATGATTCTCTCCACAACAAAAGCCAAACGGCTTTAATATGTGCCGTTCCTGGAGTTGACAATATTCCTCCCTCTCAGGAACCTCCCTTCCCTTCAAAATTTCTAAGGAGAGCTCTCTCTCCGATTCAGGAAGAAGAAGAAGAAGAGGAGGAAGAGGGGAGAGAAGATGAAGATGGAGATGAAGATGAAGATGATGAAGATGGTGAAAATGCCGGTCCATCCGAGAATAGTTCAGGACGTTGAAAAAAGTACACTATAATAGGAAATATGCTTTTTCTATATTCGGAATACGGTGTGATCTCGATACGGCGCATTGCTTCAACATCGTTCCGGCTATATTTGGTGCTTACTTCAAATATAAGTGATGCTACTATATTATGACGTCTAAACTAGCTCAACAAGCGGCTAGTTGGGAAGCCATCTTGCAGACGCCGACGCCCTGACCACAACAAAGTAGGCTACCCAGATTTCCCCTAGTCATCAAGGATCTTGGATATTAACGCACTTCTGTTAGATCAAATATACTAGTACTACCTATATCGCCTCATACCGGAACGCGATTATCTCAGCCCACAGTAGGGCTTTACTGTTTGTTCCTGACTCGTTGGACAAGATGAATATTTTTCTTGGCGGTGATTACTTTGAATACAAAACACGTTCGACAGAACAGGCGGGATCCTGGAAGATTGAAGTAGCTGCTCTTAGGACTTGCTCGACTATTAACATTAGGGGGGACTATTTTTATTTCTTCTTTCAAATACATGCCAGGAATAACGACGCTTCTAAGACTTCCTAGTGGAATTTATACAGCAAGGGTATTTATTTCTCAAACATTGCTAACATTGCTGACGTTCTATCGTCATTGATGTCCTCCTAATTTCAACGCTTTATTAATGCAGTTGCGGGAAAACCTTTTTGAAAGAGTCCGTGGCGGTAATATTAGCCCACCATTCCCTGGTCTTCTTACCAAACTTGAAGTTAGGAGCGGACTTTTGGATCAGAGTCTCCAGGGTGTCAAAGTTCTGAATCTGGGTCGTATCCGAGCCGGCTCCCCACATTGCGTGAGCCAACCAGGTGGTGACGTGAATGTCAGCCTCAGTGACAGAATCGCCTACTGCATATGGTAGGACCAGGAGAGAGTCCAGCCGCTCCAGCTCTCTAGCCCATATCCTCAGGGCTTCTTCAGTCTCCTTGTAAAACTGCTTATGCTCCTCTCCAATAGGTTCAGTGTAGAACTTGGCAAGGGATCCATTATCGAGGATCTTGGGTTCATAGAACGGATGGCCTGGGTTGGCCTCCTTCTCCTTAATGAGCCTGTTTTGGCGGTTCACCAGGTAATCCTTGAACCCAGAGTTTCTCTTAGCATTCATCTCTTCATCGTTTCGAGCATTGAAGAGGACGGTATCGGTCCTGCCATCGTATGAATGGACAAGATCAATAATAGCCTGCGCCTTGCTCTTGGCAGCGGCATCTGAGGGCACCAAGGTTCGCTCTCCCTTCAGTCCATCAATCCACCTGACGACATCTACGCTTTCGATGATGTTCTTTTCCAATGAAGGCGAAGTAATGCTGGGGACGGTGCCGTTAGGGTTCACTTTCAAGTATTCCGGGTTGAAATTGTCGGCAGCGACTAATGATTCCAAATGTTACTATTTTGCGCCTAGTCGGGGGGCCTAGGTCTTACATAGATCAACATCCTTGACATCATACTCGTTCTCCACGATGCCTTTTTCCGCCAATGCGAGATGGGACACCTGGGCCCACTGCGAGCCACCACATGTATAGACGGTAAACTGAAAAATAGTGAAAGAATAGTCCGTTAGCGCGCGGACTTGCTCCCAAGTGAAATTAAAGGCGGCCTATTATTAGGATTATGCATACCTTGGACGCCATGGCTCCGCAGAGAGTTACGGTTAAGTGGGATAAAAGTCTATTTTGCCTGTTTGTCGGCTTTTGTTAGCGTTACCGACGGAAGCGAGTGTTAGGTTGAAGCTATCCCGTTGAACATGATCGAGCTTTATATACGTCTGTTGCTAAATTTCGCTGACAAAAGCGCATACATTTAATGTCGCGCATTGATTACCCTACCAACCTAAAAAGGCTCAATCTATCTCCCAAAGCTGCATAAACTTGAACGCTGCTTAGCAACTCTGGAGACCTTGAGGAAAATCGAAGATATACTCTAGCTCGAATAAGGAAATTTGGCGCTACAGTTGCAGCCAAATGGAGCATTTGCACGATGAATAAGCGTGACACATAGAAATTGGAATCGTAGGTCCCTTGCAGATCCCAGCACTACCATTTATGCCGACATAGCTCGTGCTGAGTGGCTTGCACAGCACAACCCAGTGATATAGCTGTTTGACATGAAACAGCCTCAGGTGGCTGGTAAAAAAAGATGTCCTAAATTCATTGAGTGCTGATGGCTGCGGGTTCGGGCTATTCTTTGTT
Source organism: Trichoderma evansii (assembly GCF_050947405.1). Classification (NCBI taxonomy): domain Eukaryota; kingdom Fungi; phylum Ascomycota; class Sordariomycetes; order Hypocreales; family Hypocreaceae; genus Trichoderma; species Trichoderma evansii. The sequence continues at coordinate 713,544 of NW_028145193.1, read as the reverse complement.
TACAAGCTTACTAGCCCAGGAGCCCAGTCCTCGTCCGAGTTGGTGCGGGCAAAGCACAGCAATAGGTGCCAAAATAGGAAATTCTGAAAGGGGGAATATTCCCAAAAATGACCAGCCAGGTGCTTACCGCCAGCTTGGGTGGTGGAATCAAGATGTGGAATTAGCATTGTTTTCAAGGCCAAATATACTCCACGATTCTTGGGCTTGGGGCTCAGCCTCAGCCTTACTTGCTCAGGTACCCAGACTCCACTGATGCTGACGATGACTTGGATGTTGGTAAGATGTTGATCTCAACATGATGGAATTCAGTCAGATGAATAGTTTTTTTAAAGATTGTAAGGCGTCATGTAAAGTATATAATAGTGACGATGATTCTCTTCAACTGCTCTCTTTTGCCTCATCATCCACCGATCAACACTCCTCCTCACATCCACCTTTCCGACAACCTTCAAATATCTTTAATAATAATCCTCCAGTCGCTTTTACAGCTTCTTTATTAATAATAATTCAATCAAGATGAAGTTCTCTACTCTTGCTTCCGTCGGCCTCACTGGTCTCTCTACTGTCCTCGCTGCTCCCAGCAACGTTGACTCCCGAAACACCAACGGTGCAGTCTTCGCACTGACCAACGCCGTCAACAACGCAGTCATTGCTTTCTCCCGAGGTACCGATGGCAAATTGACCAAGACTGGCGAATACCCCACCGGTGGCCACGGCCAGGGCGTCGACTTCGACTCTCAGGGTGGTCTTCAGCTCAGTGCTGACAAGAAGTTCCTCTATGCCGTGAACCCGGCCAGCGATGATGTTACCGTGTACTCCGTCAGCGGCTCTGGCCTTAAGAAGATCCAGTGTATCTATGCTGGTGATCAGCCCCTGTCTATTTCCCTGAGCAGCAACGGATTTGCCTATGTCATGGACGGCTCTGTTGCCTCAACAGGCATCTTTGGCTTCCAGAGAAACGAGAAGACTGGCTTGCTTACACCTATTACCAACTCCACCATTGCTACCAGCACTCCCATTGGTGTTCCTGGCACTGTCGCCTTTTCCCCTGACGCCCGCACCCTCATCGTCACCAACAAGGTCGGTAGCACCATCGACCAATTCTCAGTGGCTGCCAACGGCGAGGCCGTCCTGGAAACCACTTACGCATCCAACGGTCTCCGTCCCTTTGGAGCCGTCTGGGGCAAGTCTAACAGACTCTATGTTGTCGAGTCTGGTCTTCCTGCCCTTAACAACGCTGGCCTGTCAACATACCTCCTTGACAAGGTCGATGAGAACCCCCTCTTGAAGCCCATCACCAAGTCTGAGAGAAATCTGCAGACTGATGGCTGCTGGGTTATTGTGACTCCCGATGAGAAGTTCGCCTACACTGCCAGCTTCATCACCCACGCCATCTCTAGCTACAGCATTGCTGCGAACGGCACCGCAACTCTCATCAAGGAGGTTGCTGCTAACCCCGGCGATGGCACCGAGCCCGTCGATCTTGCTCTTAGCGCCGATGGCCAATTCCTGTACAACCTCCAGCGTGGTGGCGGTGCTATTTCCGGCTGGATGATCCAGAAGGACGGTTCTCTCCAGGTACTTAGCAACTCTTTTGGTGCGGGACAGGGTATCCCTGTTGGTGATGGTGCCTCTGGCCTGGCTGCATACTAAGCGCGGAACGCATATGCATGGGACCATTTACCTTAAATTGTAAGGGAAACTAACGCAAGGGGCGTACTATAAATGGAGGTGAAGATGGTGGTCAGCAGATAGATTGCATCTTTGCTGGAGTGTGGCAGTACACTCCCTATGCATAATTCTTCTTTAGATTAATATTTTCATACTATTTGGATCATGGAAAGATAGAGCGGGAGTTAATTCAATATAGTTTTTTTCTCAAAACGCAGTGCCAGCAAATTTTATCATGAACATGTGATGTGCTTATTTTGAAATCATCGTCACTTTGATTAGGTTCTTACTAAACTTCAAAAATTATAGGTAATGGGGATTACTTCCGCATCACGATTCAAGCTCCTTTAATCCAACGTCCTCGTGAAGCTCAAGCTCTATCTGTGTTACGTCCACAGTCTTCCTACCTGTTCGGATATCCTCAATATCAGGCACGGATGAATGCTTCTCTCCCTCGAAAATGGCATCGATTTCCTCCAGAGTTTTGCCTTTTGTTTCCACCCAATACAGATACTAGACGGAATTAGTATCAGGTTTACTTCTTTTATATCACTGTGGAAGGAGTTCTTACAATTAAGACAAAAGTGACGATATCCCACGACCCGTTGATGATGTATGTCTTCCATGTAATATTTTGGAGCGCAATGGGCATGACAAAGGTGAGAAGCAAGCTGAAGCAAAAGAAATTAGCTTGGTAATTGACTGACGAGGTTTAGGAGTACTCACGCCAGTCCGTTCAAACCGAATCCTGTTAATGCCAGTCCGTTGGCTCGGATGGGATAGTTCATCACCTCTGGTGGATAAAGATACAACAAAGGCGTCCAAGCGATGGAGTAAATTCCCTGGAAGAGGAACATCACAGCGACATCGCCATAGACCAGGCTCTTGGAGGCACCATCCGGGTTGTCCCCGTACATCTTAGTCAAGCCGCCAATGATGAAGAGGCAAATGATGAGAAGGCCTTGTGAAAGCAGCGCAGTGGGCTTTCGACCCCATACTGCCGCTAAGTGAGTCCCTCCAAATGCGCAAAAGAGACACCAGACATTAAGGACAACATTCTACGCAGATAGTTAGTCGCCTCTTCTAAAAATCATGAATCGGTACTCTTACAGCTTTGAGCTGATCATTGGGGTCCGTGATGCCCGCGGTGTCAAGCTCATTTCCGAGATAGTAGGAGGCGATAACATTTCCCGCAATGCATGAGAAAGGTCCGACTGAAGCACCAATCAAAGTTCTCTTGCGTGCTGTCGGGGTTTTGAAGATCTCTTTAGGACTCATGGTCATGTCGTGCTTCTTCTCCCACTCAAGAGTATCAACAATCTCTTTGTAGACAGCCACCACGACTGGATTGGTGATATCGCCATCGGCGTTCGTTTGGGCGACAGATAGACGAGCATCCTCATAGCGTTCCTTGCTGACCAACCAACGTGGCGATTCAGGAATAAATGGTAGCACAAGAATACAGGCCAGCGAAAAGACTCCTTGGAGCAAGGACGGCAGTCGCCAACCCCAGGTGGAATCCCATGAGCCTGTGCCGAGAGTAACTCCAGCAGCAATTAACGAACCGACGTAGTAAAAGTTATTTAGGATCTAACAAATTGGACACACTGTCAGCTGCCAAATACATATTTCCCTCTTTCTTCTCTTTTTATGAATGAATTGCAAGAGAGAGAAGCACTTACTCCAACGCCCCATGCACGATATCTGCTCGCAAATGTCTCGCTAAGATAGACACCTCCAGCGACTGAAGAAATCGCACCGCCCCAGCCAAGAATGATTCTCGCAATAACGAACATTGCGATATTCTGCGCTGCGGTCTGTAGGAGAATTCCCAGCAGCGTAACCACCGAACCCCAAAAGATGGCTGGCCGGCGACCAAGCCGATCGGTTATGACGCCAGCCCAGATAGGTCCAAAGAAGCCGCCGATGAATACAGACGCAGTGTTGAGACCAGTATATGCGGGGTTAGTGAGATTGAAATAATTTATATATGAAGGTAAGATATTGAGGCCGTTGAGCATAGAGCCATCGTAACCGCCGGTAGCAGACTGGACCATGGAGCAGACCAACAGAAGAACCGAGACCGTGGTGGTGGATTCTGGGACCCAAGCTGGGATCCAAGTCCCAGTGGGAGATTTGCGAAGCATGGTTTCTGTTTCTGTTTGTCTTTGTCACGCTTACAAGAAATGCTTGGGTTGACTAAATCAGAGCCAAAAACTGGTGAGCAACTGGCGCTGAGACTATGAACATCTCCTGCCCTCTGTCGCTCTTCCTTAACGAATCATCGTTTCTCTCTCGCTCAACCAACAGCGGCTCATCGGGAGATATATGTATAAATGCTACTTTAAAGCTAATCTGCTGGGTGTAACATTGATGCGAGACACCGACATGTTGGCACCACCTGATAATCTTTCCGAGCAAAAGTTCGCCGACAACGGTTCATCGGGTACCGGCAGCATAGTGGATAACACTACTGGAAAGAGAACGTTTCATGGCCGATCCCCAGATATCGTGAGAGCGGTCGACACTAGGGCGTTGATAACGGCTTCATATTGGCTCGGCTTAACTTAGCCAAGACAAGGGCCGTCGGGTAAAAGTGGCAGACCTGCATTCGGTTACCCTTTTTGGAATTGTTTTACTTATCTTAAACTCCAAGGTTTGTCTCCTCACGTTGGCGATACCCCGCGTTTGTTCCCCCACTGATCACCAGACTTCAAAACAGCTTAGTCAATTCTCATTCAGAAGAAGCTTGTGCGGATAAACGGCTCTTTAGCTCTCGAAACCATTGATGACACGGAAAATACGCCGATAACCATTGAACATGGTATGATAGCAGTATACATAACTGGCCTCGCCGCTCCGCATTTCCAAAAGTCCGGAGATAGACTAATATTACATTGGTAAAGGCCAAACTATAAGAAGGTGGAGGAGGAAGAGGAGGATAATAGCAACACAGCGCTAGCAAGATAATCATACGGACCAGGCGTCAGCGTTATCGGCCCACCAGAGACCAGAAGATGCAGGTGTCGAAGCGGCCTGTTATCGCGGTGGCCGGCCTTGCCTGCGAGACGTCGACTTTCTCCCCGGCCGTCACCCTTGCCCCGGCTTTTCACCCCAAACGCGGCGACGAGATTGCCGAGCGATACGAGTTTCTTCATGGCGATAAGCCGTTGGGGATAGAGGCAGAGTGGAAAGGTGCCCTCATTGGACATGCGCTTCCTGGAGGAATTGTTACTCGCGATGCGTTTGAGACGCTCTCCCAGGAGATCGTAGAGAGGCTACAGGTTATTGTCTCGGAGAACAAGGTCGATGGCTTATGGTTCGATATTCACGGCGCCATGTGCGTGCAGGAAGTGGACGATGTTGAAGCTGAGCTCTTGAGACGCGTTCGCGCTGTCATCGGACCAGATGTCATTGTATCGGCATCAATGGATCTCCACGGCAATGTGTCGCGAGAACTGGCACACATGTGTGATCTGATCACCTGCTACCGCATGGCACCGCACGAAGACGCCATGGACACCAAAGAGCGGGCATGTCGCAATCTTGTTAACATTTTGAAGGGCAAAGAGCCAGGCAGACGACCTCTCAAAGCCTGGATCCCCGTTCCTATTCTGCTTCCTGGAGAGCAAACTTCGACACGAGACGAGCCGGCAAAACATATCTACGCTGCTGTGCCCGAAGTGGAGGCTGTGGATGGCATTTTGGATGCGGCAATTTGGGTAGGATATGCTTGGGCTGATGAGCCGAGAAATCGCGCTGCCATTGTTGTTACCGGATGGGATGAAAGCGCGGTTTCCCAAGGAGCAGAGAAACTGGCCAAGTTATTCTGGGATGCGCGGGCTGATTTCAAGTTTGTTGCACCTACTGGTAGTTTTGCAGAATGTCTGGATGCTGCCGTCAAGTCGCCTCCTGAGGATCGCCCATATTTCATCTCTGATTCCGGCGACAACCCGACAGCAGGAGGCTCGGGAGACATGACTTGGGGACTCACGAAACTGCTTGAGCGGCCAGAATTTAAATCGCCAGATTCTGGATACACAGTTATATATGCCAGTGTTCCAGGACCAAAAGCTATCGAAACTGCCGTCGCTGCGGGTGTTGACGCGGTTGTTACTGTGACTGCTGGCGCCGATGTTGACAACATTCATGCGCCTCCACTCACAATGACTGGCCGCGTTCATTCTATCAAGCATGGCGATCGAGACGCCGAAACCGAAGTCGTATTGCAGGTCGGCTCCGTGTACGCCATCTTGACAAAGCTACGAAAGCCATACCACAAGGAAAAGGACTTTACCGATCTTAACCTCGTTCCGAGGTCAGCTGATATTGTTATTGTGAAGATTGGGTACCTCGAGCCGCAGCTGTATGACATGGCAAAGGGCTGGATGCTCGGTCTGACGCCAGGTGGTGTTGATCAGGACTTAAAGAGATTAGGGCATCATCGGATACGGAGGCCCATGTGGCCTTTTGATGAGAATTTTGACAAGATGCCTGGCCTGAAAACGGTCTGGATTGATAAGTCGAATGAGCCCCTAAGAGGTCCGGATATTTAGGTATAGAATACAGATATATTAAAAATAAGTTTCAAGGTTTCATCTATGTATTCCCTTAGACTACTTTAATCCATGTGAAAGCGCGGGCTAAAGTCGTGAGTTCTTCCAATAACGTGCCATGTTGTACGATCTAAGCAGCCTATTCGACTAAATCAGTGCTAGAGATGACATCCCTCCAGTCTTCCAAAAGATTAATCGTCGTATCGCATTTGCTCTTGATAAGCTCGTAGGCATCAAAACCCAGAGGCATCCTTAAAGGAACGGTTTTGTCTTTGGCAACTCCTTCTTGGCGAACAAGGTCCACGATGATTGCGACACCTTTCTTTGGATCGCCGTTCTGTGCGTGATTCTTGTCTACCAGCAACTTATTGAAGGCCTTGGAGCCTTCTCTGTAGTCCGGGATACTTGATTCAACAGTCTTGAGATTGCCTTGCGCCAATAGATCGGTCCTGAAGAAGCCAGGCTCGATCAGCAGTGTTCGGAGGCCCAGCGATCTCACTTCCCTATTCAGGCTTTCAACCATGCCTATTGACGCGGGTCAGCGAATTCTACCTTGGTGAAATTTAATGCACAATATATCACCTTCTAGAGCAAATTTTGTTCCAGAGTATCCTCCGTTGAACTCCATTCCGCTCCACCCTGCGATAGAACTGATGAACACATTTGTGCCAGTTTTTCTTTCTCTAAAGTGCGGCAATATGGCTTTGGTGCATTTTAAAGGGCCATATACATTTGTCTCAAATGAATCATGGAAATCTTCGTAGCTAGCGTGTTGTTAATAACTCGGAACTCAATCTCCATCGGTAGAACTTGCGGGTGAATCCTTACGATAAGTCTTCCCAAGCACCGCCTAGGACATAAGCGGCATTATTGACAAGCACGTCTATATGGCCATGAATGCCTATGGCGTAATTAATAGCTTCTGTAATTTGAGTTTGATCCCATGTAACATCGAGTTGAAGCACCGTAGCGTTGGTCTTCTTCAAATCTGCGACACTCTCCGGCCGGCGAGCAGTTGCAATTACCTTGTCGCCACGACGTAGGATCTCGTCAACAAAGGCTCTCCCGAAGCCAGAGGAGCAACCAGTTACGAGCCAAACAATTGATGGCATTTTGATAAGATGGGATGGTGCTGAGATGAGAAGAGTTTAGTATTAAAAGACAAAATAAATCTAGAGATGCTCAACTTGTAGGAGATGGCTCCTTTCTAGAATTTATACATGCAGTGAAAAATCCCTCGCCATAGTCCGATATCCATGATTTTATGTCCCATTGGCTAATAGAAGGAGAATATCAATAAATAAATATAGTAGAGTGATCCATAGAGGCAAATTGATCCAACGTATTCGTTCCACCCATCTGGAGCGGGATGAAGCGGACCATCCTTGTTGTGAAGCGGACAAGCCGCTCGATCCCGCCAAGAGCTCAACCAAGTCGACTCAGTGTCCATCATGAGATATAAAATCCCCCCGAAAAAATCACCTCAATCGAAGTATTTTAAGCCCAATAAAACGGATTTCTCTTTAAATATTTGGGTGGTAAAATGCTGAGCACACGTATGAAGAAAGCGGAACGCATCCCACTGGCGGCGTAAGCAGAGTAAATAAATCGATTGACATTTGTTATACGTAGATGGATTCAAATCTGTTACTATTATCAGCTAATAGAAAGGATAATTGAAACTAACATTTTTTTATCATTTCCCCCTCTCATTATGACTTTTCTTGAACAAAATATGCTGCCGTTCTTGTCATCATCTGAATTCAACAAACGCGAAAGCGAGAGATGTGATGACTAATCGTCGTCTTGTTTCAACTCTTCGGCGAAATCTTAACCTTCAAGCTTAACTCCGCGTAAAGCAACATAACCGACGACTCAAACAGCGAATGATCTCGTGGGAAACTTCTTGAACCAACACTGAAGAAGTTAGTAGCTCTATATACGCACAAAGTATACCGTAACGCGATGCCGCCAAAGCTATACTCGTCTCAAGCTTGCCGAGCTTGTCGGTATGTGATCCACACCTCACCAACAACTACCCAAACAGTTTGAGAGCTGACACTTGACTCGTTGTAGGCGCTTGAAGAGGAAGTGCACGCGAGAAGTACCTAAATGTTCTTTGGTGTGTCTAATCTTGCAGAGAACTCTACCTAGATGAATTATCCATAGCTAACGACGATGACAGTGCCATCGTCTAGGCAAGGCTTGCGAGTACGCCGAGCCTATAGCAGCAGAAGCAGCTAGTCGTATTGAGCAGACTCTCCACGTTGGCACAATTTCTCCATCTCGGATACGCTTAAACGGTAATTCTGCTGTGCCTTTTCCTAGGCCCACACAGGAATTTCCTTTAGCCTTTTTCTTGGACTCTGAGGAATTGGCTCCTCAGGGTGTCAATTCTTTCTCACGGAGTCGCCATCTAGATTTTCATGAGATTGTAGCCGAGCATCTTGAAGACGATACAGCCGCTCTATGCGAAGAATATCTCTCAACGGTGCACGAATGGATACCAATGGTCAGCCGGAAACGCCTTTTCAACGAGCTGACTAGCGGTTCGGGTGATGCAGATGGCTGTCTCCCCATCTTACTGCTTTGCATGAAAGCATTCACCACGAGAGACGGTAATTTTGCTAGAGACTCCCCTTCATATTTGCTAGCTAGATCACTTTGTTCAGAAGCAGAATCGGCGGGATTTTTGTCTTTGAGATTAGTCCAGTCTCTCATCCTCTTGGCGGCCTACGAGTTATCCCATGCTATTTATCCTTGTGCGTACTCGACTCTTGGTCGAGCGTCAAGATTAGGCCTTCTGTTGGGTTTGAATGATAGGAAGAACAACAAACTTTTTAAAGGTGCCGAGACATGGACACTTCGGGAAGAACAGCGCCGGACGTGGTGGGCGATATTCTTGCTAGACAGGTGAGAAATATTTTTTACTCTTGCGTCTGCCAAACTTCGGCTACTGACTTTCAGCTGATAGACTCATGAACATTGAAACGAATCTACCAATCACGGTTCCCGAACCCGCCCAAGATGAGTTACTGCCGATTAATGACGATGATTGGGATGAAGGAAAGATAGTCCCTAGCGAACCCTTATTCACCACGTCATTCAGCAGCTTAACATCTGTTGGATCTTTTGCCAGGATGTGTCAAGCTGCACATATGCTTAGCAAAGTCATGCATCATAAAACAAGCAAAAAGTCTTTGCAAGAAGTTGAGAATCTCCTTCCAGAGGCACAAGCGCTCCATTCGGCACTGTCGGCGCTGCATAGCTCTATCGAAGGGCACATCTCTAGAGGAATCTTACGCAAGTCTGCTATAATTGCACTTTCATTGTGTAGCTCTGCTCGGCTTCTTCTCTACAATCTTTATGCATGTAATGAGCCGGGAGCTTTTGTGGAGCAGAGCCGGATAGCCATGGAGACGGAGATGCAGAGAGCCAGTCTAGATGGAATTATATCCATCTCCTCTACTGTTGTGCCGGCGATTGCTCGTGCGAATATTGGGTGCCCTCTCATAGCGCAATGCCTATACCATTCGGCCACAGAGTGCGCCTGGTTTGTCCGAGAAGACCACGAGCCGCAAATGTACAATGCCTTGGAAGATATCGTACGAGACCTCAAGCTGATGGGCGAGAATTGGAACGTTGCAACGGAATATCTCGCATTACTCCAGCAGGCTGGTATTCTAAACCTGATTGGTTCTGAGACGACATCAAACACATTAACGCCATCATCTGGATGACTTGGCGTTTTTCCACATTACTCTTTCATTTTCGGAAGTAATACCAACTTTCGGGTATCCAGACCATATGAAGAGACTTCTTGAAGTTGATTGCTTCTATCTTCAGATAACATGCCGTTCCACGCTACTCATCCACATTTGTTGATCTGGCCACATCTGCCATATCTATATATCCATGCTGTAAACTCATAAGCCTTGTCTTAAACAAGCTATAACAGTCTGTCCCCAGCAAGACTCTCAGAGCTTTACTCTTATCATGTTCTGCCCAAATACTCTCGAAAAACCCCTGGGTCTCAACGGCCTCGACAACTCTATCGCCAAATTTGGCAGGGTCTCCGTCCACCATTGTCTCATCTCTTGACGCCGCATCTACAATGTCAATCCAAGCTTGAATCTTGGATTCATAGTCCGCTGAAATACCGCCATCTGATTTGGAGTTATTACCCGCAAACGGAGTTCTGAAACCTCCAGGCTCTAACATCATAGTTCTGATACCAAACGGCTCCAGCAGAGTAGCGTACGATTCGGTCAGAGATTCGGTTGTCGCTTTAGCAGCACTGTAGAGCATGTGTTCTGGCTTTGGGACAAACCCCCAGATGGATGAAACGCTGATGAGAGTGCCTGTACGGTTGCGGCGTAGAGTCGGCAGCAAGGCTTTCCATACACGGATGAAGCCGAACAAGTTGGTCTGCAAGTATTGCTGAATCTGATCCTCGCTCATGTCTTCCACTGCTCCGAGCAGAGTAGCCCCAGCATTATTCACGACAACCCAGTGGAGAGGTTCAGCCTCGGTGTTAAAACGCTGCTCTTCCAGTGTTACGATTTCTTGTATAATCCGTCCAGCATCTGGTTGTGATACATCGAGCTGGAGCCATTGGCCGCCAAGTTGAGCGAACTCTGGATGTTCCAATGAAGCCTTCTCAATGTTACGTCCGGTACCAATGACGCGATGGCCAGCGCGGAGTGCCGACAGAGCCATGCTGAGGCCAAGGCCTGAGGATGCGCCAGTGATGAACCATGTTTTCTTCGGCAAAGGGACAGACGCCATGATAGTGGTTTTTCTGTGTGTATGTCGATTGAAAGAATAACGAACGTCAATTTTCAAACGGATGATACTTAGATAAATATATACTGGTTTAACTAATCTCGTTAAACTCGTAATTGACCATGGCTCCTCTCCACAACCCGCCCTATGCCTCTTCGTCCGCTTTACGTCTCTTCGTCCGCTCTGGCGGCCGCCTCATAACTTGAGCATCAGCGCAGATAATTAAGGTTACATTGACAAAACGCAGGTAATCAACGAAGGAGCTTCATAATATAATCAAGTCTGGTGGGGTCAGCATCGTTGGGACCGGTGCATGAGGCGGATATTTCTGCCAATGAATACTGGTCTCAGTGCTTCTTTCATGGTCCAGAGCGGAAGCAGAGCGGACGCCACAGCGGATACAAGCGGAAGACTCGAAATGAGACCTAGTGCTTCTCTCAATTGGTGCACATGATTAATTGAATATTGGCCTAATGTCGTCTGATTTTGGTGTTCATCATAGTGGAATAAGTGATATTTCAACATAGAGCTTACGTGCTATATTGCGCGAAGCTAGAATGCGTAGTACCGAAACATCGGAAATAAAGCTACAAAAACTACCCATATGTATTATGAATAACATATTTCATGCAAACCATACTCCTGAAACAGTAAATCGGTCTAAAAATTACTACATGCAGTAATTACTGCTTCCAGGGCAATTAAACCAAAACGGTCAATTCAGCCAGCTTATATACGCGTCCTGATGTCAGCTTAGACATCAGAGGAGGTCGCTACACCCAGTATTTGCCCCGGCCTAGAATTATTCGGTCGTTGTTTGGGACAGCTGATTGAGATTTGATATGGTGGTGATCAAGGCAAATCAGTGGTACGAAATGATGGAGGAGCGCATAAAAGTCGTAATAGGTCGAAATATCACGAATACAACTTGTCAGTTGAGTTACAATTAACATAAAATAGGCGAACTGAATATAAAACTACTCAAGATGACTACAGAAAAAATTGCTGTTGCTCTTGGTGCCACCGGCAACAAAGGCGGCTCAGTTGTCAACAACTTCCTATCTACATCCGGTTGGCAAGTTCGGGCACCTACCTACACGAAATACCACAAGCGTCAAATCTCAAGCTCTGCCTGTCAGTGGCCCGAAGTTATTCGCGCAGATATGAATAATCCTTCAACCCTTAAGCAAGCTTATTATAGTGCCCATATCATTTTTGCCGTCAGCGATTTCTAGAGTATATACTTTGACCCGGCCAATAAGGATAAGTCTAATCCGGGACAGGCGCTTAATGCTTGGACCGCCAAGCAAGAGGCCCAGCAGCTGAAGAATGTCATAGACGTTGCTGCAAAGATTCCAACTCTGGAACGCTTTGTCTTATCATCTTCGCCAAACGCGAAGAAGTGTTCTGGGGGGGATACACTCACATCTATCACTTTAACTCCAAAATTGGTGCTGAGGGCTACGGAAGAGAAAAATATCCGGATCTATTTGCTAAAACAAGCGTCTTCCGACTTGCATGGTTTTTGAGCAGCCAGACTACAAGTCAGCTATTTATGCCTACCAAGGTAATAATATGCACCCTTTTTCGTATATGCGGACCAGACAATAAGCCCAACATCATCACAGGGCGAAAATGGGGTTATACAATTCCCCGGTATAGGTCCAGAAGATATGAAATTCGCCTTTATTGCCGCCGAAGAGGATTCAGGCCCCATTGTAAAAGGCCTTGCTCAAGGAGCCCAGAGGGAAGGCCGTCTTTGGGCTTAGAGAGCTACTCACTCTACGGACTGGCCTGGCAGCCGAAACTCTCTATCTCACCAATGGTCGGTTCAGCATAGAAACTTCGCCTGAACTCAAGCTACAATTTGGAGAGGCCTAGGGTTTCTTGGACGATTTTGGAGTCGTAGGCGCGTCATCGCTTAGTTTTCATTGCAATATCAGTCACCGGAAATACAAACACCAGCTTGCACGAATAAGGGAACAAATGTGAATTCTTAATGTCTGTAGCTAAAAGAGAGAGAAAAAAGAATTTGTGCGCCTAATGCTTGAATCAAAGGCAAAAAATAAATCTTAATGACACCTGAGGGATTCGAACCCTCGCCTATTTCTAGACCGCGAATAGATCGTCTAATAGACTAGACAGAACCTGAACACGGCGCCTTAGACCACTCGGCCAAAGTGCCTATTTTTAGATGGGATTGCTACAACGACAATTGGTTTTTGAACCTGCGCTGCAGCAGAGTGGCAAAAGTTGGCTGCAAGCCCGCGCGAATACCCTAGAAGCTGGAGAATTACCAGAGTAATGATGCTGCAATGAAGAAAAAAAGAGTAGAAAAGGCATCAACTAGCTGTTATATAAACAAAAAAAATGTCCACGCGTGTTATAATATTTTATTTGTTTGTTTTCAAGTGTAGATCAATGGGAAATGTAGAAGAAATAAAACACCTGTATTCATTCAATGGACATTAGCGGTGTTCCTAAAATGGCAGTTGTACCAATGCGGTAGATAGGGTAGAGGATTAAAAGCACTGAATAGATCTCTGGTGTCTTGCGATAATCAACTATTGCCGTAAAATAACTGTTCTTGGGCATAACACTCTTGATGCATAGAGAGAAAGGCGTGGCATAGCTGTCAGTATCATAGATAACTAGCGATATTCAAGAAGGCCATGCTCCTACAGCTGTTAGTCCTATTACTCCATCTGTTGTTCATTTGTGTGGCTCTACATACATGTACACATACATAGGTACTTCTTGATTGCTCACAGCTTCCTCCCCCTCTAACACTCAGGTTTTGAAGCTCCTATATAGAACGATATTCCAAGTAAATAGCAGCAAAAAGAAGACCAGCTACCAGTAAAAAAAGTCAAAAAATCAAGCTTGATTCTCCTCCGGGAAGGCTCGAACTTCCAACCTCCTGATTAACAGTCAGACGCGCTAGCCAATTGCGCCACAGAGGATCCACTTGTTGATATTTATGAGAGCACAAATAATTTATATAAAGCTTGAAAAAGTTCAGACGAGTGTTTCACAATTTTTTGAAGAGCTTGAAGCGCTAGATGATCTCATGGTGACGATAATTGGATACATATGATTGGACGAAAAACTCAGATAGAGTTTCGTGGACAATTACATGGGCGATGTTGTGTACGCTAATAGCTGCGAAAGAGGCGAGCATATCGGCATTGCACATTATAATTCTTAGTTCAAAGGTTTCACAGATGAAGTTGGATTGTAATATGAGTGGAAACAATTACATGGGATTGATACAACTATATGCAATGCAAGAGATCACGAAATACCCTATCCTCCCTTCCTTGCCTTGTCTTTTTTAAGACCCTAGTTTAGTCTCTCGTTGCTCAATCAAGTCTCTAAACTGTACATCAATCTTACATGTATAAAACGCCTCAATAAAGCCATAATCCAATTCCTCTTATCCCCCTTTTGAGGCGAATTACCTCCTGTACAGCGCAATATCCAATCCCAGTGGTTTCCTCAAGAAACCCTCCTTTGTCTCCATGGGGCCTTGCAGAACCTTGGCACTAAATCGTCTCGCCCAGGCAGATGCAATCAGTCTCATCTCCATCTCGGCCACGTTTCGGCCGACGCAAGCTCGAGGTCCGTAGCTAAAGGGAATGAATGCATCTTTCTGGCGTTGTGTGGCGTTCTCCCATCTCTCTGGTCTGAACTCGTCGGCATCGGGGCCCCAGATCTCCTTAGAGTGGTGAATTGTGTAGGTTGGAACGCTGAGGACTGTGCCGGCAGTGAAGAATTCTCCGCAGATGGTAACGCCGGGAGAGTCCGCAGGGATTTCGCGAGGCAGACCAATACCGGAAGGCGAGTGGTGGCGCAGAGTTTCGTTGATGATAGCGGCGAGGTAAGGGAGGTCGCGGACCATGTCATAGGTTGGGACGTCGACACCGTCGGGAATGGCAGCATCCAGTTCGGCTTGCAACTTCTCCAAGACGCGGGGATTGCGGGCTACATAGTTCATCAAGGCGCATGAAGAGTTGGAGGTTGTGTCGCTGCCTGCGATGAGCTGGGTCAAGGCTTCAGCTGTCAATTCCTGTCGTCCGAGCGGCTCGCCCTTGTCGTCACGGCCTTCCATCAATCGAGCGAGAAGATCCTTGCGTTCAACATCAGGGGGGTTGTCAAGACGTCGCTTCACACAGGCAACCGCAATACCAGCAAGGTTTTCCACTGCGGCGAGACCTTGGCTAAAGAAAGGATCGGGCAGATACTTGGCATAGGGCTTGAGAGCTGGGAAGCAGCCAAGAGCCGCGCTCACTTCGCCACGACGGTTAAGAATTTCAATGGCAGGTGCATAGATGGGAGGGCTATCCGGCGAGGGTCGAACTTCCGCAAGATCCACGCCCTTCTCAAGCATGCCGAATGGAGCACCGAAAGCGAGATCACCAATGACATCAAAGGCAATGAAGTTGAACCAAGGAAGACAGTCGAAGTGAGCCTCCTTTTTACCATCCTTGCCCTTGAAAGTGCTTGTCTCCACCAGGCGATCTAGCTGCTTAACGAAATTTTCGAGGTTCTGGTGGATGTATGGCTCAAACTGGACGACAGACTTGGCAGAGAAAGTGTGAGAAACCATCTTTCGCTTGCGAGTGTGCTGAACGCGGTTGCGTGTGTTGAACAGTCCACGCTGGATAGAGACGAATGCATCGTAAAATTCACTATTGCATGTCAGTGTTAAGTCCTACTCAGCTTGGCTTATAAAAAATAGTTTTTGATGAGGATGTGTCATACGATTTCAGAAAGCCGTTACCGTGGCCATAGATGGCGTTGATCGCCTCGTCATCGGCAATAGAGACATGGTTGGGCTGAATTCGCACGAATTTTCCCATCTTCTTGTGTAGTTTGTCAACAGTGTCATAGCGATCACCTCGGCGACAGACATGCAAAAGCCATAGGTTCGAAAACTGAGCGGCAAAGGGAGCTGGGAACCGACGAAGTGGCGCAAATGTGACAAGATAGTCGTATAGATATGATATAACCAGAAGTCCGCCAAGGGCTACAAGAGTCCAAGGCGTCAGGAGGATTTCGAGCAGCGCCATGTCTGCGTTGACGAGCTCTTGTTGTCTCGCTTCTCTGATTTCCTAAGCACAAGCCTTGCGACACTAAAATGCGAAGTTGCTTCGGTTGTCGGAAATGGGTCGAAGAGCTGTGTTTTATGGAGACTATTTAGTAGCTCTTGTGGAGAAGTCGCCTTTTAATTCTTCCGTCAGCAGCGCTGACCAGCAGCAAGAAAGTTTATGCTGGTGGGTTCGTGATGTGTATCAGCGCCTGCAGGTCTGGATTTGAAAAAACATAAAGGAAAAAGAAGAAGAAAAATAAACGAGACAAGATAAACTACACGTCAGACAACTCTGCTATGCTGTCAAACGCAAATCTCATCTCAGCAGCAGATTCGCTATATATACAAAACTCACTGGCCCAACTAACCCCGCAATCTGCCCCAGACGTCAAGGGGTGCGAGAAATCGGTAGATGGTAGCGGCTTCTAGCCTCCCAGGCAAAATGCGACAAGCCTTTGCCCGTGTGTGGCGGCCCTGTCACCGCAAAGATGGGGGAAAGTAGCCTAGAAGGCTTGCCATTTCCAAGAGGGGCAAAGACTGGCCTGGGGCGAAGACCAATCCGAGGCCCCGAGCTAGATTTTGTTTCCGGCATGGGATTCGGCAATCAGTATTTGCGGGCTTAATTCAATCAGATGGCTTATGGCTTTATTTTCTCACTCTGTCTATTTTGCTAGCAACCCACCTTTCCGTGGGTTGAGCATGCGGACGTGCCGCTGCGATTTGATTTACAAGGTGAGGCAAAAAAGGGGACGAGCCGGGAAGAGGGAGCGGCAGAGGTGAATTGGATATGCGCTGGAATTGATTGGCTGGCTGTGTGTTCCATCCCTCCCGGGGCCGCGGAGCTTATTGATGCCACAGTATTTACGTAGGATTAGAGGAATAAGAATAGTAAATAGAAGTATACATCATAACCCTATGCCATATATATTTAGGGGCAGTAGTATCTACGCAATACTTGCAAGGGTCACCTTCAGCGAATAGCGAAAAGAGAAAAGTACTCTCCATGTAGACTCCGGAGCTGCATCTCAGATCGCGACGCGCATATGTAGCTGCTATGAGGCGCTTTAGAACAGCCCAGACAATAAGCTACGCAGTGGTATATTTGATACAATAACCCTATCATCTTGGTTCAATTAATAATAACTGTAGCTCGTCTTTACGGTCTGTACGGAATACTGGAGTCGCCATTACAACGCCTGACGACGCTGTACGAGTCAAGCTAAACACTGATGTTTTGCAGTACTACTACGCGAACTGGAGCGAGAGATTTATTAATCACTTAATTAAAGCAAAGTAAATTGATACAAACATCGGGTATGCCGCCCTTGGAATACAAAGACCAGAAGAGAATCGAACAAAGAAACAAAATAGAAACAAAAACACAAAATAGCCTGCCCTATCCCCAGATTCCCCTTGCCGAACTCGCAGCCGCTCTATTAGGGTGGTGGAGTCCCCGCGGAGTCGAGTCTTCCCCCAAAATCTCCGCGCGTGAATTACTCAAATTCTCCGCGCGTGAATTCCCATTTATGCTGCTCCATTTTCCGATTTGATCCAGAATGGTTCCTGGATCCTATTGCTGGTCGATGATTGACCAGTTTTCGCCCTCTTCTGGGTCGGAATTATCATCCTCACTGTCTACAACAGAGTGGAGATATTCCATGGCTGGAAGAGTGGGAATCCTAGAGCGAGCTGTTGTCATCATAAACTGGGCAGTGGGGATCAAAGAATGACCTAAAGATATGATGAGCCTGAGGCATGATTCTTCCAGGAATTCTTCGTCATATGCATATTCGTAGTCCATGTCCAGGATTTCGTAGGACTCAAGATATTCACTTGAGTCGCCGAAATCTTCTGCTTCCTCTGATATCCATTCTTCGTCACTTTCATCTCCATAACTTTCACCTTCATCACTTTCACCTTCGTCGCTTTCAACTCTGTTATCTTGTCGTGGGGGCATGTGCAAGCTACTAAGCGGCATAGATTCTTGACGGAGTTCATCTTCATCTGCCACTTCATCAATATTCCATGCTGACATCATTATTGATGAGATAAGGTCGAAATCTGCCATCCTGAAATCGTACAATGGGAGCAGCTGCTAACAGGGCGACGAAGAGAGAATTGCGACTGTAGCTTAGGCTTGGTTTGAAAGGAAGGGTTACTTAAGAAGAAAAAACGTCTTATTTCAACGGTTGGCACGAAGTGTATTTAAGTTAAAAAACAGCTGAAAAGACGAGATTTATTCATCTGCCATTACCAGCTGTTACAATTGTCAACTTGCCACGACATCTTGTTCAGACAATGTTGCTGTGTTTTTCTTTTTTCAACAGATCTTAACACAGTATATACACAAAATTGCGTTTTCTTTAAATAAGAAACGATCATTAGATATATAAATTATTGTTTGTAAGTGGCATTTTTTTTATCATATAGTCGGAATTCAGTGGGTGGCGGATGAAAGAATCTGGAAACAAAAAGCGATGTATTTCGATTTTCTCGCTGTATATCTTCATCTGAACACTAGTTGTGTGCCATTAAAGATTGAAAGCGTACCGAAATATCCTCACTTACGATATTGACACAATTCGTTGTCTGCTGTGAAGTCAAAAGGCTGAATACAGAGATGAATATATCAAGGTAATGACACGTAGGTTGAACAAAGAGAAAGAAAGGAGAAAGAGAGTCATTCAAAACAAGCGAAGGTTTCGTTGAATATTTGTGAAAAAATCTTTGTTGGCTCGTCAAGTCCTTTGACAATTAGCCTAAGTCTTTCGTTACTAGTCATTGACTTATTCCATGCTAATATCTAAATTTAGGCCTGTAATGCTTTTCGCAGTTGTAAACTAATCTGCGCAATGCTCTCTTCCGTTGTCTTCTGCCCCGCCATCAGATACAGTACGTTTCCAAGTACTCTACAGTGCACGTTCCATGACCCATTGGCGCCCTCCGAATCCCCTGCAACGAGAGTATCGCGAATGCTCTGTGCGGCGTTGCTAAAGTATCCCGTGCTACCTGATGCGTCCTTGATATGGATTGCTAGAACACTACCGAGAGCCCAGATGCCCGATACGCGGTCTGTTTGGCAGGAAAGGTCCTCCACCAGATCGCGAGGCCAGGTTGACCAAACGTTGGCAGCAGACTGGCCGCTTGTGACAGAAGCTTCGGAAGACTTCCAGCTTTGTGACTTTGCCCAATTCCATGACCCGTCTTGGTCCATCTTCTGCAAATCATTCAGGGATTCTAAGGCGACTTGACAACCCACAGGGTGAGCTGTATAGCTATGGCCGTGGAGAAGTGCATCTGTCTTTTCTTGGGAGTTAAATGACTGGAAGATATTTTCCGACGCAAGCGTTGTGCATAGCGGAACAAGGCCTCCTGTAAGAAGCTTCGCGTGGACGGAGATATCAGCATATGTGTTGAGGAAAGAAGAGGACGAGAAGCGACCGAGACGGTAGAGGCCGGTGAAGACTTCGTCAAAGATGATGGGAAGTCCAGTCCATGCGTTGGGATCACTGGGGGTTTCTTCAATAGTGGCGCCGGGTTTACGGAAGAGATCTGGGGATTTACGGACGACGTTGACGAGGGCACGCTGGAAGAGAGGGTCTCTGTGTATGGAGAATTAGTAAGGGTTTCGAGATTGATGAGAAGGGCACATTCTTACACTAATGCCATGCCTCCGGCACCAAGAACAACAGGCTCGATAATGACCGAACCGAACCGACGCCCTTGCTTAACGAGTCGCTCCAAAGATTCTCTAAGAAAGGCTTCATATCGAACATGGTGACCCTTCTGCTCTCGGCCCTGAACATCAAAAATTTCCGATAGCGAGCCGAAGTCTGCGTCCTCACCCAATGCCTGTCTCAGCTCCTCAGGAACATTCACGCGCCACTTGCCGTTGATGCATAGGACAGTCGGATAGTCAAACCAGTGACCCTTTGCATCGTACCACTCAACCTTTTCATTATATCCACTTGGCTCTGAGCAGTCCATGGCGCCAATGGTATCACCGTGATATGAGCCCTTGAGGCCTACGACTCCGAGCTTCTCCTCTTTGGCCCATCCATATCGAAGTTTAGCTGCTCGAAGACCCATTTTGAGGGCCACCTCGATACCTGTGCTGCCATTGTCGGAGAAGAATACGCGGTCAAGGCGAGGGCTGTTCATCCCCTTGAGGAGATTTTTAGAGAGTTCTAGGGCAGGGCGATGGATGCCGCTGGCGAACATGACGTGGCCGTAGCGGCCGGCAGCATAGGCGGCAGCGAGGGTGAGTTTGGGATTAGCATGACCAAGGCCCTGCGTCCACCATGATGCTGAACCATCAAATGAGGCACGAAGGAGGCTGTCGTTTTGTGATGATGACGACGACGAAGAGGGAGCGAGAGTCTGGAAGTAGTCGCCGTGGGCTGAGTCGATGACATTGATATCCTTTGGAGTGAGTAGACTGTGCTGAGCGAAAGGATACCAGATTTTCTCGAGAGCCTGAGTGGCCATAGAATCTAATGATGAGATGCGTTGCTCATGGCGCTTATCGAGATGTGAGATGACGTCGCCTGTATTTTTACCTTGGGACAGCTCTTCGTAGTACTGAGCCATTGATCGAATATCCTCTTCGAGACTTGATTTCCTTTCAGGTGGCTCGATTACTCCAGCAACAGGCACATCGTGGTGCTCTGCAAAATACTCTGAAAGATACTCGAAATTCTGATACTTGTCCTCTTTGAACAGCACTACCGACTCAACGTCATAACCTCGCATGCGAAGTGACTCGAAGGCTGATATCGTCTGAGAGATACCTCCTAGCCGAGAATCACCCACAAGAACAACAGGTAATCGAAGAGGCGCATACATATCCGCCTGAGTTGTGCCTGATGGACCAGGTGAGTGAACACCCCCAGCAGTTTCAACAAAGAGCCATTTCCGGCCTATGTTGGCACATTGAGCTGCGTAGTCTCGGCATTGGAAGAGGAGGTTGTCATTGGAAGGGATAGTCTAGTATAAAGAGGCGGCAACGGTGAGACTATGTTGCTACAACGAAGATGCTTTTGTTTGTGGAGGGATTGAACTAAGACTTACGGTATTGGAGAGCTTGGCGGCAATGTGTGGGCTGACAGGGATTTTATACTGAAAGAGAGTCTTGTTGGAGACATCTGGGGCGAATTTCGAGATATGGCTGCGTGGATGATAGATTGGTTAATCAGCAATGCTATCATCATTGGTCTCAGATGAGTGGTTATATCATTATTCATCTAAATCTTCATCGTTAACCCCACTTCTGATAAACAAAAGAATTTTTCCAATTTCTCTCTCTTCTCTTCTTTTCTCAGCTTCAAAAGGACTATCACTTACACCGATCATCAGCCTCGCTATCTGGTCCCGTTGAGACGGGCTTCAAAAACGCTACGCCGCGACCTGTCGTCCTCGCAGCCGCAGCCTTGCAGAGCAGCGTTGAGAAGACAGTCTTCCCCACTTCAGTGTTGGCACCGAAGATTTGGTACGTGCGCAGGGAGCGCCAAAGCGGCGATGCGAGCGGCGGTGGCGGCTGTGGCATGACGGCAATTGAAAGGAGAGATCAAAATAGAAAGAACGAATTCAATTGGATTGAGATTCTAGCCGTGAGACATCAAAAGGGTTTTCTGTCTTCTTCCCTCTTTGACTTTTCTGTTGTCATAGAGGCTGAAGAGTTGAAAACGGGCTCTGGGGCCGAATTAGGAATGCTGAACTTGCCCAGAAGGGTAATGGCGGCCACTAAGCTGAAGCTTCTTGGCAGTGCGAATTGCATTTGCTCTCGCCCTTTCGTTTGTCATTTTTGTTGGGGGCCGTGCCGATCTCCGTTTGTCCATGCCAAAGTGGGGGTTTCTGCAGCCCATCAAAGCTCTTGATTCAAAAAGCCGAAGAGCTCAAGTAACTGACACGAGCTGTGAACCTCGAAATCCCTCACTGCAGATAGAGCCGGCAATAAAGCTGTCTATTAGCTCATTCGTTAGCATACCCGAGGCATTCTGTGGCATTGCCCTAACATGGATAAGCGGGCTTTTTTATTGATAATTTAGGTTTTTTAAGGGTGTGTAGAGTTATGGTTGAGCTTGACAATTAGGTATAGCTTGATGTGGTGGAGTAGATGTTACTATTTTTTTTTTCTAAACCCATGTGATGACCAACTAATGCGTGAGTGAGATTCTCTTGCGTGGACGCCGATGCAGGCCGAATGTGACTGCATTCATGTACATGTATAGTTGTTTATGGAAAAGCGTGCGTACATCAGTTCAAACGGTATAGCCGGGTTCAATTGATGAGACACGCCTGAATTGAGTCGATCAATTGAGCCAAACGAAGCCAATAGTCAACAAAGATGGCTCCCAATCTCGACGAGACTCTCGCCTCTATCCTCTCATCACGCCTATCTCAAGGCCGCCTTCGTCGCCTCACAATTCCTTCTCCCAGCTCTGTCGACTTTTCTTCAAACAGCTATCTATCACTTTCCTCCAATCCAGCTGTCAAAACTGCCTATTTGTCTTTCATCCAACCTTACCTGCAGTCAGCAGACTCCGAAGCCGGCTTCGGACTTGGATCTGGAGGTTCTCGGCTCTTAGACGGCAACTCAGCATTCACAGAGGATCTAGAAGATCGAATCGCCAAATTTCACGGTGCAGATGCAGGACTGTTGTTTAATTCTGGATTCGAAGCCAATACAGGGCTATTCGCCTGTGTGCCGCAAAAGGGAGATGTCATCGTTTACGACGAATTGATTCATGCCAGCGTTCATGATGGCATGAGATTAAGTAGAGCGCAAAGAATTCCCTTTGCACATAACAAAGTTTATGAGGATTCTGCAGCAGTATCAGAAACATCAAATGAGAAGAATAAACGTCAATGTCTCGATTCTTTATTGAGAAGCTTAACAGAGGGCGCAGAAGGACTAGATGTACGAAATGGAAACAAAAATATCTTCATAGCAGTTGAGGGAGTGTACAGCATGGATGGAGATGCAGCAGCGCTAAAGGACATTGTTGAATGTGTGGAAAAGAGACTACCATTGGGAAACGGCTATATCATTGTCGACGAGGCACACTCTACGGGAATATTTGGCCACCAGGGAAGAGGGCTCGTCTGCCATCTTGGGCTTGAAAGCAGAATATGGGGCCGTGTGCACACATTTGGCAAAGCTATGGGATGCTCTGGAGGTGAGTTTCGTCTTCTCTCTTCATTTTTTGTTTAACATGCTAATCCAACTTGTGCATGAAAATAGCCATTGTTCTTTGTTCTTCAGTAACAAGGTCATATCTCATCAACTACGCCCGCAGCTTCATCTATACAACTGCCATGGCCTTTCCTGCTCTCGCTAGTATACGCACGACCTACGACTTTCTAGCTCAGGGGCATGCAGATCCTCTTCTTCAGCATCTCCAGTCACTTATTCTCCACATGCACAACCTCCTCAATAGTATAATTGAGCAACACCATCCTTCACCAGAGTTATTCCGCATAAACCCTGAGACACCGCAGTCACCGATTCTACCACTGTTTACGAGTCGAGCAAGGAATTTGGCGCAATACTGCCAAGAGAGAGGCTTCACTGTAAGACCAATTGTAGCACCAACAGTTCCAGCTGGACAGGACAGAGTAAGAGTATGCCTGCACGCTGGAAACACCGTGGAAGAGGTGGAGGGATTGTGTAAGGCGGTAGAAGAATGGATAACGAGAGTCATAAAGAGCAAGTTATAGTAATTGACATATAATATTTGTGCTTATATATTTAGAATAATCTCACTGGTGTCATTCCTGTGATACTCTTTACGAGAAATCCTTTTCTGTATCCCTTTTCTTGCATTTGCTATTTATCATGAAAAAACAAAATCGTAAAAAATTAACCCATAGCCGTCCATCTATGCGCCTGAGGGGTCCACCGGCTTCTTGTCAAAGCTCTGCATGGGTTCCAGCCCCCATCGGCCAAACATGGCGCTGTCCTCGTCCCAGCCATTGCACTCCGTCGTCAACATCTTCTCACCAGTAAAGATGGCGTTGGCACCAGCCATGAAGCAGAGCGCCTGCTTCTCCTCCGACATGGTCTTGCGGCCAGCAGCAATGCGAATAATAGTCGCAGGCATCAGCAGACGTGCTGTGGCAATGGTGCGCAGCATGCTTGTGAAGGCAATGGGCTCGCGATCACCCAATGGGGTTCCCTTGATCGGCACAAGGGCGTTGACTGGGAAGCTCTCAGGGTGCTTAGGGAGCGTGGAGACTGTGTGCAGCAGACCAACTCGGTCCTCTGATGATTCACCAAGACCAAGGATACCGCCGGAGCAGACGTTGATGCCAGCATCGCGGACATGGCTCAGAGTAGTCAGGCGCTCATCGTACGAGCGGGTTGAAATAATGGAAGGATAGAACTCGCGGCTGGTGTCGACGTTGTGGTTGTAGGCAGTCAGTCCAGCGTCCTTGAGCTGGCGCGCCTGCTCGGCATCGATCATGCCCAGCGTCACACACGCCTCCATGCCCATGGCCCTGACACCCTTGACCATCTCGACCACGTTCTTCAGGCCAGACTTGCGGCCGCGCATGTCTCGCCATGCTGCACCCATGCAGAAGCGCGTGCTGCCGTTGGCGCGGGCCTGGCGCGCAGCTTCCAGCACAGACTCAACCGATTCCATCTTCTTAGCCTCGAGGCCTGTGCCCTTGGAGTATCGCGTCGACTGGGCGCAGTACGAGCAGTCCTCGGAGCAGCCGCCCGTCTTGATGTTCATCAGCGTGCATAACTGAACCTCGCCGGGGCTGTGGAAGCGGCGATGGAGAGAGCCCTAAAATAAATCAGTGTCAGCTCAAGTCTGTTTGGTTTATACCATCAATTGATTGACTTACAGCCTGGTAGGCCAGTTCCAGCAGAGGCTGGTAGTAAATAGCCGAAATCTCCTCCTTGGTCCAGTTGTTGCGCGGCTGTGTCGCTGCGACTGCATCTGCCACCAGCTTCTTCCCATCCAAGCCCGATTTCTGCTGCTGCTGCGGGGGAGGGGGAGGGGCAGCTCCAAAGTTGACGGGAGAGTCGACGGCGGTGCTGTTGGCTCGGCTGTTGATTCGCACCAAAGCTGGAGTTTGCCTGAACGAAGGCGAGAAGGACTGGGCCAATCGCCCAGCTCTTAGAGTTGTTGTCGATACTCTCATTGTTGCGGTTGTTGTTGTGTGTGTTTCTCCGCTGTTGTTGCGAGAGTTGAATAGTATTGTTTAATAGATGGGGAGTGCTCTGACTCGCTACTATCCGAGTAGCTGAAAAGAGTGGGCAGATCGGGGTTTGGCTCAATGTGATTCAATGGCGTTTCTAGGCTCAAAGTTTACAGTGCGTGCATGTGGCACTACTCTTACGAACGAGCTTGATTAGGAATTCAGCACAACTCGCTATGATTAGTCGAATTCCCTCATCTTTTCCCTCCTATTCCTCTCTTCTTAGTCTATTTGTCTCTCTGTCTAGCTGTGGCTTACCTTCTCAGCCCTCCGCATTGGCGGATCTTCGGCCGGCGGGGCAAGCCTTTGACTCCATCCAAATCCGGTTTCGGGTTTTGTTGGGCAGTGCTATCTAACAGTAATCTAATCTGCTGTCATTTAGATGCGTAACGCGGGTCTATCCTGCCGCGTGTTGTGTTATGGGGTAGTAAGAAAAAAAAAAAAAAAAAACGCCTCGGCTATCGAGTCAATACTGAAAGGACAAAGCGGGTGGCTTCGGTTCAGCTTGAAGTAGCGGCTTCGGCAACTTTTTGTCTGCCTCTCTTGTGCCGATGAGCGTAAAGCAAGTTGATCAGCATCAATTAAACCAATGAGGACGCTTGGACAAGGCATAAGTCGGCTGCACTGACTCTGTATAAATATGGCTCATACGGATATGTACCTGGGGATGACAGCTGTGATACTGTGCCTTAGCAAGCGACGAAGAGAATGGGGCTACGTATCCCCGCAATATCTCTAGATAGTTTGTTTAATAAATGGGTTTACTTTTTTCTATTGGCTTCTTTTAACTTATCAATGAACTGTTTGTTTCCTTGTCTTTTATCTTGTGCTTGAATCGAAACAAATTGCTTCCAGTTATCATCTCTATTGAAGAGCCTGCTATAACCCTCTGTATTTTAGCGCTAGGGTGAATAATCATCTCTAAGGAATGTAAAATTAGTAAGTGCAATAGAGCATCCTTAAAACGAGAACAATGTATATATTGTAGATAGAATCCAGCAAAGAGACACTAAAAGTTTCTCAAAAACAATATTTTAGAGCCTATCCATAGCGTTTCTGATGATTCGAAGCTTCAGGTCTCTTATTATTGGACCACACTTCTTACCTGTAGAGTCCTCTTTATTAACGTTTCGTTAGCGAACGACTCGCTGTTTATACATGAACAAAACTGCAGAGAGAATTACGCAAGTCAACAACGTACGCTGTATTCGCACATGATGGCCTGAAAACCATGGTAAAACTATATCATAGGCTTTATCTTTACATATTTGCATGTATGCGCCTCTGATGCTGGTGAATATACGCGAACATAGTGTCATTCGCTAGGTATTGGGTATTAAATCTCTTAAAGCTCATCAATATATTATATAACGTGGCTCTGCAGATCATACAAGTCTTGTATTCTCATGTCTCTGTAAATTATTTACATGATTTAATCTTATCGTAAATATTCAACTTCATTAATACGCAGCGCAGGTTCAGTGTACATCGGGCCAGGAGGCAGCTCCTTTGCCGCCTGGGTCAAAGTTATGGGTTACCCCAGAATAGACGCGACACTAGCCCATTGTATTTGCCGCCACGGGGTTTGCCATTACACACCAAGCGAGCGAAGTATGTAGGTATTACCAATTATTAATGAACCCATTGATCGAACCACTGCATTGTAAGAGCCACAAATACGTCTTTTCCTAAGTAAAATCAGCAAGTTCGTCCTATATTTTCCCAGCTAATCAGAGGGTAAGCGGCTAGAGTGGTCCGATAGTGACGGGAAATTTATGCATGTTGGTTGGGACATTCAGTGCGAAATCGGCTTACCTTGCCTGTAAACACTCCCCATCGATTAGGAATCTTTTTACTTTGCGTGACAAGGCGAATAAATCTAAATGAGATAGGCATCGGCGCGGCTCCCGGAGGGCCTTTGTATTGGGTGGACGTGTTACTACCAGGTTAGCCGCGAATGCTCGTTCGCTCTTTTTGACCCTTTGTTTCAGGTTGGCTCAGCCGCGCGGTTCAGTTAATAGATTGTGGCTGACGGGTTTCGTGCGGTTACATCGACCTGCCAGATACTAGAGCTTTTGACATCAGTAGCCAACATAACCGACACAAATGCTGTAGTTATACTACTAGTTTACAAGTCCCACCCATGCGAATGTCTGCATTAAAACGGAATTCAATTCGTATTATTCCTATATTGTCCAATCTTGTTTCCCCTCTTGCCGCTGGCTCATACAGCTGACCCATGCCGAGCTGAGAAGTGTTGGACGAGATCAGGTCATAAAAAAACAGCTGTATGGTTGTCTTAAATATTCAGCTTACACCCATGTTGAAGAGACGTACAAGTTGATTTTGACGCACCTACTGAGATTTTTAATTTTTTTCTTTTACAAGCAAGGCCTTGGCCAATGTGAACATCTGACGCATCGGCCGTCTGTCCCAATACCACGCATGCTGTCCTGATACGAGCACAATTGTGCCTATTATTGCAAACATGGCTTCACTGAAAAAGGCTGAGGAGATTGTACGACGCCTAACTAGGAAATATGGGTATTTAAATGAGGAAATGATGAGCGATATCGAAAAATGGAAACCAGAATACCGTCGCGAGATTGATGAAAACTGGCTTGCGATGGAGAATACAGCGGCACACTCGATCAAGACGTTTGTATTTCTCAAATCCCCCAGATCTACAAACAAGCTAACAGATTTTCAGACTAGCAAAGCAAATTTATGGCAGTGGCGCTCGTTTTGTGTTTGAACTTCTTCAAAACGCGGAAGATAATACCTTTTCCAAGACCACTGAAGATCCTTTCATTTCATTCAAGGTGTATGAAAATCGCATTGTTGTAGAATGTAACGAGGATGGCTTTACCGAGCGGGACTTGGTGGCCATTTGTGCAGTTGGCCAGAGTACCAAATCTTCCTCGTATGGTTATATTGGTGCAAAGGGTATCGGCTTCAAGTCTGTTTTTATCGCCGCTTGGAAAGTACATATCCAATCGGGGAACTTCTCATTTGAATTTAGGCATAAAAAAGACGATCCAGGGCTTGGTATGGTCAGACCTATTTGGATATCGACCGGTGAGAGGCTGAAGGGGCCATTAACACGAATGACTCTTTATTTTCATGATGAAGGAGACCGGGATGAACTTCGACATCTCAAGTCAATGATATTCAAACAGTTGGATGACCTGCAGCAAACATGCCTTCTTTTTCTAAAAAAACTTCAGAAAATAAAGGTAGTGTTCTATGACACAAATGAAAGGGTCGAAAAATCGAAAGAGTTCCTTAAGCGCCAGGTCGATGAATACCGACTAGCTTTAGATACAAGCTCTACCAAAGGTGGCAAGACGACGAAGCAAAGTCAAATCTACCATATCACGTCATTGAAAGCAAATGGACTACCGAGAAGCGATAATCGTGATGTACCTAATACGGATGAAGCTCGAGCTATTTCGACTACGGCTGAGGTCGTTCTCGCATTCCCTCTCTCAGTTCAATTCAAGCCGTTTGTTAATGCAGAGAAAAAACAAGAAATATTTGCATTTCTACCTGTAAGAGAATCAGATTATAAGGTGAGCTTACATATACAGCCTCATTGTATCCTAATTTCTTTGCTCAAAAGGGTTAACGACTCACGTCTTTAGTTTCTCATTCACTCCGATTTTGACACCAGTGCCAATCGCGAAGACATCATCACCACTTCCAGAAGGAATGGAAATCTCCTTGACTGGATAGCAAAGGCATTCTTTGATGCCGTCAGACAATTTTGCGAACATGACACTTTATGCTATGATTGGCCGCTCTTTCTTCCGACCACTGAAGGCGCCTCAAACACGTTTTGGGCTGATCTGGACGTGAAAATTCGAAAATTGGTAATCAGGAGTCCGACACTCAAGTCGCGTCGTCGAAAGGAACTGCGTCTTATCAACGATGTCTTGATCCTTGCTAAGGATGCGACGTATGGGGGAGGTGTGCCCATATTCGACGACCCGGTCAAGGATCCGTTTCTTTCACCAAAGTATTCTGGGACAGTAAAGAAAATTCTGGAGGACTATGGACTTAAGAGTATTTCACCAAGCATTTTCTTGGAATTGCTAGAAACTGATCTACGCAGTCCTGATTCAAGAATGCATGGAACGGAGATGACCGAAGACTGGCATTCAGCCGTGGCCAATCTTCTTTGTTCGTGGTTTGATCGTGGATTTCCTGTGCATACCAATCGATTAAAAAAATTGCCTCTGATTCCTCTAAGGGATGATGAGTGGATCTCTGCCGCGTCGAATTATATATATTTTCCAATGACAAAAAACATCGCCATCCCTGAACAACTGGATATCAGGGTGATACAATATGAAGCGACATCCAACATCGCCCGGAAGAGACTTTTTGACCATCTGGGTGTTTTAGAGGCAGACATCACTACAGTTAGGGCATCGATACTAAGGGCATATGCGTCGACAAATTATATTTACCGAGCGAACCATATGGGTTATTTGCGCTACTTGTATCTCACGCACCCTGGGATATCTGCCAAAAAAGAGCTTGCATTTAAAGTTGCCGTTGTGGATGGCCAGAAAGAAACTTTTCGACCACACCAGACCGACCTTTACCTTCCTGGAAAGACCCATCGTTGTAGCCCACAGTCTCTTCTTGCGCCGCATGGGGCAGCTCCCGGATTCTCTGTTAGATTTATCCATAAAATATATATGGAAAATTTCCCAGAGAAACCTGATCCAAGCTATCTATCTTGGGAGAGGTGGCTGTTCGATTTTGTCGGCATACGAGAGCGGCTACGGCTTACCAATGTCAGCGGAGAGTCTCTATCGGAAGCTGTAATGTATGTTCACAAACACCGCCCAGAAGAATTCCTTGAACTACTTAAGTATCTCTGGCGAGATGCGGATTCAAAAGAAAGGACCAGCCAGATTCTACGACGAAAAGTTAAGGCCCTGTCCGCTAAAAATCTTTGCGGAGTGAGCCACTACGTCTACCTCGAAGATACATGGCTCCCATTCGAGAGTCTCCGCCGCCACGTATCATTATATATGGAATTTCCACAATATTTTCCATTTCTTAAAATCGATAGTATCGGGCCAGCTGATAAGTTCAGTGTCGAATGGAGCTTTCTTGCAGACCATTTCGAGGTCAAGAAGGATGAAAATTTGGACTTCTATACGGATATATTGCTTTATATTCAGATATCACTTTTTGATATGGACACTATACCAGATCTTCAAAGCCAAAAGATCTTCGATTTATACGCTGCTATCTACGCGATATTAAAATTGTCCAGAAACCAAGAAGGGGATCAACGCACAATTAAGTAAGCACGAATAAAACCCAATTCAGGTGTAACTGCTAATAAGTTCGACTAGAAACTTCTTCGCAGAGGACATGATATTTTTGCCGAACGGTGAGGACTTTGACTGGGTATCGTCTTCCGACTGCCTGTGGCTTGCACCTCCAGACATGGTATCAAAACATTCCCTCAGAAATCTTTATTCGAGAATCATAGGTGACGACCAACTGGAAGATATAGAGCGCCTCCTTCATAAGATTGTTGAAATCCCTTCCGCCTCCTGGTCCGACATTGTGACTGAGTTAGAAGAACTGAAGGACGCGGGCTGTGACGATGATGACTTTCAACGAATTGATCAATTATACAGATATCTGAGAGAACTAGACCCCCCTGTAGCCAGTTTGAAGTGAGTTCAATGGTACACGCAAATCCAGCACTGATGGAAAATATGCTAAAAGAAACACAGAGAAGTATTTGCTACGAAAGAACTCATATTTGCGAAAAGTCGCGGCAAATGGGCATGGTACAGCATCTCCGATTGCCTGTGGTCCAGTAAGGTTGAAATTCGAGGAAAAGTCATATTGGATTCGGAATACGAAACCCTCAAAGATTTCTTTGTTGGAATGCTGGGCGTCACATCACTCACCATCCAAATGCTTTATGATGAATTGATACAGCCTTCCCCGCAGAAAAACGTCAATGACCTGAAAGACGCCATCTTATCTTTGAGCAGTTTACTCCAAACCGAGCCGACGTCATTGGATCCGCAACCAATTCTGGAAGTTGACAATTTTCCCGTGAGATATTGCAACGGAGAAGTCGCCCTACGGTCAGCAAAGGTGGATTTTGCTATCCCGGATAGGGAATATTTAAGTGTCATGTTCAAAGAGAAGATCACGATGCTAGACTTTAATCTGGAGGATATCCATCGGTTAAAGCCATTTTTCGAGTGGACAAAACTTCAAGGAAGGTACCTATCTAACTGTGTTATGGAGGGTACCTCTGTTTCCGAGCCAGGGCGACCGATTTCAATGGAAAGTAACGATTTGAAGCGTAAAGCTTACTATTTTCTCCGGTATGTGGAGCCTGTATGTGAAAGAAGTGTTAAGGACGCTGACAATCTATATCTCACAAACTAGTATTGCGGCTACCTACAGCAGCCCCCGTTTTCTGGCAAACCCGTCTGAATTTTACCAACTCTTACGGACAATGAATACCATGGAGACAACTTGTATATCCTCTACCCTGACTGTTTCACAGAATAACGAGAAATTCTGCGTCGAAAATGTTATCGGAAATGAGCATATTGAACACACCTCGTCCGGACTCACAATTTTTGTGCCCCGGAAGAGAAAAGCCCAGGCGATCTGTTTCAGCTCGGCACTGCCAAAAAAGTTCGCAGAATGGATAATGCGAGATCCAACAACGCAGACACCTGGTGCAGTTGAAAGTGAAATAGTTAACATTTTAGCTGTTGTCTTTGCATGTAATCGCTCTGTTCTCAACGAAATCTGCGACCGTCATGGGATTGTTGAAGTTGAAATTCCAAACGAGGATATTGAAGACGATGAAGAGGAGGAAGATGATAGTGATTTCGAAGAGGAGCAGCTACAAGAGCAAGAGCGGAGGCGAGAGCAGTCGCCCCGACTGAACAACCTCACTTCAAGCGAAGGAGCCCCATCAGAGCAACTGTCTACGTCAAGTCGTTCTTCAAGTCGTTCGTCAGCAAATACTAGCTTCTATGAGACGTCAGAAACACAAGATTTAGGAGCTCAAGGAAACAATTCGGGGGCATTAGCCGCCACTGTCGCTCGGCGAAGTTACCCTTCAAGTCACTCGCTGCCGGGTGGCCAAGAGCAAGAGGATATACCTTCCCATGGGCGACGTCCGATTATTCATTCAGGTCATAACTCTCCTGATTCATCTTTGACTTTAGTAGAGAGTCGTCAGAATTTGGCATCTGCGGGGTCGTCTGACGATACGCAGTATGGCGTGCTTTTGGAGAGAGTTGTTGCCGCAGCTCAGAGCGCAACGCTTCCTTCTCAAGGTTCTTTTGATATGAGTGACTTGCGCAACAATCTGCCTGGACAACTCGGGGATGATAACATCGAAAGTTTCGATGGATTGGGTATTGTCACTCGATTTCGATCAGCGAATCAGCTGGAGCGCGACAAGAAAGTCGGGGCCGCGGGCGAGCTATTTGTAAGTATCGCAAGTAGTACGACATGGAATTCAAGGGCTAACTAAGTTCGTATTTCAGGTATTTGAGTTGCTATCCACGCTTGGAATGCCGCATTGGAGTATCGAGAACTGGCAAAGTACAATTCGAGGTTACGTCAAGGCGCACCCTAACTATCGCAACATAGCTAGTTGGCGTGGTAGAGAAACTGCTGATCTGGTTTACGATGATACTGAGGGTGATCTCACTAATATTCTCATGGATTGCGGTTATCTCGATTCTGATGAATGGCGGAATGCTCGTCCTAAATACTATATGGAGGTAAAGACTACTACAGGGCCACGCGAGACCCCGTTTTATATGAGCAACAGCCAATACGAGCGTGTAAGTGTGTTTCAAGAGGGTTGACCCTTACAAAGGCTAATGAGATGCATGCAGATGAGGCGCACGCACACGACGCCGAATCGTTCAGAGATATATATGATCCTACGTGTGTTCTGGCTTAATACCGATAATATTGGCATGTGCGTATACTTTGATCCTGAGCAACTAAGGCAAGACGGGCAATTGTTATTCACAGCGCAAACATGGTCTGTCACACCTGCGGCGGAGTCTGAAGAATAAGCACTGTAATATTAGCGTACGCAAGGGTTAGATTAAGCCCAAATTGTTAGCAGGAGGGCATCTTATCAGAGCAATGAGAGGCAGTATCTGTATCTAATAGGCCACCGTATGACCTGGGTTTCGAATTGAGCCATAAAGCACAATAACACCGCTATTGGATATCTACCTGTGCCTCCCCTTGAAACCTTCCTCGCTGGTACTACTGTAAATAAAGGAAAATAGTATAATGAGAAGTGTGCAGGAATAGGTGAAATTATATGACGAGGAAGAGAAATATTAAGTAGATTTACTTATTAGTATGAAATAATTCTTTCTAAGACTTAATTATACAAGGAGTTGGCAGCAGTCCTCTACTTACATGTATTTACTGCAAGATGTCGCCGATTAGCTAAAATACCACATGTACGCTTGTCAACTGAACCTCCATAGCTTTATTAATAAATACCCCCACTTAGCTTATGAAGGAAAAGTTTAGAGAAGCTCATTCGTGTTCATTCATTCATCGTCTATAAACCTCGTAATTAACAGACGGTCTTCCTAAGCGCTACCAGTTAATTGGCCGAGTTAAACTCAGTTTCTTTCGAACAGGAACCACTCGTCCAAATCTGGATAATGGTAAAACTAACTTGCATACAGCGACCACGGCCAAATTGCCACTCCACCCACTGTTCTTCCAAATCGCGCTGTCTAATGTCAGCCACCAATTAGGCGTCCGCTTTCCCTCCTCGCTTCAAAAAAGATCTGTCAGCTCTTTAGCTGTCCTGCCCTCCTCATTGCGTCATGCGCGTCAAAACCACGAGCTTGCGGGGTCTTTCACGCATTCAAGCTTCGCATCTTACAAACCCAAATGCAGGAAAAAGATGAGTAACGGAGTTGCTTGAACCATTGATTAATAAGATCCTTTTTGGTAGAATTTAAATACAGCTTCATACCTTTCTTTCTGTCTTCATTATAACATTCCGCTACCTTTCGTTGTTTGCAAATCTGTAGATCATTTGTCAATTGAAATAACGCTTTAATTATCGCCAAAATGGGATCCAAGTATGTCACTACTCTCACCAAAGTTCACGATATTTATCACCATCAACTCCATTCCTCATAGTTGAAATTATCGCGCACTTCAATCAAAATAGCATTGACTAACACAATTATCACCAACAGCCTCGTCGAGCTCGCAGACCGCCTCTTAAAGAATGGCGCCAACAAGGTTCTCCCCACGTCTCGACGAGTTCGCGTCGTCTTCAATCAGACTACCATTGTAGACACCACCCGTGCAGTCTGGGTTTGGGAACATGAATGGTACCCTCAATTTTACATCCCCGCCTCTGAGATCAAGGACAGCACTCTCAGCGATAGCCAATCTATCAAGAGTGAAGGCACTGCAAAGACCGCGGCAATCGTTAAACTCACCGTCCCAGCAAAGGCGGGCCTTCCAGAGAAGACCACAGACCGAGTATTGCGGTTTGACAACGATCCTAGCCTGGGAGACTTAGCAGGACTTGTGAGACTAGAGTTCGGTGCGATGGGTAAGATCTCCAATATCTATATCAATCCAAAGCATAATCTTTCATATTTCGTATGCTAACTCCGTATTCAAGACACATGGCTTGAGGAAGACGTCCGTATCATCGGCCACCCCAAAGACCCTTTCAAGCGCCTCGACTTCCTCCACTCCACTCGTCCTTTCGAAGTCCGCCTTGATGGCAAAACTATTGCCAAATCCTCTTACGCCATCCACCTGCACGAGACCAGCCTCAAAGTTCGCTATTATGTCCCTCTTGCTTCCATTGACCCCTCTCTCCTTCGGCCCAGCTCTACTACCTCGGTCTGCCCTTATAAGGGCATTGCAGAGTACTACAATGTCGTCCTAGACGGAAAGGAGTACAAAGATATCGTCTGGTATTACAACTACCCGATCCAGGAAAGTCTTGCTATTGCAGGCTTGATTTCCTTTTACAATGAGAAAGTGGAAATTCTGTTGGACGGTAAGCCAGTTTAGATGCAAATGCCGAGCTTTGGTATAGGAAAAATTAGCGCGAGATCAAGCGATTTGGTTATATATGATATAATTCGATATATTAACGCAATATGGCACAACGGTGGAAGCTTTAAATAAAGCTCTCGGAGGGCAATATTGATATAAAATAATAAAAAATTGCACACTATCTACTTACTATCTTCCAAATAAAACCCGTATATTTTATATATGTAAACCATTCCCGTCGTTTATACTTAATACCATCCATATCCAATCACCACTCCGTAAAAACCATATAATAAATAATACATGAGCTAATCTATGATAGAGAAAGAAACCTGGGTTGTCATTTATATCATTTACACCTATCGCACCCATCTCGTTTTCACCATCGTTTGGTCACAAACGTCTTCTGCACATATAGTTGGAGTACGTTTCCAGCACCACAATATTCTGTAGCATTTCCAGGACACACAACGTTACACTCGGAGCTTGATACGTTTTTGCCCGGCGTAGAGTCGGCCCAGCCCGCAAGATTAAGGGTATTGCCACACCAACACTCTTGACCATACTCAACACCAGCGTATTTGTACTGCTCGCAGTGAGATAAGCAGACTTGGGGTGTCATAGTCGTATCATTGTTATAAACCTGGCTGTCCATCAGTTTACCCGCCGAAGGCTCTGCCAGGCATCCGTAATAGGTAAAGTTCTTGTTGCCATTGAAGATAATGGGGCCAGTCGGAGATGGTGATGCGGACGGTGCTGACGAAGTAGCTGCTTCTGAAATAGTGGTAGCTGCGCCAGAATTCTTGGGAGCTATTGAAGTACTAGATCCCGATGTCGTGCTCGTAGTCGTAGCATTAGATGAGAGCTTGTATAGCTCGAGTCTAGATCCCGCCCCGCAGAATTCAGTATCGTCTCCAGTACAAGGGAACGAACAATCGCCTTGGTTGGTAGCGTTGACGGCGCCTTCTTTCAAAACATTGCCACAGTAGCACTCTCTTCCATACTCGGTTCCAAAATAAGTAAAGCCTTTGCAGAAAGTGGCGCAGGATTCGAGTGTCATCGAGTCATTCGCATACATCTGATCGATGATGGCGCGATCATTAGGCGGCTCCTCCCAGCATCCTTGGAAGACGTAGTTGCCAACAATCTTTTTGATGGCAGGACCGGTAGGAGTGGCAATAGACGTAGTCGTCCCTGAACTTGCAGTCTGAGAGACCGTAGTTGGAGAGACAGTAGTTGGAGCTATGGTAGCTGATGAGGTAGTAGTTGAAGAATTAGTGGTCGATGAGGCAGTAGTTGCGGGAGCAGAGCTTGTAACTGGACTCTTTTTAAGTTGATAAACGTTGAGTCGATCCGAGCCACCGCAAAACTCTGTCGAGTTACCATTACAAGTCATGCTGCAATCTCCAATCGGAGCAGGAATAGATCCCTTTGCGAATGAATTATCACACCAGCATTCTCCACCATACTCAAGGCCGGCATAGGTGTAACTGTCTGCCTTGCAAGCCTCTATACAATCTGCGACGGTCTTGTTGGTAGTGTCCATAAAGTTAGCGAGAGCTCGCGCATCTGTAGCTTCGGTATAGCAGCCGATACTTGAATATCCATCCAATCCGGGGTTGACTGATGGTCCCGTAGGGGTCGGGGTACTGGATGAGATACTAGTAGTAGAGATACTAGTGGTAGAGATACCAGTGCTGGTGCTAGTAGCGATCACAGTCGTCGTACTTTCATTGGTAGGAGGAACAGTGGTACTTGTGCTGGAGACGGCTGAAGTTGTTGTGGAAATAACAGTAGTGCTGAGTTTATAGACATTGAGGCGGTTAGAGCCACCGCAATATTCAGTGGAGTTACTATTACAAGTCATCGCACAATCCGTAATAGGTGCAGAAACTGAACCGTCGCCGAAAGAATCACCGCACCAACACTAAACATAAAAGTTAGTAACAAATTCTCTCATTGTAAATACCATGCATAAACGACTTACCTCTCCGCCGTATTCGACGCCAGCATAGGTGTAATGGTTAGCTTTGCAAGCGTCTACACATTCCTTCACGGTTTGTTTATCCGTATCAAACTCGTAAGGAAGAGCGCGTGCATTGGTAGCTTCAGTATAACATCCAATGCTAACATAGCCGTCTACACCAGGATTTACCACGGGACCGCCACTGGGTGGGGGAGGAGTCGTCGAATTTGTAGACAGAGAGTCGGCAAACAGAGAAATAAAGGCCTCAGTACCGTCACCGTTTCCACCACAAACTTGGTTAATATCTCCACCACAGTAATAGTTGCAGTTAGAGTCATCGACCTTGAGAGTAGGAATCGTATTTCCTGCCCAGCACTCTGTATGATACTGTGTTCCGCAGTATGCAAAATTCTGCTCGGCACATGCTGAAATACACATGGCGTTGGTGTTATTGTCATTTCCATAAAGTTGAGTGGACAGTTGACGACCTGGGTTATTCTCTTTGTAACATCCAACGTAGCGATATCGGCCCTGGTCACTATTGGGCAATAGAGGAGGAGCCTGTTCTGATACAGCTTGGCAGAAGAATTGTATAAACTGCTTTCCGAACTTTGGATCGTTGGTGTTCATTGTCCAAGGCGCAGTACCGTTATATGGATCGACGTTCCATTGAGATTTGGGGACAGTACATGTAAGGGTAGCATTTGCACTTTCACCCGGAGCCAAGGATGTTCCCTCAGCAAGGTCTACCTGATTGACGGCTCGAACGAGACCAGCAAGACCAAAAGGAGGCTTAGAGACGGTAAGAGAGAGACCGACACCGCCTTCCGGTGCCTTGTTAGTAACGCGAAATTTGAGTGAGCGCTCGTTGTTCTCAGTGACGTTTCCAAAAGTGAAAGGAGTTCCATTAACGTATGGTACCCAGCCAGATGCATCAGGAGTCTGAAATTCGAGCAGCGCAACTGCAGCAGGGCCAGAAGAGCCAGCGATAGAAATTGTCTGGTTTCCACCATCAGAAACAAACGTTACGAAGCCAGAAAAGGTGCCGCTTTCAGAGCCATCAAACGTAATCTGTATAGTAGAGCTCCCTTCAGCTGGAAGAGAAGAAGGGATATTCTGTACAAGAAATTTACCGGCTGTTAAGTTACCCGAGCCGTTCCACGTTTGCCATGGACCAGTAGCGCTAATGTTTGAATACAGGATACTTTGGAAAGTAAGGAGCCCAATCCCGAGATTGGTGAGGATCATGGTCTCTGTGACGCCATCAACATCCTGCCCAGTAACAATACCTTGAAAGGTAATAGTAGTCGGAGCTATCGATAGCAGTGGGCCAGCACTCTTTCCAGTACCCGTTAATCGAGCGTGAGTATTGGGACTGTAGCCAGTAACGCTATTTGTGGTGTTGATGACAACATCATTCGAGATGAGGCCAACGGTGGTAGGGCTAAAATTGGCTTGGATAGTAAAAGAATCACCTTCAGCCAACTGAAGCGGCGTGGCGGGAAGGCCTGAGATACTATAATCCTTCTTGGAATCAAGCGCAATGCCAGTAACAGTCAGGCCAATCAAGGCTGTACACTTGACAGATTGCGGGTCGCTGGTTGCCTTGAGATTAACATTACCAAAGGCAACAGGCGAAGTACAGTTAAGAGGCGCATTAACTGGCGATCCAAAGCCATAGAAAAGACCTTGATTTGTACCGACGTACACAATTCCATCACCGAAAACGGGTCGAGTAAATTTCATGACGCCGGGGATGTTGAACGAGTTGATCATATTGAGCTTGCCATTCGTGGGAACAGCATCATAAATGCGGAGATTTAAACCCTGTACATCAGTAACCCAAAAGAGACCTGTGCCTGGCTGACCGTTAAGAGAAGTTGTTGTTCCATGGCTGACTCCGAGAATGTACGCGTTGGTTTCAGGGCTCTCAGCAACTTTGGTAAATGAAGGAACGCCAGCATCGCAAGAAAATTTGAAGACATTAGACGGATGCTGAATAACGTTGATGTATATATAGCCACCTTCCAGAGGATAGACGCCAGCGCCAGCGTAGACAGAGTTGTCGTTTTGATAGACTTGAATAGCAGCGTCCAAGTTGTTAGGGCCATTTCTGTAACCTCCCAAGTTGTCCATATTCAGCCAATACGTCTTACCGCTCTTGCCAGTGACAACACCGATGCGCTTTATATCGCCACAGGAAAATTGACTTGGAAGAATCTCAAGAGGGTTCGTACCCAGATCTCTATCAGCGCCATCTAATGCTTGCTTCTCCCATGGCATGAAGAAATCAATCAAGTTTAGGCTGCCGTCAGGGTTGATTGTCATGTGCACGGCGGCTTCTTCCAAGGAAGTAGGAGGATTGAAACCCTTGACAGGGACATTGGACAACTGTGACGCGTAGCCGTTGCCAGTAGCATACCAAATAGAGCCAGCATCATCAGATGCAATACCTCCACCAGACATCCAAACTCCTGCGCCTCGAATATCGTTGGGCACACCTTTACCCTCCATGGCATAGTATTCAACCAGCTTGCCACTTGTCTTGTCCCAGCCGATGATCCAGCCAGTAAAGTTATACTGAACACAATGTGACGCAAATCCAGCATAAACGAACTGGCCAGTGTGTAGCAACGCAGTGCGTTGGTGATGAATGCCTCCATTGAACATTCGCACGTCGCTGTTGCGGGCGATGACTCCTTCTAAGGGAACAGGGAAATTAGGCCTCTCGCTGAGGTCATTTGCATCCAAAGCATGGATAAAGTATCTGCCTGCAGCAAGACCTTGAGGTGTATTCAACACAGCTTGGTTGGCATATGTCTTTGACGTATAATAGATAGTATCGGTATCAGGATCAACAACACCAGTAGCAGTAATGCCAATATTAGGGTTAATATCGACACATCCATCGAGATCAGCGGCCAAGAAGGGAATGTGCAAATTCCTCGAGGCAAGAATCTCACCGGTCTTGGCATCGAGCTTATAGACATTGTTTTGCGTAGTTGCCACATACACGTACTGCTTTGTCCCACCACTGGGAGTATAGACGAGAGGCTGAGAGAATATCTGCTCGGCTGCACCGCCATAGACGCCTGGAAGGAGTGTCTGGAATAGTTGGCCAAATGATGTGCTCCCCACAACAGAGGGGTCCATATTGTGGTTCCTAATTGCAATTAGTTGCTAAGCAGAGAAATAAATAGCACTTAGTCTCTTACGTTTGGTATCCGGTCCTAGAGTTATCACCGCCCCAGGTGATGGTATCCGTTGACGCCAGCCCTTTGGCCAGGCCGATAAAGGCCGTGAGTAGCAGCACAGCTAAACCCATTCTTGCAAATATCAATGATGGCTTAGTTGTGTCTAACAATAGTCAAAACGGCGGAAACTCGCTCATCTTAAAAGAAAACGAGACGATAAGTCTCTGAGCTAGCCCACCAAGAGAATATACATGGCGGATATCGCTCGTACTCGATATCGGCACCCATGTCCGAGAGTTGAGAGCTGAACAACCCTGGCCGGGCCACGGATGGCACGAAGCAGCTGTCATGCCATGGTCACTCGCTCGGAATCCTCAAGGACCCATATCTTGCCACTTGGCAAGCTTTACAACTTTGCCTTCACCGGCACACTGGTGGAGACACGGGCTGATGGTGCATCGAAAAAATGCAGCCGCACAGCCAGTACGACGTGGACGGTGAGCAGCACTGCCCGCAGACCCGATCTCACTCGCCATAGGTAGTTCCATCTCAATAGCAATCAACCGGAGGGTTCGGCAGGCTTCCGTAGCATACTACATAGGATCAAGACTAAAGCTGGCACCCTAGAAGGGGGCCAAAGACCGAAACGTGGTTGAACAAGACAGCTCAATGTTTGCTCACGCGCGGTTTAGTTAACCAAGTAAAGCCTGGCGCAAAGCCACCACCGCTCAGCCGGGGCCTAATCAGATCTAGCCGCGGCCTCTAATATCGGGTGCCTGGCGGGAATCCCCTGCAAGGCCGGTGGCGCATAGCGGCATAAGCAGTGGTAGCGGTAGTACATGTAGATGTGACTGATAGCAATCGATCTCGGCGAGATCCAAGATGGGCAGTATTAGAGCTGCATATGGATTGATAATAGTAAAGGCGTCTGTGAACTAGCTGTGGCGTTGCTATAGAATTCATGCATGCCACGTTGAGATAACATACATGTAGGTATACGCAGATAATCAGCACAGAACTAACAACATTGAACATTGGCACGGGATAGAGACCCTACGCTGTGCTACTGTGGAATAATACAGGTGCAACAGCAGGCCCACTTTAGGCAAAAAGAAGCATGTTAAGATGCATCATTTGCAGGATAGTAAGCCGACCAATACGAATCTTAGTAATAATAGTAGCAGCTCCAACATGCCTGTGTTACCAGCAAATTCAAGCTGAGCGAAAAGGGAATTTCGAGATTCAGCTGTCTTCTCCCTTGCATTAACCATCAAAGCTGCGTCTATTATTATCCGCCTAGCAGCTAGCAGCCATCTTATTTCCGCCATCCTGCAAGGAGGCTGCCTACAAACCAATAATATTTGGCGCGCTGAACAATAACTAGCGCCTGTATGCACAGACTGTATGCAAAAGGCCTGTACTTCGTAGTGGTCGTTTGTATTAGCCGAGGGCCCTGTCTTGGATATAGTAGTACCCTGTCTTTGGTGTCTCTTACAGCAAGACGCCATCTCTTTCTATGTCCGCCAGCTGAGTCTGAACCTTGCACATACATTCAGACTATCTTCCACGCTTTACCAGGCACATACTATTTACTTCTACGTAGGTACGGTACAGAAGCGCCCCCAATACTACCGCCACCTTATTCGGAGGCTAAGGTCCAGATGTGCTCAGGTTGAGAATATTTATCACATGTGCAAAAATAGCTCTCTCTGCCATTCTATGTATTTAAAAATAAGACTTTTATCACCCTGCACGAGCGAAAAGCTAGCCCCCTGGTTCATTGGGACCCACGTGGTCGGAGGATTGATACCTCCCGCATTATTGGTGGCGCAAGATTGCCGGAGATATTGGCTGTAGAAGAGAACCCGTGGGCAATATTTATACACTCTAGTGGGAGGCGAAAGGTGCCGTATTCGGAATTTTACGACGGCAGTAGTATTTCTCCTTACGTACCGAGTGAAGCCCTGTAGTCAATCAGGCATAGTCCATGCTCACCTTTCTACACGCTTCAGCTAGCTACTGCAGCTAAGCATACAAAAAGAAAAGAATAAAGGTATCTAAACAATAGAGAGGCGTCAATCAGGGAATTAAAATTGAAGTAGGGGAACCACTAGCTACTTACAGCCGACTATAGTATCCAAGGTATCTTACCATCTCCAATTTATTCTCCGGCGGCGATAGCAGCTCTTGGCTGCAGCAGGCGGCGAGATCGCTTTGCAGCTTTCGGTGGGGGAAATCAACGATTTGAAGTAGTATTTATTCTATTTTCTATACATCAGTGGTTAAAGAGCAAAATGTTAACCTAATTTTTCTACTCATTTAATATCTCCAACCAGTACTAAAGTTCTCGCCTGAATAATAAGGTTATTTTGTGTACGTTGATGTTGTTTATCATGACCAAGTTCTCGATGCGTTAAAAGAAAGAGTGAAGTGGAAAATATAAGATGAAAAGTAATAGGTAGATACGGCGCTAGTCTAAATACTATAGATACGAAAAGAGCTACCATATCTTACAGCAAAGAGACAAAGTAAGTATCGGTTAGACGATCAGTTCACATCAATTTGAAAGAATATTAGATAGTCACGTAATTAAACAAGAAGTATGCCAAAATTTTGATCAATATGCCCAAACTGAATTAATATGGCTTTATTAAAACCGACATCTCCGAAAGCGGCAATCAGCTATCTCGCACCCAATAAAAAAACTTTCTCTCCTCACTCCACCAGTTACCGGACTTTAAGAGCGACAACACTCGCAAAGGCTCCTGCTTATCAAAACAGGTTTAGAATGCTTATCTTTAGGCACCTCAAGATCAAATTCGTTGGCTGCGAAGTCCTCGGCGTAGTATTTAATTTGGCATCCGGGGCACTCAAATTTCCATCTGAGAAAGATAAAGAGCTGCTTCTGAAACCGAAACATGGTGGAACCGGTGGATACAACCTTTCGAACAATTTTGACGACTGATCTCTTGTCTTTAGTTCGCAGTGCATCATAGTGATTAATTGTATCAAAAAGGGTCGGAAATCCGCTAATCGTAGTTGTGGTAATATAGAGGAATGTGGTGATCTCGGGATCCTGGCCTTCTGTAATTTCTGTTCGAACCGACATGATCGTATTATGCGATAGAGCTTATTCCTTTTTTCGAGTCGCTGATATTTTCCTAATAGATGTATGAGTGATGTTTGTCTGGAAGATGATTGCTGACTCTACTGGCTGTTGTTAACGGAATCAGCGTCTATCTCCCATGGTTTATATAGTTTTTCTAAATAGCCTTATAGAATTGCATTTGCTTATATTGGTATTGTTTTTATCACTGTATATGAACACTGTGAATCTAAATTTGAACTCTGGTGACGCATGCAATACTATAGTTCAGAAGGAGAAAGGTACCAGGCGTTGAACAGCCATTTGTTCTGGAAACGTGCATGGTTACAAATACAACGCAGCTTCAACACTCTTTTGTCGTTGTCTCTATATGACAGATAGCGTACAATCATTGTTGTGGTTGAACATCAATCAAGGCCCTGATTACAGTATTGTTCCATTGGAGAAAATTGCATAAGTTAGTAACTTTCATTCATATACAATAAAATACTCGGCGCATTTGGAACGAAAGAAACAAACAACAAAAGAGAGAGAACAATGAATGTTCATAAATCTATATTGATAGCTAATACATGATATTTAGCAATTAATTGATGAAATCATATCAGTTAAGCAGAATCTGGTCCAAGAGTTTAAATCAACGTGCTTATATTGATGCGAATGTCTCTCTTATGGTTTTTTATGTGCGACTAGCTACATGTACCTTTTCCCCGTTGGTGTAATATTTTATTTTACCTTCTCGGAGCACTGTTCCTGCTTGGGGCACCTGGAAGGTCTTGAATGCTCCCTGATGAAAGTTGATAGTTTCCCCACCCATTATCATCATAACGCTGCTCATCGCAGCTCAAGCAGCAACCCACACTTTTCAACTTAAACTCATTTTCGGTAACTTTGATTTCGAAAGAATTTGCTTCTACATATCCAGAAAGATCTTTGACAACGTGGCATTCGCTGCACTCAAATTCCCAGCCGAGCTCAGCGAAAAGCATTGCCCCCTGGAAACGGTCCAGTCTGTTATCCTCTATAACCTCTTTAATTGCTTTAA
This sequence comes from Trichoderma evansii, assembly GCF_050947405.1. Lineage (NCBI taxonomy): Eukaryota > Fungi > Ascomycota > Sordariomycetes > Hypocreales > Hypocreaceae > Trichoderma > Trichoderma evansii. The sequence goes on along the minus strand of NW_028145193.1, from coordinate 668,833 downwards.
CAATCGCGTATCCATCTTGAGTCTCAAGGTTCCTGGCTCTACCTTTGTTCCGGATTGATGAATATCTACCGCCAATTCTAATTTGAGCCTCGAGAACTCTTCTGACTATCCGCTCATTTTCCTGTCTAGTGAGACTGTTCCTGAGGCGAAGCGACATGGCGATGATGTTATTCCTTCTTGCTAAATGCTCTGTTTAAAAGCTGATATATTAGTGATAGATGTATGAGAACTGTTTACTTGGAAGATGATTTCTGAGTCTGCTGGCCGTTGTTGCAAGCAGCGCCCAGTTCTATAGTTTATATAGCTTTTCTAAATAGTTCTATTACATAGATTCACTCATATTGCGGCCCTTTTTCACAGCTCATGACTTTCAGAGTTATGAATGGCTACTAATGATGTCGCTAGAATGCTGTTGCACTATATAGATGTGGTATGTGCCATGAATTTTACCTCTGAAGCACTGACCTTTGTGCTGCAAATCACACTTGAAGACAGCTGGGTCTTCTTTTCCATCTCACTTGAACCCATGTCTATTTTCTTCCGCAAACATAATTGAAAAAAGCAATGAACTATCGTTATATAACATTAAACACGTTATCTGCGTTCTTCATGTTTTTGAAGCTGCAGAGACGATAAGTTTGCGAACAATCTCAGCTGGGGGACACAATGTGATTTGTCGACATACCATGAAAGGGCGTTTGTTATACATAAACCGATTTATTACTGTGAGAATATTATTTGGATATGAATATGAGAACAAAGATCATGTGCGTTGATGGAGCAGTGACAATGTTTTAGTGGAGATCTCTACCAGTGATGGTCGGCACGATATAAGTGGTGAATGATAGCTAAATATGGTGGGTTCTCAGTAGAGCAAATACTACAATGGTGAATCGATATGCAAACCGGTGATGAGACGGGATTGCTACAACAGCTACATATATACACCTGCGAAATTTGTGTTCCATTACATGTGCATTCCACTTCGAAGATGTTCATAGCGCTTTAAACAAATACAATCAGAATCACTGCAAACAGGGCGACTAAGGGATAGCTCAGTGCAATAAACTGCTATACGAAAGAATTCTCCTTTTCTCTTCTTCTCTTTTTCCTTTCCCGTCTCTCTCTCTCCCTCTTTTCTTTTTCCTTTTTTTTTTCTTCTCTCGTGATGCTATGCACGGATAGCCTGTGCCGTGACGCATGATCTTCAAAACTCAGTTAGTCCAGCGCATTGTTAGCGAATGAGAAAAGAGTACCTCGCTGGAGCTGTCAGGCGCTAGTTAGATAGAGGTACCACTTGAGTCATAGAAAACAGTTATGAGATCGACGCGGCCGATTGCCGGTCCGAAAATTTTCACCCCACCACGACTGATAAGAGAGGGGCATAATTTCTATCATCGCAACTTTTTTGCTTTGCCTGGGGTGCATCGTCTCCTCCGGTGCAAAAGCCTTTTTTCATTCAATCGTCTTATGGCATCAGTGTGATTCTTCTCAGCACAGAAGTCCTCAATATGCCTTACGAGGTCCTTGTGGGAGGCTCGTGTTACACGGCCCCAGATGCCCAGAAGCTGAGGGAGCTCATCAACAAATCCAGCCCCTCCAAGGTCAAGGACATCAAGGGCCAATGGATCTACTATGTGAACCTGCAGGTGTCGTCTCACGATACTCTGGAGCAGGTTGAGGAGTTGCTGCACGACGTCAAGGGCTGGGGGCTGGCTTCCGAGACTGCCGACAATGCCATCACCATCTACGCAACCCCTCGCTACATTTCGCCATGGAGCTCCAAGGCCACCAGCATTGCTCACGTGTGTGGCCTCAGAGAGCGTGTCCTGCGCATTGAGAGAGGTCGCCGCATCTCCATTGAGTTTGAGGAGGCCTTGCCCGAAGGCGGAGATGCCGCCTTCCGCGATGTGCTTCACGACCGCATGACCGAACTCTTCGCCCCTCAGGCACCATCATTGGTGCAGATGTTCGAGTCCAAGTCTTCATCTCCTCTGGTTGCTGTCGACATCTTCGCGGATAAGGAGGATCCGACGCGGATCCTCAGAGAGTACAATCTCAAGATGGGTCTGAGCCTCGACGACTCTGAGATTCAGTATCTCGTGGACACTTTCACCAAGCTTGGACGGCCGCCTCACGATGTCGAGCTGTTCATGTTTGCCCAGGTTAACTCAGAGTATGAGTGTATCCCTGTTTGACTCTCATGAGTGGGCTGCTCACTGTTATATACAGGCATTGCCGACACAAGGTCTTCAACTCGGCGTGGACCATCGATGGCGTCGCTCAAGACAAGAGCCTGTTTGAAATGATCAGGACGACTCACAAGACCACGCCTGATTTCACAGTCTCTGCTTACAGTGACAACGCGGCGGTTATTGAAGGCGACCATGCCAACGTTTGGGCGCCGGATTATTCCACCGGCTCATGGAAGCTAATTCCGGAAGTCGTCCATATCCTAACCAAGGTTGAGGTATGACTTTGCATAGCGATTTTCTCTTACCAGTAAGCGGTGTTCTAACAAAGCTTGCATAATAGACGCACAACCATCCCACGGCCATCTCGTAGGTTCCTCTCATTTTTCTTTTCTCTTAACATGGCAGCATTCTATTCATTACCTGCCATTTTTAATTACAGGACGTGCAGAGGGTGGCAAATGCATCAATTTGAAATTTTCCACAGACAGCAAAAGCTAATCATGTTTCCCATAGACCTTTCCCTGGAGCGGCCACCGGCTCAGGCGGAGAGATTAGAGATGAAGGCGCAGTCGGACGAGGTTCTACGACCAAGGCTGGCCTAAGCGGCTTCTGGGTCTCAGACTTGCTCATCCCTGACAACAAAGCGCCCTGGGAGACCGACGTTGGCCGGCCTCGCCACTATGCTAGCAGTTTAGACATTATGCTGGAGGCGCCAATTGGTAGTGCGCGGTTCAACAACGAGTTTGGCCGTCCCGCTCTCGCTGGTTGTTTCAGGACGCTCCTCACACCCGAAGACGCCAATAATAGCTCTGATCTATCAGATGTTGCAAACTGGCGAGGCTACCACAAGCCCATCATGATTGCTGGTGGTCTTGGAACTGTGCGTCCCCAGCATGCCATCAAAGAGCAGCAATACGTCCGAGAGGGCGCCCATGTCATTGTTCTCGGAGGCCCTGCAATGCTCATCGGCCTGGGTGGCGGTGCCGCATCCAGTAGCGACTCTGCGGAAAGCAACGCGGATCTCGACTTTGCCAGTGTTCAGCGTGGTAATCCTGAGGTAAGCACTGAACGATATGGCAGGTACCTTTGAAATAGCTACTAATAACAGTACAGATGGAACGACGCGCTCAAATGGTCATCAACACTTGCACTGCCCTGGGTGACCAGAACCCAATCGGCATGATCCACGATGTTGGTGCTGGTGGACTGTCCAATGCTCTCCCTGAACGTGAGTTTATGCACCCTCTGTGATCTCTTTTATCTATTGCAGTTCTAACTTTTACCAGTTGTCCAGGATGCTGGATTCGGAGGAAACTTTGAGCTTCGCCAAGTCGAGAGTATGGACAAGAGCATGAGCCCGTTGGAGATCTGGTGCAACGAAGCTCAAGAGCGATATGTCCTTCTTATCAACGCTGATGGCATGAACCGCTTCACGAGCATCTGCCGACGTGAGCGATGTGGATTTTCAGATGTTGGAACCGTTGTCTCCAAGGATGAGCACGGAGCTGCCAAGCTAATTCTCACCGACAGAGAGTCGAAGGAGTACCCCAGGCCGATTGACTTGCCCATGGATGCTCTGTTCCCCCCTAAGCGCTTATTGAAGAGAGATGTTGCCTCCAAGAAGCCCAACTTGCTTCCTTTCAATGCCTTGGCCAGCCTACAAAAGGCATATGGAGAATTGAGCGGAGCTGACTTGTTTAAGAAGGCTGTTGAGCGCGTCTTCTTGATGCCAGCAGTTGGCTCCAAATCCTTCTTGATTACCATTGGCGACCGAACTGTCGGCGGTCTAACCGTGCGCGATCAGATGGTTGGACCTTGGCAAACCCCAGTTGCCGACGTTGCGGTGACAGCTACGTCGTTCCACCTTGACACCAAGCAGAAGACTGGTGAGGCCATGGCAATGGGAGAGAAGCCTACGCTTGCCCTGATTGATCCCGCCGCTTCGGCGAGAATGGCTATTGCTGAAAGTTTGATGAACATTGGCGCTGCCGACGTCACGGCCGATCTGCGCCGCGTCAAACTCTCTGCCAACTGGATGGCTGCTGTGAATCACGCTGGTGAAGGAGCTGCTCTTTACGAAGCAGTCCGAGCAGCTATGGAGATGTGCACTAGACTCAAGGTCAGCATTCCCGTTGGCAAGGATTCAACGTCAATGAAGGCATCATGGAAGGATGGAGAGGAATCGAAGAACGTCACGGCACCAGTCTCTGTGGTCATTTCCGCATTTGCTACGGTGCGTGAGATTCGCAGCACTTGGACTCCCCAGCTCCGCAGAGTGGAAGACGTTGGCGAGACTTCTCTCATGTTTGTCGATCTTGCAGAGGGACGAAGAGCCATGGGTGGCTCAGCACTCGCACAGTCTCTTGGCGCTATTGGAGACAAGGCACCCGACATGAAGAACTTTGATCTCATCACGGACTACTTTGATGCTCTGGCTCAGCTTCACAGAAGCGGTGTTGTCCTTGCTTACCACGACAGATCTGACGGAGGTCTCATCGCGACCGTTGCAGAAATGATGTTTGCTGGCCGCTGTGGTGTTGACATGATGCTGGATGGAATCTCCAAGTCGGGCAACCCCGAAGATATCATCGAAGCCATGTTCAACGAAGAGATCGGTGCTGTGTTCCAGATCCGCACTGAAGATGAAATCAACTTCAAGCGATGCTTCGCTACCTGCGGACCTCCACCCGGTTTAATCCGCAAGTTTGGCGTTGTTCGTACAACAAGCAAACAGAACCTGAACATTCGCTATGGAGGCAACACTTTTGCCACCCTTGACCGAACCGAGATGCAGCAGTGGTGGTCCAAGACATCTTTCGAGATGCAAAAGATCAGAGACAACTCTGCTTGTGCCGAGTCTGAATTCTCGACCATCGCTGACTCTACCGACCCCGGTCTTTCCTACAAGCTTTCATTCAACCCTGCCGAAAATATCCGCCCTCTAACATCTTCCATCACCGGCTTCTTTGGAAAAACTCACCGCGTGGCTATTCTCAGAGAGCAGGGTGTCAATGGTTATGCAGAGCTCGCCTACGCTTTCAAAGCGGCTGGCTTTGAGCCAATTGACGTCCACATGACAGACATTCTGGACGGCCGATCACTTGCCGACTTCACCGGTTTGGCAGCCCCTGGTGGCTTCTCGTACGGTGACGTCCTCGGTGCCGGCCAGGGCTGGGCCAAGTCGATTCTGATGCACGACAACACTCGCAGGGAGTTTTCTGCCTTCTTCAAGCGTCCCGACACCTTTGCGCTGGGTGTGTGCAACGGTTGCCAGATGCTCACCAGAATCAAGGAGCTGATCCCCGGCGCCAAGGACTGGCCCACCTTTGTGGACAACACCAGCGAGCAGTTCGAGGCCCGTTACAGCATGGTCAAGGTGCAGGTCGACAAGTCCAAGCCCTCCGTCTTCTTCCACGGCATGGACGGCTCTGAGCTGCCCATTGTCGTGTCCCACGGAGAGGGCCGCGCCTCGTTCGGCTCGCCCAACTCCCTCCAGACCCTGACGGAGTCTGGCATGGTCCCCCTGCGATACATTGACAACCGCGGCAACGTCACGGAGCAGTACCCCTACAACCCCAACGGCAGCCCGATGGGTGTTGCCGGTGTGTCCAGCCCCGACGGCCGTGTCGTCGCCATGATGCCTCACCCTGAGCGTACCATCATGGCTGACATTACCAGCTATGCGCCTCCGGAGGATCTTGAGCAGTGGGGCGAATTCGGTCCTTGGCTGAGAATGTTCCGCAGTGCCCGCAGATGGGTTGGTTAGAGTCACTAATGAGTGACAACTATGTGCTATAACTTGTTTCCATTATATGTCATGTTAAAAAAACGAAACTATAGAAAATATTCAACACTGTGGATGGCGTAGGGTGGGTTGATTGATTAACGGGCTGGTTTATAAGGATAGGAAATATTTCCATACAAAAACAAATTGAGATTGAACATTGCACCAATTGTAGCCTGAACCGTGTAACTCTTTTCATGTGTGATGATAAATGTTTTACTCTTGTTTTTTTTTTTTAAGTATTGTGTACATTACATCCATTTCCCACTTGCAGTTAAAAAGTCAGTTTGACTCGGCCGAGTATACAACTCAGCTCGCTCATAGGGGTATTTCCTGTCCTCCTTCATGCTATTTGATTAAAATAAGAAGAAAAAAAAAACATCATGCCAAGCTACCATCAACTATGCCTATTTTCCCATTTCAAACTCAAATTTTTATTTTTATCATCTTTTACAATGCTGGCCCTTCCCATGCTTCCCTCCATAGCCTTACATGCCATGACTGTTTATGCGGGAATGAAATCTGCCTCTCTTTTCCGAAGCCTGCTTCGTCCAGGTGTCGCATCATTCTATCCAATTTCTCAGTATTAGTAAAAAGATTACGCATTGATAAAAAGGGAAATCTTACCTTGCATTATCAACCCGCGGCTCCAGCGACACACTCATCGTCCGATTATCCGCAATAAAGCACCAATGCACGAGACTCGTCAGCCATGAAGGCACTTTTCCTCTTGCCCACTCCTCGCCTATAAAAACATGAATTCCTCGGTCAAAATCACCCGCGCCCGTGGCCAGGTGTCGACCTAGAATATCCTCTTTCACCCAGTAAATCTCAAAGTAGCCAAAGGGAATGCCGTCCCACGAGGCGATGACGGGGAACGAGTGCCGCTTTTGGAGAACATCTTCCAGGAAACCGGGCTTGTATTCGCCCCAGAACTCGCTAACTCGGGGCTTCGCCATCCATGTTTGGAGGAGCTGCATGTCTGTCAAGGAAGTCAGATGTACATGTTCCTGGGGCTTAGATCCAATAGGGCCCAAGTAGGGTACTGGTTTCGTCGACGTCGAGGCAACTCGCAGAGACAAGTATCGACCAACACTAGGTATAAAGCGCGAATAGAAAATCTCCCCCATTCTATGGGGCTTCGGCCGTACCGGGTGTCGAACGCCATCTGTAAAAGTATACTGCAGCGGAGGAGGAGGAAAATAGGTCGGGAGATGCGAAGACGAGTAAAAGGGCCCCATTGGAACGGTAACGGTATGCGCCGGCGGGGCGCTCGTCGGCATCGGTCCGCCAGGCAAGTCGTTATCCAGACGTGCGAGGCTATCCATGGACAGATAGTGGCCCATCGAAGACTCGCTGTGTATGGGGGAGCTGGGACGACTAGTCACCGGCGATCCAGGCACCGACGAGAACGATCGATGATTCGGCTGCAGCGTGAACAGGAACAGGTGACCAGGAATCTGCCAGAACATGCGCTGCGTGACAAACATGCGCGCCCATTCGTCGCCGCCGTCGTCGAGGCCCGTGCCGCACGAAGTGTCCGCCGCAGCAATCAGGCCCATGCGCTCCAGCTTCGGGATCAGGTTGCGGCCGCGCAGCACACCGTCACGCTTGATGTTGATGCGCCACTCGCCCTTTGGCTTTGCGTCTTCGGGAGTATCTCTGGCGGCGGGGACGTCCATCTGAGGGCTGGGCTTCGGCTGGTGGAAGTACCAGTACAGCGTCACCCACATCATCATGGCGATCTGGCGCGTGGGACTGGCAGCAGGCTTAAAGTCGGTATTGGAAGGGTTCGAGATGGACGAAATGAAGAGCGTATCGTTGTGCAGCGTCGGGCGCACAAAGGGATGCACGCGAGTCTTTGTGCGAGACGACGACGGCCGTGAGGATCTGCTCTTGTTGCTGTAGTCGTCGTTTTCGTCCTCGTCGCCCTTGTTCTCGATGGCGTTTTCTTCGTCGGCATCGCTGCGGCGGCGGCGCTCGTAGGGCTCAAAGGGCGATTCGACCTCTTCTTCGGTGTGCAGCACGACGTTCCAGCCGATGGGGAAGGCATTGGGGTGCATGTTCATCTCGTGGCTCTTGAAGCCCAGGCCGGCGAAGACGGGCGTGACGGTGAAGGTCTGGCCATCGGGCAGATGCAGAAGCTGCGGCGCCATGGTGACGGTATTTCTCCTTCTCTACTCTAGGTATGGAGAGAAGTAGAGAAGAGAAAAGAAGCTATAGCTGTATAGCTGCAATGCAGGATATCATCAGCGATAGAGGATAGGCAGAGGATAGTCCCTAATATAATGGTGTGTGGAGCGACAACGGCAGAAATAGCCAGCGGGGGCGGGGTAATGGCAGCAGCTGAAGAGGAGCAGCTCGCAGCAGAGCAGAAGCTTATGCAGTCATGCCTGTGCCCCAGATTTATATCCCCAGCGGTTCGTGGCTCGTTGCGTGGTTGCAGCTACAGGTACAGCTTGTTATGCGATGCAAAGAGATGGAGTTTGTTTGGCACGAGCGCGGGTGACATTCCAGCCGCCAACAATAGTATTTTCATCACATGCTTTTCCTTTGATCAACAGGATGATCTTCACACTTGCTTGATGACACAGCTGAGACAAACTTTATCCAAACAACACAACCGACGGCTGCTGCTGTGGTCTGACCAAGACAATAGTCTGCGCCACTGCCTCTTTATACTGGATTCGAAGCTCCAAGACAGCCGATGGTGGCACACTAGCAGAATAGCTCCATTCGGCTGGGCGGACCGCGATGTTGATCCGGCAAATATCGTTGACGAGTCATGTCCAGTTTTGTCCAACGGTTGGCTCACTCGCGCGATGTTACCTAATAGCATTAATTGATTGCTTCTGCTCATTGCTTGTTCGCTCATCTATGCTTATCTACATCTATCAAACGCCATGACATCTACGATACAATATATGCTGCCCACTATAAAACACTATGCTCCTTAGCTCGGACTTAATCCTCTCTGCTCTTCTTCGATGACTGTATCGTCTCGTCGTCAACGCCAGCATCATCCTCATCTCCATCCTTCTTCCCATTCTTCTTCTCCTTCTCCAAAATCTCCTTCACTTCCTCCCCTCCAAGATCCTTCATCTCATCCCAGTCATAGCCGTATTCCACCGCCACAGCCTTAATCTCCCGACGCAGCGTATTCGCCTCATGCACCAGATGCTCCCACTTCTGCGGGTCAAACCCTCGCTCCTGGTACAACGCATGCTGCCGCCGTGATACCGTTATGTTCATTGCGGCCTTGTAGCTCAGATCTCGGCTGATGAACAAGAACCATAGATAACCGCCCATGATGGTCGCGAGTCCAGCCAAGTACGTTATTGGCTCTACCAGATCCCACCCAAACTCGGTATGAAACGTCACGTAGTAGACGACTCCCCACCAGCCGGCGAGAGCTGCGAATCCTCCCTGGGCTAAGCGGTGCGCTCCTTTATGTGCCATCAGATCGCACTCTGACTTGATTTTGCTCATTTGATCAATTTCTTTCGACATCCGCCGAAGTTGCAATCGCATATAATACGTCCGATCCTTGAAGCTAGGCACCGCCACGCGAAGCTCCTGATGGAATCCCTCGATATTGATTGCAAACTCACGTCCACGAGCTGCATCTCGAATGAAGTCTCCAACCTCTGTGCTGCCACTCCATCGAACCCAATTAGCCTCTTTATCCTTTGTGGGACCCTCACGGCCTAGTCCTGAGTACGATGCCACATTGCTCTTTCCCTGTTCTCCCGATCTCCCTGGGTATTCGTTCTGATCGGCTTCAGCCCGAAAGATGATATCAGGGAGTTTTTCGCGGCCTCGGACCAGCAGTGGAGGTATTTCTGACTGTATCAGCCGTTCGAGATATGAAAGCGGCTGCTGAGGATGAACCAGCAGCGCCAGCGGTTCTACCCTTTCCCCTTTTTTCCTGTAGCTTTCGCTCTCTGATTCATTGATTGTATCTTGCTCGGGATGGAATGGGATAGGCAGTATGAGCTTTAACAAGCGAGTAGGCGTCGTAAGAACCCGTCCTATAAACTCAATCAGTCAGTTTTCAGTAAATGCAATTGCTCAGTGATCTATTAAAGCAATACCTTTTGACTCGTCTCCTCCAGAAGGATCTGGCGACGTCTCCTTGTACTGTTTGCTCCCACTCAATCGGTGCCAAGGCCTATCATCGGCCTTTTTCTGTGCTCCATGGCGTCTGGCCTCTTCCCTCCGCGCATCTTTCTCATCCGCCTCGTCCCCTTTTTCGGGCAAGTGCTTCGACTTTCTCTTCGATTGGTCTTCATATACTGCCTGCGACGTCGAAAACTTTCTTATAGGCGTGTTGAAACGTTGCTGGATGCTTGGTTTAAGCCATCGGCGTAGTCTCGTGCTGTTTGCGCCTCTAAGCAGCGCATGTGGCCGGGAAATCAGAGGCAAGACGCCGAGGCTTGATCGTACACTAGCTCCAAACATTGCATATTAGATATTTGCCAGTCATGTACATGGGAAAAGTTAAAACGAAGTTTTTGATTGATAAAGATGATTCGGGGTCAAGTTTTGGCAGAAAAAATAAAGAAAGACAAAAGCTATGAAGCTGGTTCCTTGGAATGCCAATAATCATGACGTCACGAGCCGCGTTGGCGATCAATTGTGGCTCCTTGCAGCCAATCATGTTAGTGCTCGCAGCAGCTAAATTACCAGTTTCAGCTTCAAGATGGAACAGAACAACGTAGTATTGATAGCAACAAATGAAACATTGAAGCCTATATTATTGGAATAATACAATCTCATTTATGTGATTAGACTCCTGTACGGACGTTATGTACATAAACATTAAATTAAGCTCACTCGTGGTGGCTTGGATTAGTCCACGTCGGCCCGAGTAAACAGTGGCTTGCCGTCAGGGGCAACGTCCCAAGAAGAATTGTGTTGAGATCCAACTATACAGATGGAGACTTTTAGCTATTGATAGAAATTGATTCTATATTAACCCCTCGCGTGCTAGTCTACAAGATGTACTAGGTATGATCCAGCAGCACTGTATCTTAAGCATGCATATTGGTCTATCGATGATCTAGTTTGTCTCGCAGACGAGGTGAAGATCCAAGATTATAGCATCTAGGTTTGAGAAGAAATCATAAATAAATACTCCCGGGCTAAATTGCGCCGTGTATTACGTGTCTTTGGATATTGAAACACAAATCTTGTTCATTTTAAAGCATTGGGCTGGAACTGCTCGCGCATTGTGAAGTCTGTTGTTGGTGGTGGTTGCAGGCGACCAATGTCAACACAGTTGGAGCTGTGGTGTATAACAATGTAAAATATACAATTTCTATCAAAACTTTCTGCGATATTCGTATATTCGCAATAGTATTCGAGCCAGAAGTTACTTTTTCGCAACATGAAGTTAAATATGGATGTTACAAGATTAAAAGGAGGCTGTTAACACGGCAGCGCGGCAGGAACACAGTTATAAGCCAGTATTGGCTTTTTCCTTCTCCAACGCCTCCTATATATACTTTCAAAATTTCTTGGAAATCTTTGTGGTTCATATATTCAGACAAACGCTGAGTTTTATGGCGCCTACAACTAACTCTTTGCCCTTTATTGAGAGCAAACTCTTTTCAACAATTCAATCAGCCATTCAGATCCCAAAGACTATATATTATGCCCTTTTGACCAAAAATTTATCTGTTTTTTCTTTCTATTTTACAATCCATGTTTATCCATTCAGTCTTGGAAGTTTATACAAGCTCTTACACCCATTCCACCATCTTGTACCCTCGACACACTAGACTTTATCGCTTATAGATAAGGAGACACGCCTACTTACATGTTTATATGGTATGTCTCCAAAATATTTATTCCATATCAATTATCTTAAGTAGTCTTACTAACATCTATTAGTTGATGTCCTATTGTGACATCATATAACATTATATACAGCCAAATCTTATTGCGATCTGTTACCTTCCGCCACACGACAGCCATCTCCTCCTCTTACCACACAATGGAGATGAACATCGGCAACACCGTCTCCAATCCTGCTGGAGATGGTGGCAATAAAGAAAACGACCTTCGCCTCTTGGCCGTTCCCCCTCGTCCTCGCAGACGCAATCGTCCCCAGCAATCCGTAGCATCAGTCGGGTATCACCTTGGTCCACGAACGAAACTGGCCAAGAAAGATTTCGACTTTGCCATATACGAAGACGAGACGGCGCACGAAATCCCCCAGCCCCGCCGTGAATACTACGGCAGCAACCTCCCAGTCTTCCCTGACATCACCAACGGGCAAACGTACAAGTACGCCCTCACTCATGTCATGAACCGCGACTTCGACGAGCTCATGGATGAAGCCATCAGGGAGCAGGACACCAGCATGGTAGACTCATTAATAACCAACAAATAGACTACGACAGTGTGTCCATGCTGGAGCGAATCACCGGGCTCTACCACTGGGTTGCCGGGTGCGATCCTCTGGACGTCTGGCTGTCGGTCCAAGACAAAGGATACCACCGACGCTGGAACGAGGACCAGAGGCAAGGCTTCAAGAGGTTCCTGAAGTGGATGGAACTGCTTGTAAAGGAGGCTGGGGACTACAAGGATTGCCCTGCCAAGATGGCCATAGACGAACGCAATACCGCGGACATCATAGCGAGGTTTGGGGGGTTGGACCTTCAGAACTTGACCATCGAGAAGGCCAAGCTGAGCGTCTTTTTCACCCCCGGTGGAGAAGATAGGCACGTCATTTATAGACGTGACTTTATAATGGAGGAAGAGAGTCTTATTGACATTCTCTGGCCGGAGTATTGGGGGGTTGGATAGGGGAGCGAGCTCAGTGAGGTGGTGGGGATGATAGAGTAGGGTAGAAGTTGGGGAAGACAGATTTGACTGAGGTTTAGGCATGGCGTTTTCAAGACAGTGTTTTTATAGGGATTATATTTGGATGGCGCTTATATAGGATTGATACCCAATTGATTTGATGGCTTGACTTGAGTTGACAGATTCTAATCTTACCAATTTCTCATCGGTCTCTTGGCTCTTCTTGATGACATTTCTATCTTTTACATATGTCGCTAAATACGGCAAATTTAGCATTAATCACAGTGTGCCAATATTTTTTAGATAGACAAAGCCATACTTTGCGCCAAATATGATATTGCTGTGGTAGAATGGATAAATTTGTACCTCTTTGTCTTGCTTCAGTCCATACCAGTTTGGTTCGTGTAAAGATAAGGCAATGCTCTGTCAATAACTAGAGACAGACCTCAGTAGACTGACTGGCAGAGTACTGTAAATGACGAAATTATCACAATACCTGATGTTAAATACCACCGAATAAGATTGTCGAAGAAGAGCAATTAAACTAACTCCAGTATATTCAATTTTTATTTACTACATTATAACCTCTTCTTTACAGGGATTGTCTTCATTATCTTCAGTCTTGGATTCTTCCTCTCTCAGATTTTTCCTCTCACTTGCATTTTGCGAGGGGGTGTACCTGGTGGTATGTGGAGTTGAAGTGTAGTCTTTGATATCAAGAGAGCCAAAGACTGATTTGAGGTGAGATTCCTCATGTCGAGAGAGCCAAAGATCTGTTCGAGATCGGTCCCAGGCGCCTCCATTTGCTTCTAGCTGAGAGTTTCTGAGTTAGCTTTCAACAAGATGATATTTTCACAGTGCCATCGAACGTACCTGAGCTCATTTTTGAATGTCATATCTTCGTATTCAAGTCGTCCTAGTTTAGAAAACAAATCTTTTATTAGCTAGAAGTACATGGACGGTGTGTCGAGTAAGTTTCTTCATAATTGCTTCGCTCAATCCATCTTGCAGCTTCTCGCTACCAATTTTGTTCCATAATGATTCGACTTTATTGAGAGGTTTTTCACGTATGACTTGATGGACGTGGTGATATCGACCTCTGTTGGTAGACTAGCAGATCTTGGTCCAGCACGTCTCGCTTCGTACTGTTGCATTTAGAGCATCAGTCCCGCACTGTCAAGTGATTTATAATAGCCGAGTTTGATGATAATCGCATTTCAGCCAGCAATGTTCAACGCGAGCTGAGGTTGAAAATTATGCTTAAACATGTTGAAATAACAGGCGAAAAAGAGTGTATTGAGATGATTACAGAACTAGGTTTGTGACGTTAGCCGTGCTACGTATAGAGCCACTATGTAAGTCTATTTGCATAAGAAAACTCTATCGGATGAACTTAGCAATGTTTGTTCCTTCCAATAATCGTCACGGTGCTATGTATCGTATTTATAGTAGCTCAGCGTGATGAACGCCGGCAAGTTCAATACGAGCTGAAAATTGGCAACTATGCTTAATTTAGCCTCAGTTGTAAAATGAGAATAATATGGAACCATGTCTCCAAAGTTGGTAAAAATGAGATAGATGTCTAATATATAGGATATAGTTGATATGGTATGAGCAGCATTTTACCGTTCTCTCACAGGATGGATGCAGGTGATAAGAAATCCAGTCAAACCAAACATGATAACTGAGCTATATCTCAGATCTCAACTCCTTGCCATCAGGGACAGCGGGGTTAGACTCGTGTTGCGAATATGACGGCCATAGAATTTACCTTTTACAAGAGAATTTAATCTCCAAGTAAGTCCATACGGCCATAACTAGTTGAGAATTCGGGGTCCCGTCAAGTTCTACAATGGGGTTCAACATCTTCTATTTCCAGCGTCCCTAGCTTCTAGAATTGGAGTTACATCGTTCAATTTTCAGAAGCAACTGAACCAATAGTTTAGATACTTGCCTAGTGTAGCATAATATGATTATATCGTTTTTTTAACGGTATCAATTTCAGTAGCTAATGTTTTCATTATAGAGTTTTATTTCCAAGTCCGATATTGGCTAACCATAAATCATGGAATCTTTGCCATTCACTCTCGCTCTGAGATATTGTCAAGCTGTTCCTCAGCGAGGGATGTTTGTGTTAGATAATGGCAATAGTACATCTCAGTTTAAATACGCTCTATGTGATTCTTCGTCAGACAATGGTAATATTTTACAGTAAAGGTTTTCATTCATCAGCATCATGATTGCCTCTTCTTTCATAACACCATAAACATAACTTAAACACTTAAGAGCTTACAATTCAGCTAAACTTGGTGAAAATTGATCTAGACGCTGCAACTATAGTATTTGAAGTAGTCATTGCCAGCATCAGGAGCCCACCACACTTCAAATGGGAACATTTCTGGCAAGTTTCCCGATCGCTCTCCTTCATCAAAGCTGCCGCAAAGATATCCCCGGCATGATCGTGCCCATCGCGAAGTCCAACGAGAAACATCTTCCTTCCAAAGACAGATCTGCGGATCTAGAGATGACGCAAACTTATTTTCTAACACTTCCAGCGCTCGTTCCCTATAGTGAATTGCGCCCTTCGCACCGGCGCATGTATCGGAAGCATCTGCAAGACACATGTAAGCGGTAATTAGTAAGATTCTATCTTCTTCATCAAGGCCATCATCGCTCGCCTGCAATGCCTCTTCATCAACCTCTGTATCATCATCGCTGCAAAGAGTGGAAATAACCTTGGAAAGCAAGCGACGGTATTCATTGCTATCTCTATCCTGCTGATACGCCAAAGCAAGAAAAAAATTGTGATAGGCGTATGAAGCGCGCAGATAGTAGTTGTCGACCAGCTTCCTAAATATGGCTGACGCCTCTTCCGGCTTGGACGCCGCCACACAAGCCGCGCCCATACCAATTAATATTCTTGTTAGGTCAGAATTCGGCAGCTTCTCTTCAGCAAATTCAACACATTTCTTATAGTAATTGTACGAAGCTGATATCGCTTTGTGCCCATTCTGTAGGCGAGCTGAGAAAGCCAGCGCCTCATAGAGATTGAGCTTCTCAACATCGTCAAGCTGAGGATTTGCAGGTATTCTAGACATCGTCTTTAGAATGAGCTCCTCGCTATTTAAAAATAATCTATGGGCCAAAAGAACGCTCAAAACAGTTGAAAATCGACCAATATTTTGGGTGTAGCCTTGGGTTAACACAATCTCATTCAATATTTGAGAGACCTTTTTTGCCTGGTCAAGTCTTGCGTATATGCCCAAAAGGCAGTCAAGGGTGATTTCGATTTCATCATGGGTACAGGTCCGAAACCATTCGCTCAAATTCATTTCCGACAGCTCATTCCTTGCACGCTTGAAACTGCCGGTGTTGTAGAATAGCCTAGCAAGTTGAAACCGAACGACGTCGAGTAATACCTCGCTCACAAAGGGTCTTTTCATCCTTTTCTTGGTACAACTTATGGTATTCACCGCAGCGCTCGCTTTCCCCAACGCTACCTGTGCATTCACCCAAAGTTCTAGGATCTCTGAGAAAGACCGACGATTGATGGTACTAGTTTTGCCATTTACGAATGGCCCGAGCAGCTCGTCCAGATCCTCGTAGAGAGCTTTATTTTCATAGACCTCAGCAACCGATAAGACAACTGCAATCTTCTTCCTTCGAAAAATTGGAGACTCTTTGATGATCTTGTAGCACTCTTCTCTCAATCCAGCATGGTATCTGGGGCTAGAACCGCTGACAGCGGTGCGTCCTCTTACCATCTGGCTAAACTGGGTTGGCAAGTCTGCTACGTCATTCCTCTCGCCATACTTCAATATGCTGTCAATCAAACATCCTGTAGCAATGTACCACATATATTCTCGGAGAGGATTCATATGACTTGCGTGCAGTATTTCCATCGCTTCTCGAAAATGGATTTCTGCATCCTGATACTCCTCTTTTTTAAATGATGTATGGCCTAACCATAACCTGGCCCAAGCAGTGCGAATATCCTTCTCTGTTTTGACTCTTTCAAAAGCAATCTGGAAAGTCTCCGAAGCTTGTTGCGTTCTACCAAGATATTTATCAGTGTAGATACCTATATTCATCAATGCTAAAAACGACATTTTGCTGATAGATTTCCCAAGTGCCGCCATTACAGCATCGATTGGGTTGATTGATAGCTCTTTCATCTGTACCATAGGAACGATGGAAGCACCAAGCGGTAGACTTTTCATTATATGGGCCAGATTATCTTGTGCGTGATTGGTAAGGTGATGAGTAGTTGTTGCTAAAGAGTAGGCTCCAACTCGTCTTTTTCCTTCCTTTTTGCCTTTCTGGGTAGTTTCTCGACCGGCATCACTGTCATAATCACCGGATCCATTATCATCACAATAACTGACAAGCCGATCCCCAAGAGATCCCGAACGCCGCTTGCTGTCTTGGTATTGAGCTGGACGGTCGAATATTGACTCATCATTTTCAACATGACGGAACAAGGCTTTCTTGATTTCTGTATCTGAGTAGCCCCAGGCTCCTAAGAAGTGGCAGGCATCGTCCCAAAATTTGATTGGTAAATGACGGCTGCTTTCGTCTTCTCCGTTGAGAATCATGTCCACCCAGATCCTGGCATTACCCGAAATCAAAAATTCAAAAACTGGGAGTGGTTTGACTTCTAGACTAAAATTTGACCCCAATAAATGCGAGAATAAATAATGAGACGCGTAATTGAAAAGCTTATTGTCATTGATGGAATCATCCATCTGATTGCTGTGAGTTTGAGTCTGCCAGTCTATGCATCTCATGTAATCCAAGCATGAGAGCCCAAGCATCCGGTGGCAGTCTTGGAGCTCAAGACGGAAAAATTCAGTGTTGTTTTCATCCACATTTTCCCAAAGATGGGAAGGTCGAAGGAAAAACTCTCGCATAGAGGTGTGCACTAGTTGAACGACACCGTCTTCAACGCTTATGAAGTCACCACAAGCCTCGAAGACGCTCTCCGGTTCGAGTAAATTTGCCCGGTAGCCGGACAACTGTTGCCCAAGTGGAAGAGCGAATGCGTGTGCACGAAGAAGTTCCGTCATGGTCAAGGGGCGCGATGCGCCGATGATGAGAGTGAAATGGTCCTTTGATCTTTTCTTGACTGATGTTCCTTTGTATTTGATCATGATATTAGATAGCATGCGGTTGTAATGCGTATCCAACTCGTCTGGTCGTCGGTTTAGTGCTTCCACAATCTCGCGGTCGCTACCCGCGTTGCGCAAATCGACAAAGATGTATTTGATCTACAGATACATGTTGGCAAACTTTGATTCTAGGGCCTCTTGTATTTCATCACGACGGGTTTCCTTAATTTTCTGACAAGTTTTTAGCTCGGAAGCGATAAAACTTGCGATATCGTTTTTAATTAGATTACTTGTCAATTCAATTTCCGCAGGCCATCTAGTGAGAGCTCCTCGGAGGCTGGATTGTTTTCCAAACAAGAGGAACCGTATTCGAGCGTTGGCTTTTAGCAGCATTTCGATATGGTCAATAGGACCTGGTGAATGCTGGTTCCAATCGTCTTCGGACTCGTCGATGCCATCAATAATGACGTATAGCTCTGATTCAACATTTTTGGCTAACTCGACAACTTTGACGATGAGATCGTCCGGCTCGTTGATGGGCTTTGTCTTATCTAGGAGACCTGGTATATAACGTTGCTGCCGTTCGTTTGGAAGTATTTGAAAGATCTGTGAGAGAAGAGCTCTCAACAACGTCCTTGTACCCTTTGATCCCTGAGATCTGTAGAGAAAGAGAAAAATATTGTTTTATGTTTTTTTTCTTTCAGTTCATCTACAACATATGCTGCCAAGGTCGATTTACCACAGCCCACAACGCCACTAATTATAAGAACCCTCCCTCTCGGATTGGCATTATTAGTGATCAGAAAAGCTGAGTGCGTACTCTGGCGCTTTTGTATCTGTTGTGTCGCGAGCCAATGGCTGAAGTTTGGAAGCATCCAGATCCATTCCAGTGTACCTGTCAGCCTCATGTGTCTTCTATTGGGCAGGGGAAAGCTGAAACGCTCTTGCACCTGGTCCATCTCTTGAGAAAACGCTGTTTGTCGAGTTTTCAAGTCCCCCTACAGACTTCCAGAGACCGTTTGCGTTTGTCAAGCCTCTCCTCATTGTTCTTCAGATTTTTGTCAAAGCCCCCAAGCACGAGGCATCCTCTCTTCAGTATCCGACTATGGCCCTTGTGAGAAGCTTCCAGATCGCCTAAAAGATTTTGAATGCTATTTATATCTCTTTCGGCGTGCTCGATAAGACTTGGCAGATCTTGGTCAGTGCTTTGAAGATATTCTGGATGCTGCTTGATATCTTGTAAAATCGCCTTCACACGAGAGAGCTCCCATTTGACATCTTGAGCATTTTCATCCATCTTCGTTTTGCTAGTAATTCGTCTTATGAGATCAAGGACATTTTTGAGGAATTTGAGCAGATCGACTGTTGTTTTGATAGTCCCTGGGATATCCATGATTGAATCTCGTGGGCGCAGCAAAAGGGATGAAAGAGACCGCTTGCATAGTTTGTCAAGACTGGGAGAGTAAGAATTTTAATGAAACAGGACACTATGCCAGCTTGTGGAATATTTAACAGTCTAGCAACAGAATGAAAAGCGCATCGCTTTGAGGCTCAAGTATTGAACGACTGGGCAGCAACGGCGCCTAAGAGCCTTCATAAGGCGTACCAGTAGCACACAGCCACGCGTATTTGCCAAGATACGTGTCATTTATGGCCACCAATCAACTTGTCAAAACCATACCGGGTGAATGACCACATGCACGAAACTTAAGGCGGTCTACAATGGATGACAAGTTGCCTCCCAGATCTTTGGTTTTGGAGGCCTCACAGTGGGTTAAGTTGGCAGAAGGAGCAGAAAAAAAAAGAACGTGCGTCACCGAAGCTTGCCATCCTTTGGCTATAAGGCATGCCTCTCATGACAAGACGAGCATTCTGGTAGTGCTCCTGAGGACGGACAACTAATGAGAAGCCAGCCCCCGCGTCGAATATGCGATAATACTAAGCCTCCAAAAAGGCGTACACCATCTCTTGATTCTGGGCCTACTCCCCATCTGCTCCTCCATAGACACGCCACTGGCCGGTAGATTAGTAGTCAGTCGGGTGACCACTGGCGAGCACCAGCTGTTGTATGTTTTCTTTTTTGCATCTTTTTTTGAATTACATTTTTAGTTTGGCGCTGTAGAAGGCGAAATGGGTGTTGCGAGTTGGTTAGATAAGACTTATATACAAATAGGCACGGCTCTCGTACTCGTATTCCCCCAATTCCAAACCCTGCAATCGCGGCAAAAAAAATTAGCGGCCTCTTTAGGCGTGGTGGGGTGTTGCAGCGCAAGCCCCGCGCCAGGGAGCCGAAAACGAAAATCGCTGCAAGGCCACCAATAGTTTGGCTCCAAAGGAACAAGAAAGGAGATCAATCAAGAGATTAGCGGCGCAATACAGGGCAGGGCGCTATAACTTAGCGCCTAATAAGGTATAACATGTGGGCGTGGTGGTGCCTGAGCTGGGCGGTGTGAAAGTGATAGCACTGCCAGTCGCTTTTGCGCCCAACGCCATCCATCCTAACCACCTCTCCTAATCGCCTCCACGAAGGGTCTCGTCGCCATTGTTTTCTCTTGCAGCAGTCTTTTGGATTCAGGTTGCACAAGAATTAGGACGGAGCCTCTCAGTCGCTAATCTTGTCACTTGTTGTCGCATTTCACAGAACATAAACCGTCATCATGTCAGACACAAAGGTCTACCGCGCGAGCACCACCGCTCCCGTCAACATTGCTGTTGTCAAGTACGTGGAAGGAATTGGGTCTTGAAAGATGTTATGAGGAAGAACAAGGAACTCAAAGAAGAATAAACATCGCTAACAAACATCTCCTCTTCTCAGGTACTGGGGCAAGCGTGACGCCAAGCTCAACCTCCCCACCAACAGCTCCCTCTCCGTGACGCTGTCGCAAAACGACCTCCGCACCCTCACGACCGCCTCCTGCTCCTCCACCTACTCTGGCGACGACAGCCTCCTCCTCAATGGCGAGCCCTCTGATATCTCTGGCGCACGAACCCAGGCCTGCTTCCGCGAGCTGCGCGCCCGCAGAGCTGCTCTCGAGACTGCCGATGCCTCTCTGCCCAAGCTGTCGACCTTCCCCCTGAAGATCGTCTCCGAGAACAACTTCCCCACGGCCGCTGGTCTGGCATCCTCTGCCGCTGGTTTCGCAGCCCTCGTCCAGGCCATTGCCAACCTCTACGAGCTCCCCGATTCTCCCTCAGAGCTGTCCATCGTTGCTCGCCAGGGCTCTGGCTCTGCCTGTCGCTCTCTGTTCGGCGGCTACGTTGCCTGGAGAATGGGCGAGAACCAGGACGGCAGCGACTCCAAGGCTGATCTCGTCGCCCCTGCGTCCCACTGGCCCAGCATGCGAGCCCTGATTCTGGTCGTCAGCGCCGCCAAGAAGGGCGTCTCTTCCACCTCTGGCATGCAGCAGACCGTTGCTACTTCCGGCCTCTTCAAGTCGAGAATAGAAACCGTCGTCCCCGCCAACATGGCTCTCATGGAGGACGCCATCAAGAACCGCGATTTCCCCAAGTTCGCCGAGGTCACCATGCGCGACTCCAACTCGTTCCACTCCACCTGCGCCGATACCTACCCTCCCATCTTCTACATGAACGACGTGTCCAGGGCCGCTATCCGCGCCGTCGAGGCCATCAACGCTCAGGCCGGCAAAATAGTCGCTGCCTACACTTTTGATGCCGGCCCAAATGCCGTCATCTACTACCTGGAGGAGGATGCGGCTACAGTGCTGGGTGCTTTTGCGCCGCTTGTTGCCTCCACAGACGGCTGGAAGGATGGAAGCGCCGTAAATGCCACCGTCAAGCTGGACGAGGGCATTGCAAGCACAATCAAGGAGGGCGTCAGCAGAGTCATCATGACTGGCGTTGGCGAGGGCCCGCAGAAGACGGAGGAGTTTTTGATTGCTGAGGATGGCACTCCCGTTAAGCGATAGAGGGGAAGCAATAGAAATATGGCGTTTTTGATGGGATGTAATAAGCTGTGCATATGACTGTGGCGAACAAAAAAGTTAATACATATCTATAGATGATTTAGATACGAAAAATAATTTATTGTGAATAATTATCAAGTCAAAAATCTGATCGTTGGTTACGTTACTGCGTGGCTCAGCCAAGTACTGGCAATTTATCTGCCACTTCTGCCACTTGTGATTCACTTGCCATGCGCAACCCCTGCAACTGACAACTTGTCTTCTGCGCCATTCACGCCAAGCCATGCAATTCGCAACTCTCTTCTTCATTCTTTTCTCTCGTCTAATTTAAATCTCTCCTCTCTCTAATTGTATCGTGAACGTTTTTTTTTTTTCTTCAGCCAGCCTTTTTGCGCGCAATTCTCTTCTTTTATCTACAAGGCCCAGCATCTATTTCAAGCTTACTGCTACGCTTTATGCTTCGATGCGAATAAACGCAGCCATGTTATCAAATGAGGGCGATCCGATGGAGAAAATCACGGATCTATTGGCCTGGGGCAATGATGTTGAGATTGTAGAGCTCGACAAATCTGGCCACCCGCAGCAGCAATGGCTTCATGCCCACGACGGCCACATCTTGCCCGTGAGCCCCTCTATCATTCCATCTCTCCTTCTTCCCTCTTTCGCTGTGTGTATCTATTTAGCATATCATATTCTAACTCCCAGTGCAGATTCAGCTCAAAAAGAGATCCAACAGCCTCTTCTCTCGCTCTCTTCGAGAATGGCGCAAGGCAGTGGTGGACTCGTTCCTCCCAGTCGGATTTCCACATTCCGTCTCCAAGGACTATCTCGCATATCAAATGTTCGACTCTCTCCAGGCATTCTTTTCAACAATCAGCTCTCTTCTTGCCAACCGCGCTCTGCTCCAAGGCCTGGGAGTTGGTGATGCCTCGTCCTCTGCTACGTTTGCCCTCCTTCTCACTATAATGAAGGATGTCATGTCTCGTATTGCCACCATCGTGTTTGCCCACCGCTTTGGACTTCGCATCGCGCCGGATGCCAAAAGCTACCGTTTTCTGGCAGATGTTTTCAACGATAGCGCCTTTTTCTTGGAGCTGTACAGTCCATATTTTGGCTCTTGGGGCAAAATCGTCGCGCTCAGTACGGGTCAAGCACTTAGGGCTTTATGTGGTGTTTCGGCTGGTGCAAGCAAAGCCGCTCTGAGTGTTCACTTTGCGAAACATGACAATCTCGCAGAGCTCAACGCAAAGGAAGCTAGCCAGGAGACGGCAATAGGATTGATCGGTTTGCTTGTGGGAACGCTGGTCGTCAAGGTGATTGAGGATCACTCCAGTGTCGTTATCTTGATGATTCTTCTCGTTATTGCCCATCTGGTGACAAATTATCTCGGGGTTCGCAGTGTCTGTATGGCAACACTAAACCGTCAACGAGCTACCATCTTGTTTGAAGAATACCTCAAAAGTGGCAAAGTCCTATCTCCTGAGCAAGTTGCCGAAAGAGAAAATATTATCTTCTGGAATCCCATAATGCGCAATCTTCATGGAAAGAAAGTAGCTCAGATCGAATTCGCCGAGAGCTATGGCCACGCTATGAGCTGCTCCGACCCGCACGACAAACTTATCATCGTCGACGGCATCAATCATACCCGATTTATCTGTTCTCGTGTACCTGGTCGCCTCACTCCCATCAAGCTACTTCTCTGGGTCGGAGCTCTACCTATCGATGCTATCCGAGCATGGTTTGCCGCCATGGAAGTTGCATGGCTTATGGGCGACAATGGCGCATACACACAGAAACTGGACCAAATCTTCTGCGATGCCGGGGTCGAAGGCAATGGCAGGAAGTTTAGCATTGCGGGCAGAGACAGGGACAGCGACTTTGTGCCAAAATTCAACAGTCCCGACCTCTGGGCCAAGTTGGCAGAGCAAGGCTGGGATGTTGAGACGCAGGCTTTGGAGACTAAAGCTCCTGTACGGTTACAGATTCGGCGAACGCGTGCGAAGAACACCTAATGGCTTCTGAATCTAGGAGAAGTACGATGATAGATAGGCTGAGGGGGAGACCTTTTCTTGCGATTTGCCGGATATGGTTGGTACTGTATTATAAAGGTCAAGCAAAGATAGGACCGTAACGATGAAATGAATGACGCATTACGCATATGAGAAAAGATGTTGTAATCGTAATCGTACAGGGAGATTGTATTATACAAAGAGCTTCACCAGCTCTATTTATATCTGTCTAATGCAGCATGCTTTTTTATATCCAGCCCCCAAAAACGCCCATTTATACATCTCAAACATGAATCATCCGAGAGGAGAAAAAATCCTCTCGCTTTATATAAGTCTTTTTTCCTCCTTACGCAAGCCCCGTCCACCTCATAGCTCGCATCTTCAGTCCCTCCCACGTATTCAGCTTCGGCCGTACGTCGAGATAGAAACTCGGGCCTCCAGCGGTGCCACCAGGCCGGCCGGCGTAGAAGTCGATCACGTAGTCGACGCGGGTGCCGCAGCGGTCGATGATCCAGTCGTGACGGTCGAAAGGCGCGGTGTAGCCGAGGATGGTGTTGATGCGGGCAGTTGGGGTCATGCGCTCGCTTTTGTTGGCGAAGGAGGTGAGTTTGGGGCCACCGCATCTGTTTAATAATTAGTTAGACAAGTGATATTGCATAGCTATTGTGGGAGAGATGAAGAAGCCCAGAAGCAGTAGGCTAGGCTAGAAGTTTGGAAATATGAATAAGAGATGTTACGCACTTTGATTCAACGAGGTAAGGAGCTTCCCACTCCTTAATCTTTGCCCATGCTCGCTCATTGACGGCATTGTGGATTGGCACAACCGTCTTCATGTCCACCTCTCGAGCATCATAGCCCTTGCGCTTCATGGCGTCGAAGAACATCTTTTCGGAGGGGTAGACCCAGTTCCCTGAAGCGTCCACGCCAGATTCAACCTCTGCATTGGATGGGTTCGCAGAAGCTCCATGGTCGACGGGGCAATCGTCCGCATCCGCTGAGAAAGATCGAGGGATGGAAGAAGTTACTCGACCGCTGTCGAGGCCGGGATGTGAAGATATCGTGGGGTGGTTGGCAGGGAGCTTTGGCGTCTCGGAGGGAGCAGACCAGATGAGGGAGGAGATTTTCTGGGTCCATGAAGATGAGGGAGCGCTCTTGGCGGAGTGATCGACTGGGCATGTTGCCGGTTGGCTTTGGTTTGGGCTTTGGCTCTGCTTGGAGGCTTCGGCGGCGCGGGCGGCTTCGAGCCAGGCATCGCGGGTTTTGTGGTCGACCGGGCAGGCCGATTCGTCTGCCATGGCTATTATATCTGCGGATACAGACGTTGTGTTGTATTATATTATTACAAGATTTGGTGTTGATGTATGTACTATGCTTGAGCTAAAAAGCTGAGCTCCAATGTGTAGTGAAAGAGGCTTGTTGGTTGACCGAATCGGAATTCGTAGATTAATAATTTTTTTCTGGATACTGGCGCAAAAAAGATATGGGACGGGTTTGCGATCGCGACATCGTAGTGGGTTGGGCCGAGAATTTGCCGGGATGCATATGATATCACGAGAATTGAACAATACTAGCTGTTGCAAGAATGGTACTGCGACTAATATTTTGTGGACATAAAATTTTGATAGGAATGGTATAAGGAAAAGAAGAGAAAGAATGAGTGGGTTGAATCGAGCCGTCGTTAGCAGTGGTGAGGTTGTAGGGTGAGGCCATTAGAATATGACAATCATGCTGTATTGGTCAACTCTGGCGTCAACGTTTTCGAGCCATTCATGTCCTCACCATCATAGATGTGGGATTCATATTATCATTATAGGAAGAAAACACTATTTAGGAGCTGTAATCGACCAAAGATGTTATCGTGGTCCACATTTGTCGCCATTGTGGGTATCATGAAATCATACGGCACTGCTCTGAAGTCATCCAGATGACATTGCCGAGTTTACAGTAAATATAAGTACTGCGATTTCACAGATAAATCAACATTCAAACTCCAACATCACATCAATTGAACTGCATATTCCTAAAGAAATTATTCACAATATACAGAATCAGTGTCGAAAATGCCCAACTACGAAGAAATTTCACGTCGTGCTGAGGCCGATCTCAACACATATCAGTCCAAGACTGGAAAAGCTCGTCCCCAAGGCTTGGATGATGCTGGTGTTAATTCTTATGCGGAAAAGAAATTTGACTCTGCTGAAGTCACCTACGGAGATGATCTGAGCACAAACCGAGGATACAACAAGCGTATTCCTCCGAGTGAGGGAGGAAACCTTGATGCTCGCGGAAGGTGGGCTAGCTTACTATGTTATACATGGAGATTATAGGTTCTAATGCTAATGGTTTCCACAGACAAGCTACTGGCAACCTCTATGAAGGTAGAGGAGGACCTGAAGATAAGATTGCTGAATCATATCGTCAACAAGGCGGCCAAAATGATATCGATATTGTCGACGCACGAGTACCCGATACTGGAGGCCTTGGGAGCGTCAACGACATTGCGACCCAGGGAAAGATTGCTTCTAAAGTAAATGTTGGAAGAAATCTTGGAGCTGGAGGATCGAAATTCAAGGGGAGCGAGTACTATACTCCTGAGAGCGTACCCGATAGCATCTCTGCAGAGGGATGGATAGCGCCAGAGAGTGTGACTGAGGCGAGTCGAGAGACGGAAGGTTATTCGCAGCGATAAATTGGTACGGTTTTGTAAAAGAAAAAAGAATGGACGCGTATAAAGAGAAATATGAATAAATAAGCATAAACTGTACTTTTGCCTTTTGAGGCTGTCGTATCATAAGGTGTAAGTGGGCGTATAAAGTGCCGGGTGCTAGAATTCGTAGCTGCGTCATAGCGGTTGTCACTCCTTATCGCCTAGCATCCTTATCGCTAGCCGCGAACGTAATGTTTGTAGCGTGACCTGCATCAGCCGCTACTCTACAGCATCATCTCCATCCCCCAAGCTTATTCGGAGCTCGTCAACCCAGCCATGCTCTTTTCTTTATGATGATTCACTGCTGGTGCTTGATTTTTAAGAATGTCTAGTCGATCCCCGTCTGCGTCAGGGCTTCTTCCCATGCCGGGATCTCCGTCGACATCATGGGCAATGTACGGCTCTCGGTTCAAGAGCTTAGTGAAGCATCCTAACACGAGAGTCGTCGTTGCTTTCTGGTTACTTGGTGCGCATTCTAGTCCGATTATTTGCCATGTAGATGCAGTGCGACATGCAGCTGAGCTAACCGTTTGTCTTACCGTCGCACGACAGGCCTGATCAACAATGTGCTCTACGTAATCATCCTCTCCGCCGCCCAAGACCTCGTCGGCTCGCTGCCGAAAGGCGTCGTCCTCCTCGCCGATGTCGTTCCCTCGTTCTTCACCAAGCTCATCGCTCCATACTTTATTCATCGCGTGCCATACCCGATACGAGTCCTCATCTTCATCGCGTTATCCGCTGGCGGTATGCTGATGATTGCGCTTACGCCTCCGTCAAAGTCGGTAGCTGTCAAGATGGTAGGCGTTGTCTTGGCCAGCTTGAGTAGCGGCGGAGGGGAGCTTAGTTTCTTGGGACTGTCTCATTATTATGGACATGTGAGCTTGGCGGGATGGGGATCTGGCACGGGCGCAGCAGGCTTAGTCGGTGCTGGGCTTTACGTGTTGTTGACAGACTGGTGGGGTTTCACTGTCCAACAGAGCTTGCTCTTCTCGGCCTGCCTACCTGCCATCATGTTCATCAGCTTCTTCTTTGTCCTCCCGCTAGAACCGCTACGTCAAGGCAGTACGCCAAAAGAATACGATGCTGTTCCTGGAAGAGATGTAGACGATGAATTGGACGGAGAGCAGACGGAGCGGGAATTGGCAGCTAGTACTTCTGCCCTGCTTGCGCCAGAGCCCTCTGTTCTCTCGGCGAATACTGCCTATGCGATGAACAAAGTCAATGGAAACTCGCTCAAGAACAACTTGCGAAGAGCCAAGTCGCTGGTGATACCGTACATGGCTCCTCTGTTTATGGTATACGTCGCAGAGTACACCATCAACCAGGGCGTCTCTCCGACGCTACTCTTCCCACTCGAATCTTCACCATTCAAGGAGTACCGAGAGTTTTATCCCTTTTATGGATTTCTATACCAACTTGGCGTCTTCATCTCGCGATCCTCTACGGCTTTCGTCCGTATCCACCACCTATACATCCCATCTCTGCTTCAAGTGGGAAATCTAATTCTGCTGACACTGCATGCCATGTTCTTCTTCATCCCCTCCGTCTACATTGTATTCATCATCATCTTTTGGGAAGGTCTCCTCGGCGGTGCCGTCTACGTGAACTGCTTTGCTGAAATTATGGAGACAGTGCCAGCTGAAGAGCGAGAGTTTAGTCTGAGCGCTACAACAGTGAGTGACAGCGGAGGCATATGTATCGCGGGATTGATTAGCATTTTGATGGAGACGAGCCTCTGCGAGTATCAGGTCTCGCATGGGCGGGATTGGTGCCAGAGGATTGCACCAGCGCACAGCTGAGGAATATAGAGAGAAACAGTTGGAGGTGCAAACATCAAATAGAGTAGCGTGAATGGTTTAGTGGTAAAATTCTCCGTTGCCATCCGCAACGTCGGGGAGCCCTGGGTTCGATTCCCAGTTCACGCATTCGATTTTTCTTTTTTTGTATTTTTGTACCATAGCGACATGAATACCACGTATAATATCCATCTTTTTTTACTCGCCGCCAAAAGGTTAGGACTACGGTCTAAGCTGTGACATTTTATGTGCAGTACTGTCTACCATTAGGTCCAAGACTCTTAACAAGAAAAGCGCCAGGGCATTTATTACACGCATACCGAAAGCGGAATCAATTGATCTGTTTAACTTTTCTATGGCCCAAAAGGTGGCGTTCAAAGTTCAAACTTCGCACCCGATACGATTGCTGATGGCGTTTTCCCCTTTTGGGAAATAGCCAGTTTTGTCGCTCAATACTTGCCGCATGAGGGTACAAGAAACGATTGTTCTGCATGAGTTCTAAACAATCTTACAGGTGGTATTGCGCGGTTTATATCGGTACTGCGCAGTTAATGTATTCATGCCCGTTTTTGAATAGCTTACCTGTAGTATGAAACGTAAATTGACAGCTTGCTAAGCTTCATCATGAGTACTACTATTGTAGTACCTGCAGCTAGCGGCACGTATATCCGTAATTGATTTGTATTCGAATATTTGTTGTCATCACCCAATCAGACCACATTAAGGTTATTGGCATCTAATCATTTTTATTTTGAATTTTGCTATTATTCCTAAAATCTCATATGTATTTGCAGTTTCTTTTCCTCGTCTATCAAGTACCCAAGCAGAAGCATTGTTGTGCGACTTTCAGTGGGGTTTCGGGTTCTCGGGCTAAATAACAACCATGTTCGGAGTATAGAGTACGTAATGTCTCATAATCCCGATAGTCCACGCATGCTGAAGACAGAATAGAATAAAAATAGCCGTGTTCCTTGAAATCACGACATCAAATCCGAAAGGGTAGATCGGCCCCGGACACTAGATGGCTTTCGGCATCAAAGCACAGACGCATTGAGGTTCAGCTCAGCGAGTAACGGCACAAGGGCCTCGCACGAGCCCAGGTCCTGAAGCAGCTGGATATGAGGCCTACGCGGCACGCGAAACCCGAAGCGGCCGCAAGAGGAAACTTGAGGCGGCGATCTGGGAGGTTGGACATTGGACATGTGCAGGATCGAATTGTGCGCAAACCTGGAAGTTGGTCAATACGAGCAATAGTTCTTGGCGCATGCGGTGATTGGCTGTTGGAGTCAATGCTAACCAAAGGATTGCCTACATAGGTAGGTTTCAACGGCGTGTAAACCAGCGATTACTTTGTTAATATTCAGCAAAGTGTATTAGTTGACAACTAATTTTAGACTGATTCTCTCAGTCCTCAATACTTTTTCGTAGCAGTGCCCTTGACAGGCCTCTGCCAGCATAGCTGAAACGATACCCAGCGCCCCTTGCATCCGTCCAGCTCTTGTTACTCATCGAGATTATACACCCCCGCTTGGCCGTCTATTGGCAAAAGTCAAAAGCGATAAAATCGCAGAGACCACCAATTGAATTGTCCCCCCTTGCCTTGGTGCCGCGACAATCGCTCCCAACTAGCGACTAACCCGGTGGCCTCCCCCCAGACGTCGCTGCAAGCGCGCCGTTCCCCATCATCGCCAAGACGCCAAGCCGTGTGTCTGGCTCCCGCCAGAGGCCGCGCCAGCTGTTAGCAGATACCCAGCACCCAGCACAGCACCCAGCACAGCGCAGCACCCAAAAGCCAGCGCTAGGATAAGGAGCCCCTTTTCCGCGCTGTTCTGTTTCGCCTGTCTGCCTCTTCCCAACTCCGTCTCGCCTGGGGGGAGCTGCTTCGCCACGCTTTCGTCGTCCAACCTTGCGTTTCTGTGGCTCAAGTCGCCGGCTCTCTCGTCATTCTTTTCTTCTCCCCCTGCTTCCAGTTTTTTATTATTGTCTCTTTCTTTTTCTTCTTTCCAGTCTTTTGTCCTCCTGTTCCTTCGTTGTTCTCGCTGGACTCGCGGATCGTCGTTCGCTACCAAAACCTGGGCTCCACTCTCTTAATCCTTCTTTTCTTACCACTGCTTTTTGCGCCGCGACACAGCCTCAAAGAGCATCGCCTCCCCTCTTATAGCATCCGTTCGTCTCGCCAGAGCATGCAGCGATAATGTTTGTCGGCGGCGTTCGATCCTCCAAGCTGTCGGCCCTTTTGGCCGGCACAATCATCTTTATCATAGTCTTTGCCGGCCTGGCATGGAATCAGATGGACTATGAGCTGCCTACTAGGTACGTCCCTCTGGAGGCCCTTTAGATCACCTCGTACAGATCGCATCGTATTCCCTACTCGCAAATTGAGCACACCACCAGACTAACCTAATTTCACGCCTGCAGACCGCAGTCAAACCAAGGTTCTGCGCCCTCGGAGCCCTTGAAGCCCGATCAGCCATCACCGCCCACTGAGCCCGTCAAACCCGTCAAGCCCGAGACCAGCTTCCGCGATGTGTGGTTCGAGGTGCACAAGCCCTCCATCAAGCCCGATGCAAAGTTCTACCAGCCCTTTGGTGCCTTCAAGTTTGAACAAGTCCACGAAACTCACTTCCCCGAGCCCATGGGCGAGGACCTCTGCATCATCGATCTCGACAACCGTCCTTTTGATGTCGCCGGCCAGGTCTTTGGACCCACCGTTATGAGCTGGGATACGGATGCAGAAAAGGTTCACGGCTTGTCTGTTGGCGTGCTCAACCATTGGCTCTATGGTATGTTGCTTTTGATTTCTGCTGCGCACTGCTGGAACTGCAGCAGCAACAGCATTGACAGAACAGTCAGCTGACTCGGTAATCTACAGCTAAAATCCATGGCTACAAGTACTACTTTGTCGCCATCGAAAAGCCCGAGGACCGTCGCGCTTCATGGAAAAAGGCCCCCGTCATCTCCACCATCCTCAAGAAGCACAAGACCTGCCTGTATCTCGATTCCGACGCCATCTTCCAGAACCTCGATCTTCCTTTCGAGTGGCTTTTGAATTACTGGGACATTAGCCCCACCAACAACTCCCTCGCCCTGGCTGTTGACCCTGACCGCGAGTACAACAAGGACAAGTTTGGAAAGCTCATGCTCAACACCGGATTCATCATCACGCAGAACAACGCCAAGACCTACGAGATTATGGACGCCTGGGCGGGATGTCCCGAGGAGAACGGCAAGCACCCCGAATGCGTCGAGTTCCGAACCAACTCTCCCGGCCGACCTACCGACCAGGGCGGCTTCGGCACCTTTATCCGATACGATTACCCCGACGACATCAAGCAGCTCGCCTGTACCGACGCCAACGGTTTCCCTAACAGCGATTCTGAATGTGAGGGCCGCTTTATCCGCCACCTGTGGACTGGAAAGGACAGCTGGATCAAGATCTTTGTCGGCCAGCAGGTTCCCGGCGCCTATCTCGAAATGTTCCACAAGGAGTTTCTTGAGGCCAAGCCTGAATTCTACATTACCGAGAAGGATCTCATGGCCAAGGCCGCAGCTGAGGCCAATGCTGCAGCTGAAGCCAAGGCTGCCGCTGAGGCTCCCAGGGCCCCGTCTGAGGAGCAGCCATAAATGGTTTATACACTATTATACTAGAGACGGATCCTCATAACGAAACGACACGACAGGACTGAGAAGATACATCTATATCAGCATATAACAAAGCACTTATAATACGGCCAGCCATTTCCACTAGGCCATTTTTCGGATCGTGTTTCTTGGCTTTCTTATCTGTGTCTTAATTTTTTTCTTTTCCATATACGATATGTAGCATTAAAGGCACAAAGAAAAAAGGCTCGCCATTTCTTTTTTTTTTTAAAGATGGTGTGGGGAATGGAAACGTTTAAACAGGAAACGCGATTTGTATATATATTCAAGGATGTTATTTCTTGGGACTCTTTTTTTTTCAACAGCTTAAGAAAGCTCTATGGGGCGTGGATAAATAGCGAATGGTGATATACCTTGCATCATAACTGAGTGAATGGGCGGCAGATGGTTATTATGCTGCTGAATAAATATTTACAATGACTTGATGATCAATGCTTGCTGTTAAATGTGTAAAGTCGGTAGGATGTTCCATTAGATGAGGCTTGTGTGCCTGCGCATAAGGTAGTAAACTACCTGGTTGTGTGAGTGATATCATAAGCACGAAACATCAATCTTGGCAAGCTTCTATATTAAGCTATCAAAAAGGCGTCCTATCTATTATGAGGCAACATTCTATTTCTGGCTATTGTATGAGGCTGTGCCATATTGTTTGTGTGTGAGTTGAAAAGGCAAAGTTGTCGGGTGAGCACTCACATGATCACTTTCAAGCAGCACGAAATAGGAGTCATTTCAAGAAAGAGGCAATCTGGTAAAGGATTGAACAGACATTGCATTTGCTTCGTCATAATTTTTCATCTTTCTGCTGCCACAAGTGATAGTAGTGCGTGAATGAAACCTCATTCTCTAACCTCGCAATTCTCATGCTATCGAGAGAAATGCAAAAGAAAGTAGGGGAAAGAAAAGTCAAGGCGAGAAGAACAGAAAAGGGTCCTCATACTCACCGCCTTCAAATTACGTCGATTTCTGTGTAATCTCTCCTGCGAGGACCCGGTTTCTGTGACACGGCGAGTGAGTTGGACAGGAGGCCGCGCATGAGGCTTATTGAAAACACGCAGCAGAGTCTGTGCTACGAGGTGTTTTGATTCACTCATGACGATGGTGACGGTTTTGAGTGAAAAAAAGAAAAGGATGAGATCAAATCGTAGAAATGTCTAATATGAGTTTCCTGTTCTAAAAGGGCTGTTTTGTTGTTGATAGATGAGCATTCTTGCTAGCATCCTAGCATCCATATCCTGGCTCGAGCAAGTCTCTTCTCCCCCCTTTTATGCTTGTATACATGTACACTGCTTCGTCCACACAACGCCTCCTTGAGCGCCCACCACCGCATAAACATCTTCTTCACATCCGTAACTCTCGTCGTTGTCGCAGCCATAAATCGACCAACTCTCTTCCCACCCAATCTCAACCTCAGCATCGTTGTCTCCCCTGGCGCCTCTATCGTGCCCGACTTCTCATCCGCTGCTCTGTTTGCTGCCTCCAAGCTGCACGCTTTGCAACATTTGTGCGTGTAAACCTCATCGGGGGCGCGTTCGTATCGGCCGTTGCGACAAGACAGTCCATGGCGGTGGATTCGCCAGCGTGAGAGTGAGCCGTTCCAGCAGGGGACGCGGTTGCAGCGGTGGTTGAATGTGAGGAGGCAGGAGGAACAACGGTTCCAAGATTGGAAGTGGACGCACATTGTGCGTGTCTTGAAGTATGATTTGTAAGAAAAAGTTGGTGGTCTGTTGGTGTGGAATATGATGGTCAACTTGGCGGCTTGAAGATGTAGATGTGAATAGTTATAATTGTAAATCGTGTCATTCGTAAAGCCCTTTGTTATACTTTTTCTTATCCGGATATAGAAGTTGAACAAAGGATTATCTGATAGATTATATCTTCCAGCAATGAGACTCGAGAGTGTAGGCCAGTGAGGCAGCCCTATCTATATTTGAATCCGGTCGACAGATTCAGTGTACTGATTCTTCTTTTTTCCTATGTGTTACAAAATAGTCTTATTTGAGTGGCTCTCAGGTGGATGTGACCGGCCTGTTTCCCCCTTTCCCCTTTGTGAAATCGTACTTTGCATTATCGTTTTGTGCTAAACGCTCGGACGATATTTTGGGTAAAAATTGTTTGCTTTTCTTTCATGAGGTTCCCTTTTATAGATGGGCTTGTGAGACACGGCATACTGCTACCGCAAAGCCTGGGATAGTCCTTCGCTCTTCTAACGTCTTCCTTTCGACTGTAACATTGTTTTAGAGGCGGACTCCCGAAGAGTCGGAACCAGATAATTGCGTGTTGCTTTTTATAGCTATTTTTGCCGTTTTGTGTAAGTGAGAAGAGGGCTGTATAGCTTCAAGCATATTCTGCACACCATTACGCACACAATCACCGTCCCATTTAAATTTTCTACGCAAGCAAAGATTCTGTCCCTCTCCATCTATTTCATTCGCCTGATGTATGCTCATACACGCACCCACAGCCCCCTGAGAGTCATTTCAGAGCATCATCTGTGGTAGCACCAGTATGTTGTGAGATGCACTTGAGATGCATAAATACGGTAACACGAGTGACAGCTCATCAATGGCGGTGCATATGGCGGTGAAGCTCTCCCGGCTCGGAAGCATTACCTTCAAGATTTGCTACTGCTGATGATGACGGCGGTGGTGTTTCTGGAAAGGAGTCCCCTCTCTCTATCACAACTCTAAATCTGCCCACACGACTATATTGGCCGGTGGATCGGGCAACTCCCTAAAAAACTTTGCAACCTCAGCATCGTCATATCTCATGCTGAAATGCGTCAAGATAAACGTCGTCCGCGGCCACTTCCGGATAATCGGTTCCAGGTCAATCCACAGAGTGTGCTTGGTCTTCTCCGCCTGCGCCCTATGCTTCTCATACAAGAAGCTGCACTCGGTAATCACCACGGGGATGCCCTCCTTCAGCCACACCGGTTCCTCGGCGAGCGTCTTGGTTGTCGTGTCGCCCATAAAGGCAAAGATGGGCGCTGTGTGAGGCGCCGTGAGCTCCTCCCCGGCCTTGCGCTTTGCCTGCAGCTCAGGTCCTGATAGAGAGGCGAATTCAGGCTTGAGACGCTGCGTGGTCTTGCTGAAGACGTATCCCAGGCAGGGGACTTGGTGATCGCATCGAAAGGCTGTGACGGTAATTCCCTGGGCACGCCGCAGAGTAACCTCGTCGCCTGGACGTAGCGGATGAGTCAGATGCGTCCCAAGAAACGCCGTCGAGGATCGCGATCGGCCCAGCTCCTCGCTGCGCGCAATCACGGCGTCGTCCACCACCAAGCCGTACTCTTCGGCATCCTCAACGCCAACGTGGCCGCCACAATTCAGCATCGTCCTGGCCAGCACATAGTCATCAAAAGCGGTGCTCATCTCGACCGGGCAGTAGATGTCTGGCGGATCCTCGCGCTTGGCAAAGGCCGGCGCCAGCAGCGTGTGGTCACTGTGGCCGTGAGTCAAGAAGATGTGCTTGGGGCGCTGGTTGTTGACCACCAGGCCGGCGTCCAGCAGCAGGTTGAGCGAGGGGATCACAAAGGACGTGTGCCAGGCTGCGCGAGACCGGCCGGTGAGCACAAGCTGGCTGTGCGGCTTGGGGAATTTCCATTTGAGGACGCTGGACCGTGTGGATTGCGGCAGGGGAGCAGCAAACCGCGGTTTTGACGGGCTGGCCATGATAGGAGGACCTGAGAGGATTTTATGAAGAGCCTCTTCTTTGAACGTTAGTCTCAGTGTTCTGTGGTGTTTTATGCTGGTGCTGCTATTGGAGATGTTGATTTGGTGTTGTGCTTGGGCTTGACATGTAGATGCAGACAGATAGCTTACCACAGCCTTTTTAGCGCCAATACCTGAGTGTCTCCATATTATCTATAGACGGAATATTTTATACTCGGTCTTTATGATAAAGCTCTGTTATGACTCAACCGCCTCATATTTCTTCTCAGCATTAGGCTTCTACATTTAGCATGTTGCTAGCGCGATGCGTACATGTATGCTACCTTGGTTGCTAAAATTCTTACTCGGTCTACTAAAACTGTAGGGTGATCTAATCGCGACAGTTCGTTATTATAGTTTATCTAATTATAGTTAACACCTATCTCTAGGCCATAGAAATATGAAAGGAGAACACTCCATAACTGTTGTTAGAACTTTTTCGTTTATTTTCGTTTATTGTGTTGGGCTGCCTTAATGAGGAGTACATGTATGAATCAGATCAGCTATACTCCGACTTTTGTAAACTTCAATGAGAGTATGCACGTTTTCCTAACCATCCGCAGATTGAAAACAAAGAAAAACTCTTGAGTTTACATACAGATGACCTCTTTATTCTTCTCTCCAAGGCACTATCTACCCATGTTCAGATACAAGACAAAGCTCAACGCAGAATTGCTGAATCCGATACTTTCCCACGAGAGGACTTACATAATTTATTGCATTGGCTATTTTTTCTTCTATACCCTATTAAGGAGAAGGTGCAACTGTTGGCTATTGTACCAATCAAAATTTGGACGGCTCGTCGACATCTTAACCGGGGACGACCAACAGCAGAACCAGGATTGAGCCTTGCAGACGCCCCATTGAGGAGCCTACAGCACACCACTGCTAGGTACCTGTATTCAGACCCCGGTTGTGAGGCGCACTTGTAAATAAAGCATCGGATTTCCTATAATTTACAACGAGAATAACAGAGAAAATCCCAAGACATACAGTTAACCTCAAACTGATAGGATTTCATACAACATCTAGATATCGCTGATATGTGTACGCGCTGGCCCGTATTCTCGGCCCAAAACCGCAGGACTAATGTTTCATCACACCCCTGTTAGGGTGGTGCAGCCTACATGCAGAAATGAGGGGCAGTGCAATTTGAACAGAGATGGACAATAAATAGAAGGTCTCGATGAGAGAGGCAACCGGTTTTGCTGTTACTGCCTCGCTTCGATTTCGGGGGCTGGCGCTCTTGAGATCCCATAATAGTCCAACGTGCAGTATTATAAGAGCCACTGTCAGATTAAACGAGTCCATCTTTGGCAACTTTCATCCAGATAATTTCTTTTTGCTGTCGCTTAAAATAATTGAGTACTTTACGATGCCAATCAAGAAAGAAAATCGTGCCGCCTTTGAGACACTCCGCAAAGAGTATCACATAGAATTCAACGACGATATTGCCGCTGACAAGTGGCCTGCGAATCACAGGACAGTATTCGAATCCATTGAAAAAGTAAAACAATACAAATATAGCACCTATGCAGTCGCTCAGGGAAATGAGGACGGCCCTGATGCAGCTCCTTGGAAGGCCGAAGCCAAAATCCAAGCAAAGAAGCTTACAAAAGCCGCGAAGGATTGCATATCCCGAAATGAGGCGACGTGGAGGTTCGCCTGTGAGCCTATAGTCTTTAGTCGGCTCTCTGCCGAAGTGGCATGGTAATACAAGACACGATAAGAGCAAGCATAAACTGCTGCTGCTGACAAATATTTTATAGCAAAAACTGCCGTAAACGAGTATGGCGTTCTGAAATCGAAGCAGCAATAGTCGATGAAAGTAGTCGTGCCGCTGCCAGCCTGAGGCAACGTCAACTGAACCGCGAACGCTGTCGCTGTGCTCGTGAAACGCGGCCTGGTGATGAGTGAGTAATCAGATTCTCCAATATCTCTAATGGACACGGATGTTAAGCCTTACCTACATTACAGAGACGAGAGAGTTGGACTCAATAAACTCTTTATATACAGGACGGATGATACTGTCATCCATCCGGAGGATTTGAAAGTCAAGTTACCCCAGGCACAAAAGCCAGACCGCACCTACGGACTCCGGCAGACGAGAAATTTTGAAAATCTCCTGCTCCACCGTATGGGATCCCGCTGTTATCTTGAGGACCATTTGGGAAGGGTCTGTTCGGTTGAGGACCATTTACAAAACCAGCCCCATTACAACGACGAGACTGGTGAATCTTTACTATTTCCATTCCTGGTTGTTGAGGCCAAAGCAGGCAATGCCTCCGATGATTGGGCCTCAATCCTCTTACAGACGGCGTTTCCCATCTACACATATTTAAACGCACAGCAGAGTCTTCGCTTGGCTACTGTGCAGAAATCGAAATGGACATCGGGGCCCCTAGTCTGGTTCTTCATGAGCAGAGGAGAAGACTGGCGACTCTGCTTGGCATTTCAGACACCAACTTTGGGTGGCCAGCAGTCCTCAGATGGCACGCATCACATCACAGTAAGAACCGTTCAATTCCTTACCAATATAAAAAGACCCCAGCAAGAATTTTTTGTTAATAATCTTCATAGAATATTGTTCAAGTTTGGGCTGGGATAGTGACCAAACTGGATGATGCCCTACAACTATTTTTAATAGTTGATTTCATGTCTGACTGGGCACGAGACACCTATCGCCCAGCACTTCTCACAGAGCTAAGGATATTCTGCTCCCTGGATGCCGCCGATCGCGCAACAGTCTTTACGGACACGGATATTTTTTCCTCAAAGGGAATCTTACCAAGTCATGCCTTTGGGGACATCAAGATGGAATCACAGCCTGACGCCCAGGAGATACAAGAGGCCTTCAGGAGGCTCGATAGTTCTCATGGGATTGTTCGTCACATTCGTCCAATTAAATCGAGATTTGCGTCGCTCTTGATTACTGCCGACAACTTCAAGACGTTTTCTTCAAAGATCCCTCAGATTAAACGCGTGCAATTCATACGACGAATCTTGAGTCAATTTCATTCTGCTGGTCAAACGCCCAGCTTCCTCACCATCGGCCAACTCTCTGCTATGGAGGACCTATGGACCGGCCACTTGCGACCAAACCACTCTTTCCGCCTCAAGGAAACTAAATTCTTTACCTTACATATTATAACATACTCGCTTTCGGCTTCATGGGAACAGGTTCGAGAACTATGTTTTATCGCCATTGCCGAAGATGTCTTTGAAGCTGTAATTGCCGAGTCCAAGCTAAAAGTTGGGAAAGGGAAGGCAAAAGTCCCCAAGATAACCATGGCTCAGGACTTTATCAATTTTTTCACCACAAAGCTTGAAACTTGCCTTAATACGATCAACAATACTCCTGCTCAGCAAAACCTACTCGCTTCAATTTGCCGTGCTTCACATTATATTGATACCACGGTCGACCAAAGTCAAAGCACACAATGGTTCAAATCTAGCCCCCCGGATATTTTGGAATTAGTAAATTCTCTGCGCAAATACCACAAGAAGGGAGATATAGAGCCGCATCTATCCTTTTTATACACTTCAGAGTCGTACAAGACGCAAATGGTTGAACAGGACGACGCAGACGGGGCCAATTCTGATGATCTAAGCAGCATCGCTTCCAGCGATGAAAACGACGGGGCATGTTTTAATCACCATCGCGCTTGTCCACTGTTGATGGGAAATTTACGAGTCTCGCGCGAAGGCGCAGTCTTGATTTATGGAGGCGGAGGATCATACCAGCCAGTCGAAGAAAGGAGTCCGTCGGCGCTTTGCGTATATATAATTCATGGTCCTACAGAGCCTCCCGACAATGCCACTCTTGCCAGAATCATTAAGAATAACTTTGAAGAGCACGACGTATACCACACAACAAGGAAGCACCGCAAAATATGGAATCTGAGGAAGCCGTATGGTGTCTTCTACCCATATGGAGGGCCGTGTTTTACGGAGTGGCTCACTGCCATGAACAAGCCACTTCCTACACGACAGGGCTCCCCCAGAAGCGCCCTCGATTCGGGTCGCATGATTTTCAGTCGGAATTATTTTCGTGGGCAGGATCCGCGTCTTGTTCTTCTTAATTATGGCCAATCTTCTTACACGACAATTAAAAAACAATTTGCCTTGTTCCTTTTACTACAAGACGTTGTGGCTTGGGCAGCCATTGCGTACAAGAAGAAAAGTCGTGGAACACCCTGTTGCAAATTATGTGCAGAAAAATTCGATGGTACACATTACGAGGACTTGGAAAGAGATGGGTATATTCCAGGGCTTTGTGACGATTGTTACATTGAGTTGGATATCCACAGCGGTTGCGGTTTGCCGCCAAGTGTTAAAATTGTCTTGCGCAAATTTCTTGAGAGAATAGGCGAACATATTTCCGCGATTGACGCGGGTGTAGATACCAGAACGTCGTTGGTCACGGACTTTTGGAAGCAGGTTCGCAGTAGCATATAGGCAAGCAGCCGAATGAATACCCTGTGATTATATATAGTTGAAGAATCTTTTCGATCCCGAACTATTAAACATATGTACGTGTCAAAAGAAGATTATAAAAAGCAATACAAAAGAGAAGAAGAGTCTAAGCTTCCATACTAATTATACTACTCTTAGATGTGGGATCAGTTCAATATCGAGCTCTGCCCAGCAACTCCGCGACGAAGTTCGAGTCGGTCCATTGAATACTTCATTAATTTGCTAGCAGTTATCTTTGGAAACAGAGATATCAACGGCAGCCCATCAAGCGTCCATTGTGGCTCAGCAATAGGAACATTTTTATAAATAAATAGACGACTGCCAGGGCCATATTCCAAAGTCGCTTTAGGTAAAGCATGTATATAGCTTTGCGGAGTATATAACAAGCTAATCCAGCTTCAATGAAGAAGGCTGCATAATTATTAATATCGAGATTTGGTTCTTCAGGGCGCAACGTATGCAAAACTCCATCAGCCTAAAGCGCTGACTGCATTTTAACTAACGGAATATATCCCCTTGCGGCCGCAATTTTGCACCCCGCAAGCATCTATTTGTTCGGCTTGCAGTTTGCCGGATATAGTTTATATAATTAGCAAAGATCAGCAGAGGGGCTTGTATTCTATTAAATTAGAAGGCACAATACTTTGAAAAACAGAATAGCAACTTGGCGGGCGCCTCTATTCTTGAAGATGGCAGTGTCTTGCAATCGTTCGACATTATATCATCGACCGGCGGGGAAGCCTCACACAATATCTCTGATATGATTGAAAATTACGGCTTACTCCCGAACACACTTAAGAATGAGAGCTCTTAGGTCTTTCACAACCAGATATTTTGGTCTAAAGAATGGATAGGGGCATCACAGGAGAGTATGACGATATTTGCTCTTTGAACATGAATGTTAGTGAATTTGCTGGATCTTTCCTTCATTACACTCGTTTAGTTAAATAGTATAGCCGGCTATGAACAAAATATCAACATTTATTTTCGTTAAATGTCTCTTATAATTA